>NC_091762.1:92062405-92365435 GCF_029378745.1 Bos indicus | reverse complement strand
AAGTCATGCCCAGACTCCATGGTCTGTCCACGGTCTATATGAACTCAGGGCAATGGCTGGAGGCAGGGAGGCCAGGAGAGGTTACCAATGACAGTGTAGTGGCAGTAGGGATGAGAGAGACAGGAACACACTGGAAAGATGGGGACACGTGCAATTGACTGGCTGGATGTGGGAAGTGAGGGAGGGGAAGGGATCAAAGATGAGCCTAGGTATCTGTCAGAGTGACTCACTGAGATAGTAACACAGGAGGGGAAGAGGCTCAGGGAACACAATGACTCCCTTGGAGGCTTGTGTGGTCGTTGTCCTGTGGGGCAGCGCGGAGCTGTCATCTAGAGCAGGGGACAAGGACTGAAGCTAAGAGAGAGGCCTGGGTGGAGACCCAGACTGGGCGTCACCCAATACCACGGAGACGGTAACAGAACTCCCAGGACACACAAGATCGACCAAGACCCTGCTGGGTGAGGGCGCAGAAGCCTCCTTAGATCCTTCAGACAAGCTAGTGGACATTGTCTCCACTGCACTGGGTGTTGCCCCTTTGACACACTCACCCATCTGGGGGACTAACAAGTCCAGTTTGCCCAGGCTTCCCTGATTTTAGGACTGACAGTCTCATGTCCTGGGGAGCCCCTCAGTCCTGGCAAGCCAAGGCAGGCTGGGACAATTGACCACCTTTCACACATCCCAGTTTTAAGGATTTGGTCAGTGTCTGTTTTTCTCAGCAACGGTAATAGGACTTAAGATTAAAAGCGAGGTGAAGGGTGCCAGGAGGATTCAGGGCCATTCTGGGATGTTGGAGAAAACCTTCCAGGAGGCGTTTAAAGTCTTTTTTCTACTGGGAAATTGGCACAACCAGGATGCAGTGGCTCAGGCCGGCTCCTTGGTGGTTTGACCTGCCAGATCCCTCAGACCATGTTTCCCTGTCACATTCCATCCTCCCCAGGGAGGTCATCAGCTTCCCTGGGATGCCGCAGAGCCCACCTTGCAGCCCCACAAGGTGGCGCTGTGCCCAACGCCAACCCAGCCCTCTGCCAGGTGGGTGGGCAGAGTGGCCTCCAAAGCATCTGTCCAATCCTCTGGGCTGGCTCCCCTACCCTCCTCAAGCCTCAGGTCCTTAGGAACTATCTGGTGGAGGAAGACACCCGCAGTGCACACAAGGGCTCTCTCTTACTAGGCATGTACACATTCTTCTGCCCACACAGGCCCCCCAAAACCCCAAACCTGACATCTCTGGGGGAACAGGCTCGGTAGAACCAGGAGGGACCTCAGGGATCACCACTCCCAGTCCCCTCCAGACAGAGTACACACACATGCACACACATGCATAGGAGCACCCCTTTACGTGAGCACATGCACGTAGCCACCTCCTGCAGTCAAACACCCCTCCCTTGCTTTCCTCTCAACCTCCCTTTCTCCACGACCCCCTCACAGCCCTTTGGTGGGAATCAAAAGAGACACTGGAAGAGACAGAGCCAAGCAGGCCGGGCACACGTGAGAGTGCAGTGGGCATAATGTTAGACCCACACGTATGTTTCCAAACGCACCCACACACGCAGCCACACGCAGACCCTCGCACCTGTGCCCCCAGCCACACTCAGCGGAGCTCCTGTGCGGCTACGCGTGTGAACTGTGAAAGCCAGTGCAAGGATTCATGCACACCAAGTCACCTGCCGTTCAGAACTGCAGGCCTGGTCTGGACCCCCCACACCCAGCAGGCCCCTTCCTTCCAGGGTTCCCTTCGGCTTTGAGATGGAGCCGGCAAAGAGGACGGGTGTCCAGGCAGGGTTTCCCCAAACCTTCAGACTAGCCCCCAGCCAGCCTCAATTTCAGCTCGGGATGGACATGTGCTCTTGTGACCTGTCCCCACAGCTAGCCCTAGTTCTGGCTCCTCTCCACTGGCTGCGTGGCCTCAGGCAAGGCCTTCCCCTCTCTGGTCCCCACTCTGCTCCTTATAACTGGATTGTCCTCTGTCAGACCTCAAAGAGGCTTGGGGGTCCCAGTGAGAAACTTGGGCGGTGAGGGACACGCTGGTCTGGAGGGTCCCATCCACATAAATCGGAACTCCCTTTCTGCCCCTGACTCTGGGTGACCGTGGGCATCCTGAGGAACCCCTCCAGGAGTGACACAGTTAGTAAGGGGTCTGGGACAGGGCTTGCTACACCACAGGCAGACCGGAAGTCTTCACTTCCTTCATGATGGGCAACCAACATTTTGTGTTGGGGATTGTATGGACAGGGTCAATTGTAGAGAAAGCATTTCCACAACCCTGACAGAGCTGGAGGTGCCTAAGGACAGCGAGCTGCAACGGAGGAGGAGGGAGTGAGAGGCTCAGAGTCCCCCTGACTCCTTCCCAGCCGCCCTCCCTAGGCCTGGCACCAGGCCCCGCCAGGCATAAGTGAACCCAGGGAGGAGTGGGTGCCCAAGAGCACGGGCCTGAGGCCTGGATATCCACGCTGTGTGCATCTGTATGTGTGTACATGTGTGTGCATACATGTGTGTGTACGTGTGTGTGTGCAGGAGGACATCGCTCCACGTGCCTGCGAAAGTAGAAGTGTTAGTCACTCAGTTGCGTCAGACTCTTTGTGACCCCCTGGACTGTAGCCCACCAGGCTCCTTTATCCATGGAATTCTCCAAACAAGAATACTGGAGAGGATAGCCATTCCCTTTTCCAGGGAATCTTCCCAACCCAGGAATCAAACCTGGGTCTCCTGCATTACAGGCAGATTCTTTACCATCTGAGCCACCAGAGAACATGGGCAAACTGTCTCAGATGAGCCTGTGGCTTAGGTTTGAAGTCCAGAGACACTTCTGGGCTTTGTGATTTTGCTCTGGTTACTTCACCTCTCTGTGCCTCTGGCTCCTCACATATAAAACAGAGATTATGAGAATAATAAAATCAATGGATTAAAGAGAGGATACATATAGAAAGCAGTTAGCCAAGCACCTGGTAGCACACAGTTGATATTCAAAACGCTGTTGGCTGCTATTTCATATGCAACCAGCACTGTGGCCTCATTCACTTATTCATTTTTATTCATTCACAGACTATATCTCTGTGCCAGCCCAGGCTTGTGCTAGAAGACAAGGACACAGAGATGAACTGGATAGGGTCCTTGACCTCCAGAAGCTTCCAGAATGATGGAGGAGTCAGATCTGAACGCTGACAATGACAGAAAAGCAGATGTTGACAGAGGCAGCTGGGAGACAGAGGAAGGGAGAAAAGGGCCCCTGGGATGGAGGAGAGCCACCTTCTTGGCCCCACAGCCCCTGTACACCAGCCCTTTTGGAATACTCCCTGTCTGGGACCATCCTCTAGGTTTCCTATCTCCAGGCCTTTGCTCACGCTGTTCCCTCTGCCCAGAAAGCCCTCCTCCCATTCTGCCTGGTGACTGCAGTGCATCTTTGAAGGACCCAGCCCCAGTGGCACCTCCTCTGTCCCACCCAGACCAAAGGGCTCCTGGCTTTACCCCCCACACTCATCAGGATCGAGCTGCCTGGTTGATGTGGGCTCAGCACGCACAGCCTCCTGCAGTTGCTTGTTTCTAACCTTAGCTCCATCAGTAGCTCTCAGGGTGACCTTGAGCACATCACTTTACTTCTCAGGCCTCAGGTTCCCCCTCTGCAAAATGGGCAACACCTCCTTCTCAGGACAGGTGTGAGGATCAAAGAACAGAATGTTTGGGGAAAGCAGTTTGCAAACTGTAAAATGCTGGGCACTCATCCAGAGGAGTTTTTATATTCAAACAGCTTCCTTCCCTCTCCTGGGTGTGAGCCAAAAGGTGTGTACACCCCACAAGCTTGGGCTGTGAATACCTGGAGCTCAGGTGTGGGGCAGTTTCTGTTTGGGGTTTGTTTGTGTTTGAATTCAAAGACAGGGAAACTCCCTCATCCAGGTGATGCGGGTGGGGCCTTGTCAACAGAGTTGCCAGGGGAATCCCAGGAGTTGGGGTCCCTGATGGCTACCATGGTGATCAGGTAGAAACTCACCCCCCCGGAAGGAGGAAGGGCCATGAGATTGTACTGCAGGGACAGAGTGTCCCTTGGAGTCAGGCAACTTGGGTGTGATTCCCGCTCTCCTGGGTGACCGTAGGCCAACTGCCTTCTGTCCAGGCTTCAGCTATAAAGCCAGTGCACAGGATTTATGATTTGGGGAGCCTGACGTGGCCATCCCAGATCCCCCAGGCCTTGGCCCTGCTGTGTGGGACGAATCTCGACAGCCAGGCTTTGTCCCCACCTGCACTTCTGGCCTATCACCTCCACTCTCTGTCACCTCCACCTCCACTCCCACCTGGTGGACTTGGGGATCCCCAGTCTTTAATCTCTAGCCACGTCCTGCCTGAAGAACCCTTCCTCCCCGCCCTCTCTTTCCCTTCACCTGTTCAGTGCCTCCGCATTCCCCAGGACCCTGCCCAGGCGCCACCACCTCCAGGGGACCCTCCCTGCTTCCAGGCGGTGCTGAGGCTCCTCTGCTGGTCCTAGTGCTCACCCGCCTGTGTCACTGTTGGTTTCGGAGCAGGTTACCCACACCATTCATATCGCCTTGTTTCCCCAACACCCATAAGTTCGGGATCAGGTACTCAAAGGCATGGATGAATATCCTGAAGGGGATATTCTTGGCATAAACATCAGAAAGACCTTCTGGGAGATTCCATGTGGTTTTGATTTTGTGGAAAGAGCCCCTAGAAAGAGTTGAATTCAAGTTCCCTCTCAACCACTTACCAGCAGGTGGTCTTTGGTAAACTCCTCAGCCTGGCTGAGCCTCAGCTTCCTCATATGTAAAATGGGGTGGTTGTGCAGATTAGAGTGGGTGGGGCACCTGCATGCCTAGGGACTCAGTGAGCGGGAGCAATTACTGTTATATTTCCATTTCTGCGGCAAGACCAAAAGAGATGGTGTCCAGGCTCTTTGCAGCATAGCCCCCAGAGCTGGCCAGGCATGCTCAGGTGGAGCCAGGGTGCTAAGATGGCTGGAGCAGCCTTCCTAGAGACTGGGTGGGCTTGGAGGAAGCCAGCAGAGGGCAGTGAGCCCACTGATGTTCTGGGAAGGAGCCAGTCTAGAGCCTTGCTGACTTCAGAGGGGAATGTGGAGTAGCCCTGGGGGGCCTTAGGCTCAGTGTCTAGGGCAGCTGGGCCTGGCTTTGGGCACCATGCGTTCTAGGCCTTCAGGGACGAAACAGCAGGCCAAGGTGGCCACGGGTTTCTGGAAGGCTCCACTGGGAGCAGCCTTTGACCAGGCACCCGTGATGGGGCAGCAGTTTGTCAGGGCCTCTCTGGGGCCTTGGGAATCCCAAATCATTTTGCAGCTTCAGGCTGGGACTGGTCAATACTTAACGCAGTCATGCTCCACACTGGGCACTGTGCCCCGAAGTGCTGGCACTGCAAGACTCTGAAATCAGACCCCTGATTGGAAGCCTGGCTCCACCGCTAACTAGTGATAGGACTGTAGGTGGGACACCACCTTCTCTGCCCAAGCTCATCTCCTGTGAGGCCTAAACAAGCATGTGTAGAACAATTCATGCTATCAGCATCAGCCTTTTTTTAATGGGAGCTATAAGCTGTGACTTCAAGCAAGTTACTCAACTTCTCAGCACCTCAGTTTCCTCATCTGTGAAATGGGCCTCATAACAGTACTCTTGCCTCACAGCATTATTACAAGGATTAAAGGAACTAGCTTATGGGAAGTGCTCAGGTTCTTAGAACACGAGGCACAAAGTGTTTAATATTAATATCTGAAATGTACTTTGGGGACCTCCCTGGTGGTCCAATGGATAAGAATCTGCCTTGCAATGCAGGGGGCATGGGTTCGATCCCTGATCGGGGAAGATCCCACATGCTTTGGAATAACTAAGCCCTGTGTGCTGCAGCTACTGAGCCTCGTGAGCTCCAGAGCCCGTGAACCACAAGGAGAGAGAATCTGTACAAAAGATCCTGCATGATGCAGTGAAGATTCCATGTGCTGCAACTAAGACTCAACGCAGCCAAACAAATATTTTTTTTTAAGTTCCTTTCTGCCCATTAAAAAAAAAAAAAAACAGAAAAAAACATTTAAAAATAATAAAATATTTTTTGTTACAGCTACAAATGTGAGTTATGGTTGTGACCTGTTTTTCTTATTGACTCTCCTCATCTGCTCTCCTGTCAGGTCTGGATCTGCAGACAGATCTAGTGCCTGGGTTTGAATCCTGCCTCCACTGTTTCTTTGAATAAAGAATAATCATAGTTACCGTTTAGAGATTTAAAGGAGAAAGTAAATACAAAAAAATCTAGAAAAATGCCTGGCATACACTTCAAAAAACTGCTTCTACTATTATTCCCAATTTACAGATGAAGAAATTGAGATCTGGAGAGGTTACAGCAGAGCCAAGCTGAGAACCCTACTCCTAAGTCCTACTTCTGACACCGTCTCTGCCCCACTTCTGTCTGGATCCCAGTGCCTTGGCCCAGTTCCGGGCTTATGGTGGGTGCTGGAGTAGTGTCTCTTAAGGAGACCCAGAGAACCAATGGGTCGACAGACCAAGGTTACTTGGCCAGGTAGTGGCAGAAACAGACATGAACTGAGCTCATGAGCTCACTGTGCCCAGGTGGCTTACTCCCCAAGAGTGTGCATGGAACCAACAGTTCAAGAGCCTTTCTACATGGTGGGCTGTGTCCCAGGAGAAGGCATCAACTGCCAAGAGTGACCACATGGCCCTCTTGGTCCGGTGGGCTTCATTCTGAAGCCAAGGACGCAGGGACTGCTTCCGTCACTGTCCTGAGAGAAGCAGCTGCCAGCAACCACCTCCTGAATGACCCAGGAGGAGGCCCCATGTGGGGTGTGCTCCCTTGTTCTTGCAGTCCTCACAGTGACCTCATAAGTAAGGTCTTTCTTTCCCCATTCTGCAAATAAAGAAACTGAGGTTCAGAGAAGTTAAACAACCTGCCCAAGGTTGCATAGAGTCAGAGAAAGAACTGGAAATGAACCCAGGTCTGCCTGACCTACAGGCCAGAAGAGGTGTTTCGAGGATCAGCACAGCCATTTGCAAGGGCTCCCTCATTGATAACATTGGCCCTGCAGACCCAGGCTGTCTGGAGGAGCCCAAGTTCTGGGCTGGGCACATTTCAAGGCCACATGCCAATAGGGAGGGACCTGGGGTCTAAGCCCAGCTTCCTCCACAGACCCTTGCCCTCTGAAAAGGGGAAATAGTCAGTGAGCAGGAAAGCTGCACCATGTTTCCCATGCCGACATTTCCAGGGCCGGCGCGCACTGGCTAATGGGTATCATTTCAGCCCTTTCATTTCTGGAGACACCGCACTGTCATAAAGACTGTCATTTCCCGTGGCTCACGCAGGATAATCAGTGTGCTGGCTGCCCGGAGGGCTGGGAATGGCAGTATCTGGGCACGTTTGTGAAGACAAAACCATCCTCTCTTTCTCCGCCAGTCCAGTCCTTTCCCAAGTGGGCATAGCCCTCATGCTTGAGACCATTCGCCTGAGGTCTCAAGAGGCTCCAGCTCGCTACATAGACCCCCAGCTCAGGGATGCACTGTCTCTCTTAGCCTAGTTTCAACATAACATAGCCATGTGACCTTGGGCACAGCACTTTCCCTCCCCAAGCCTCAGTTTCTTCATCCGTAAAATGGAGACAACTATGTCTACCTCACAAGTTGGCTTAAGTGGGATGACATGTCTTAAATCCCTGCCATGTAGGGTGCGTAAGAATAGTAGCGATGACAGTGACGGTACTGGGGGTGACAGTGATGCACGTCACATTTTGGAAATAGGGAAACTGAGGCCAGAGAAGGAAACGGGCTCCCCCAAGGTCACATTCATAAGTCAATGGTATTAAGTGAGAGTTTTGTTGACTTGGGCTTTGTCATGCATTATCTCACTTAATCCCCCCAGGGCTGATGAAGTTGGCATCACTTTGCAGGTGACAATATTGAGCTAAAAGAGATGGGGTGACCTGCCCAAGGTCACACAGCTAGCAAGTAGTGGAGCCGAAGTTCAATTGGGGATGGTCTGTCTGCACAGCCGAAGCTCTGGCCTCCGTGCTGGAGCGCTTGAAGATTGGCAGCTGAGGGTGGAGATCGAGACTCCCAGATCTGTGCACACACACCATCCCATCTTGAGCCCAGCCACAGGCTGGGCTGTCATCTCCCCCACTCTGATGAGCTGATAAGGACAAGGTGAGCTTGGGTCCAGATGCCACCTCAAAATCTAGCCCATAGTCCTTGGAGGACAGAACCCCAAAGGTGTCCTCAAAGAGGGCATGCTGTGTGTCCAATCTTGCCCATTCAGGGAAATTGAGACCTGGGAAGTTTGTGAGGTGTTCACAACTCAGGCTGGTGAAGGAAGCCTGGCTCAGTGGCTTGAGGAGTCTGAGAGTAAGAAGGTCGGTGGGAGAGAAAGAGCCTGGGGCCTCTTCTCCAAACACCCCAGAGTCTCCTGCTGGCACATGACCCTGACAGACCTCTAGTTCATCATGTTGCCACACCCTCGGGGCAAGCCAGGAACTGTGGTCCCATTCTGCAGGTGGGGATATCAAGGTCCATAGAGTCAAAGTACCTTGCTCAGGCTCACTCAGTTAGAAAGAAGAGTGTGGACTTGAACCGAGTTCTCCCAATGTCCAGACTACTCTTTTTCCCTTGTTTAATTCATGTCTTACTTTATCAGCTCTTTTCTCTCTAGTTCTTTCCTCTGCAAGTTACCAACTCGTCTGGCCTCCCTCTCCCAGATTTGGCTACGCTCGACTGTAAGCATCTAGAAGTTAGGAATCTCCTCTGACCTGCTCTTCCCTGTATGCCTGGCGCCTAAGACTGTAATAGTCACAAGGCTGGAAATCAGTGGATGGGACTACAGTTTTTTACACTGATGCCAGTGGTCAGCACAGTCAATTTCTCGTGTCATGAAAGGACTCACTTGAGTGATTCATTATGCAAATATAAAGGTGAACAAGGGAAAGTGATGTATTATAAATGTATTTTTTGTTTATTATTCGTTAACAAGATTGCTCCACTTCTTGATATATAGTGCTCTGGGGAGGGCAAGAGAATTCTCATAAGGATGCCAGAGATATTCTCACAGGAAAGCACTGGGAATCCAACCCCCACTCACTGTGGTGTAAACCTGGAAAAACGCGGGTGGACTGGAGTAGCTCTCAGTAGACTGGAGTATCGCTTAGTGAAGTCCAATAACAGGGAAAAGTCAGAGGGATTCAAAGAAAAGTCATCTGGAGGAAAAGGATGGGCTGGTGAGCTAAGCTTGACATTAAGGGTGAGGGCAGAGACAAACGGGATTTCAATCAGCGTTTCAGGCCAGGATCACTATGCATGCGTGCCTGCTAAGTCGCCTCAGTCATGTCTGACTCTGTGTGACGCTATGGACTGTAGCCCATCAGGCTCCTCTGTCCATGGGATTCTCCAGGCAAGAATACTGGAGTGGGTTGCCATCCCCGTCTCCAGGGGATCTTCCCGACCCAGGGATTGAATCCCACCCCCTCAATCTATTACATCTCCTGCATTGGCAGGCAGTTTCTTTACCACTAGCGCCACCTGGTAAACCCCAAAGATCACTAAATATTTAAGGAAAAACACCAGCATGGAAGAGCTGCCAGTCCTCAGTCTCCAGCCCCATTACTGAGTCCAGGGTAGGCATCCACAGGCAGGGCTCTGCCCACCTGGGTGGACTGGCGTCTGTCAGGATGCACACAGCCCACCTTCCACAATCCTCTCTCTTCCTGGAGTTTGGAGGCAGGACTGGCCTGCTTTAGACAAAGTCCTCGGGGTTCCTGGGTCAGTTCAGGAGAGTGGAGGCCCCTGGATGGATACTGAACTTCCCACTAATGAAGGCTTGGGATGAGCAATTAGTTGGAAAATTAGGAGGTGACTTATTTGTATCCTGAGATGGTGAAGTTCTCATACAAGTTACAAGTCAGTTTTATCAACTCTGTCGCCAGTGACCACAACTGTATACACTGACAAATAACACACACAGGAGGGTTCTTTCTATAGCAGAAAATCTTTAAAATTAATAACAACGAAAACAATTGCACACATGTGCATGGCAGGCTATAGTTTACATAGCTCTTATCCATTTATGCTCTTCTCTGAGCCTCATGCCAGCCCTGTACCGAGGTAAGTAGGGCAGAGTCAAGGGCTCCAGGAAACTGAGGCTCAGAGAGAAGGTAGTGACTTGTCCATGGTCACTAACAAGTCAATAAGACCTGCTCTCACCCCTACTGTAGGGTCCCAGGGGTGTCAGATGCCAGGTCCTACCCTCCCCACCTACAGCAGCATCAGGACCACGATGGCAATCACCATGAGGACTCCAGCCAGGATGCAAAGGCCCAGGAAGACGATGTCACTGGTGTCCTGGGCCACCATGGCCACGGGGCCCTCCAGTGCCTCCACCTCGTCCCTGGGGGGTGCCTCCTGAAGGTGCTCGGCCGTGGCAGCGTAGGGCCCGAGCCAGTGGGAGCCTGACAGCAGGTGCGCAGAGGCCTCCTTGCGGCGCGGCTCACAGCGGACCTCGTACTCGTGGGTGTCCTCCTGCCCACCAGCTGAGAAGTCGATGTACAGCACGCTGACGATCACTGAGGTGTTATTTCTTCTCTGTGGGGGTCAAGGGGCACTTGCTCACACCGAAGGGGGCCAGGACTGCCCCTGCTGCCCTAGCGATGTGAGGACTCAGTGCCAAGGGGGCAGAACTCCAGAGTCGGGGTTCCAGTCCCAGCTTGGCCACTGACTCCTTCCACTCACAGCCTCAGGCCCCTTCCCCCACCTGTGAAAGGGGCACTACCAGAATGTCTGGAAGGACAGTATCAGATTCGATGGGTCAGTATTTGCTCTGGCTTCAGGGAGGTGGAATCTATGAAAGATAGAAACTGTAACAACAGGGACATTTGCCATGTTCCAGGCTCTGCCTTTAAGTGCATTATCTCATTTAATGCTCATGACAACCTTCTCTAATTGGTACCATTAATATCGCCATTTGCCAGATGAGGAAAGTGAGGCCCAGAGGTTAAGTCCCTTGTCTGAGGCCACACAGCACCCAAGTGACAGGGAGTATATTCTCCCCAGGGCTGCTCGATTCTTAACTGTGCTGTTAACCGCCACACCTCACTCAAACCAAAGGATGTAGAACCAAAGGGCACTTTCAGGGCATCTCCCTTCCTTGGGAGATGTTTAATCTCCCTTCCTTGGCAATTCACAGATGTGGCCACTGAGGCCCAGCAAAGCCATGATTTGCCCAGGGCTAGGGCCAGAAGCCAGTCTCCTGCCTCCCCGTGAGATGCCGTCTCCCTGGTGTGATGTGACTTTCCTTCTGGAATCTTTTGGCCCAGTTGTGTCTGCAGTGATTCTGTGTCCCTGTGGTTGAGTCCAGGTCAGTCCAGCGTCATCACCCAGGGGTTGGGAAGAGCCATTGAGGAGTGAGATGTGGGGAGCCTGTCACACTGCTGCACGGATGAAGGAGACAGGAGTCCAGATGCCCTGAGACGGTAGGGCTTTGGGGCTGGGAACTGAGGGACAATATTTTGACAGACAGTCTGTTGTGGTCTTGACTGGAGACTGCAGTTATGCCGGGATACTCTCCCCAAATATAGAGCAGCCATTACACTTCTCAGACCGCCCCAACTGCCCTGTCTGGTTCCGTTACTGTTGAGCAGTGTGTGTGCTAAATCACTTCAGTAGTGTCCCACTCTTTGCAACCCCATGGACTATATAGCCTGCCAGGCTCCTCTGTCCATCGAATTCTCCAGGCAAGAACACTGGCGTGGGTTGCCATACTCTCCTCTAGAGGATCTTCCCGACCCAGGAATTGAACCCACATTTCTTAAGTCTTCTGCATTGGCAGGCGGGTTCTTTACCTCTAGCACCACCTGGGAAGTCCTAGTTATGAGCTGCTGCTGCTGCTGCTAAGTCGCTTCAGTTGTGTCTGATTCTGTGCGACCCCATAGACAGCAGCCCACCAGGCTCCCCCGTCTCTGAGATTCTCCAGGCAAGAACACTGGACTGGGTTGCCATTTCCTTCTCCAATGCATGAAAGTGAAAAGTGAAAGTGAAGTCACTCAGTCCTATCTGACTCTTTGCGACCCCATGGACTGCAGCCTACCAGGCTCCTCCGTCCATGGGATTTTCCAGGCAAGAGTACTGGAGTAGGTCGCTATTGCCTTCTCCGACTTATGAGCTGAGGCTCTTCTAAAAATCAAAGCTGCCTAGGAAGTGCAAGCGCACAGGAGGAATCTGCCATCACGGGATGCTGGGCAGCCCTTTCGGGAAGAGACTGAAGGGGAGCTACCGATCTGGACTTCGGTGGACCAGGCGACCTTGTAGGTCTTTCCCTTCGGTGGACCAGGCGACCTTGTAGGTCTCTCCCAACTCTGGGCTTCCAAAAGGCTCTGAGACCGTGTCCCCAGAGGAGTCTTCTGCCTCGTACCCTCAGCCTGTCTTGCCACCGGACTCTCTGAGGAGGACCAGAGTCCTGAAATTTTGTGACAAAGAATTGAGAGGGTGGGAGAGACAGGACCTGAGAGTGAAAGTGGACCCAGTGAAAGGGCCAAAGTGAATCTATATAATAAAGAATGGAGGGAAAACCACATAAAATGGGTGTGTGGGAAAGTTTCAGGGGTTTTTGATGAGTGAAACTTGAGGAAAGAGTCCACACATATGTGGTGTTATGGTTATGAGATCAAGTCTCTGTGGTTTTTAAGAAAAGTACAGAAAGGTTGGGGGCTTCCCAAGTGGCACAGGGGTAAAGAATCCTCCTGTCGATGCAGAAGACACAAGAGATACAAGTTCAATCCCTGGGTCGGGAAGATCCCCTGGAGAAGGAAATGGCAACCCACTCTAGTATTCTTGCCTGGGAAATTCCATGGACAGAGGAGCCTGGCAGCCTACAGTCCATAAGGTAGCAAAGAGTCAAACATGACTAAGCAACAAAGCACGCACACACAGAAAGGTTGTCCTGCTTTTGGCCACTTGAACTGTGCATCTTTGAAAGCAACTCAATGCAGAGACTGGTCCTCATGGGTCTACGACTTATATGTGTTACACTAAGAACCCATGAGTCTAAGGTTCCCGGTTTTTATGTTTCCATAATATTGATGCCAAGCTTCTATGATTATGAGGCTCTAAGTTCTAGCGGAGGTTCTGCAACTCTGAGACCCTGAGTGTCTAGGAGTTCTTGGTTCTAGATGTCATGATTCCCTGCTTCTGGGGCTCTCTGTCCCCATCATCTTATGACTCTATGGAATGTGGTTCTGCCCCTAAAGAAAACCGCTCAGGGATTTAGGGCATAGAGTAGAGGTGAGGGCAGATTATCTTGGCAGCCAAGACTGACTCCCACTTCTCCTCTACTCAGGTCAAAAAGATGGTGGTTGCTAGGAGGCTGGGGGAGCGGAGGGTGAACTGGAAGAGCCAGAGGTACACACTTGGTTAATGCTGGGTGTGGGGGAAACATGGTTTGTTGGAAATCACGTGATTCTGCCAAATCATGAATCCTCAGATACCAAGGCCTTTCCCCTTTCCAACCTGCCCCTAAGAATACAAACATCCAGGGTGCTTGGGCAGCCACCCAGTGATGCTAAAGGCCCCAAACCTGGGTTCCAGGCTTCCAAAATACAAGGACAGTAGAAAATGTTCATTTGCACACCTCGCCGCCTTTGGAGGCAGGTGGATCCTGTCTCTTGAAGGGCTCTTTTGTTTTGTGGAACCCAGAAAAGGATTGGGATCACAAAGTAGTCCAAAGGGACTCCCTGCGCAGGCAGGAAGCAGTAGTGCTCAAACACCTCTGTGTGTTAGAGATGGGGACTGTGTGGCCCTGGGGAGCTCCAGGGAGGACAGGGGAGAGCAGGAAAGCCTCCAGAAACAGTCAGGACCTTGACAGAGGGGCCTCCAGTAGGGGCTGTTGGTCGTCAGCAGGTCGCGCAGCAGGATCGCCCTTCTGCATCTCCCCTACTTGAGCTCCTTGTGTGTCTACATTGAACAAGTTTGTTGAGGAGAAGGAGAGGCTGAGTTCCATATCCAGCAGGTGTGATGACCAGAGCCAGGAAGAGAAGCTGAATTCTCAAGTCTGGCAGGTGCCTCTCCCCAGGGATCAGGGCCCCAGCCTCATGCCAGCCCTCATCCCCCTACCTGAGACTCAGTGCCGCAGGTGTCAAAGCGGGCCTGGATCCGGAAGTTGCTGCCCATCTCCTGGGCGGCACAGCTCCGGCTTCCCAGGTAGACTTTGGTCCGTTCTAGTGGGGCCAGCGCCTGTGCAGAGATCAGGATCTGGAAGTCGGTGCGGGTGCAGCTCACGTTCATGGGCACCACTGGGGATGGATGGGAGAGGGGAGCTGGAGGCCATGCGGGCAGGCAGTCTGACCCCCCCCCCCACCTTCTTCAAGCCCCTGGCCAAAGGGTGGTGGGTGGAAAACCGAGGCCCAGAGAGTGAATGGCTCATATGCAGTCCTACAAGGACATATTTACATGTGTTTCTCCACTTAACTCCATCAGGCTATGAGCTCCAGGGCAGGCACCATTCCTACTTCTCAGAGTCCTCTAAGCCCAGAGCTTGAAAGGTGAATATATGATTGAATGAATGAATTTTGTTAATCATAATGGAAGCTACTATTTGCTGATCATGTTTGCCATATACCAGGCAATTCATTCAATCATTTAACAAGTATTTACAGCCTATGTAGTCCAGGCACTATCTTGAATGCCAGATATAGAAATGAAAAGAAAAAAACCAGCCTCACATGCCTACCTTCTTGGAGCTTACAGTCTAGTTGGATGAGGGAGCAATAAATATGTAAAATACACCTAAGTGTCAGAGTAGTCGAAGGAAAATCAAGGAAAGAAAAAGATGGAGACGAGGAGAGCAGCATGTATGCATGAGTGGAGCTGGTGGGGCGGGAGGGATTGCAGTTTGAAAAGGGTAGTGAAGAAAGCCTCATTCTCCCTCCTCATACCAACCCCATGAGGCAGACACGTCTAAGTCCGTTTTACAGTTTTAGAGCTCAGAGCTCTGAGAGGTGACACTGTCTGCAGTGTCCAAGCTGGCATTTTAACCATCGAGTCTGTAAAGATTCCATGGTTCCTGGTCTCTCCACCCTGTGTGGGAGCCCCCGCACCCCCTCCCAGCAGGAGGGTCTGACTCCAAGCGTCTGGGTCTGTGCGAGACTGTGTGTGTGTGCATGTGGGTGTGTAGGGGGTGGTGTTTGCTGGGGCAGGGGTGAGGTTAGGAGGAAGGACGTGGGGGTGGGGACCTGGAGGGAGGAAAAGGAAGGAGCTGGCAGGCAGAGGCCAGGAACTCTCAACCTCTCTCCGGGAAACGCCTCAGACATATTTCAGCCTCTGGTGTCTGGGCAGGCGGGGATTTATGGGCCTGCCGTCTCCCACGATGATCTTGGTGGCGCTGAACTGTGTGTCACCCCTGATTGATGCTGAGGTCGTCCTCCAGCCGGGAGGCCGCCGACAGCCTGGGCCGCATCTGGATCCTGGCCCAGCACGAATGCCCTGTCTGACCCCAGGCTCCCAAGGGCATCAGGGAGAAAGGGGGCGGGTGGGAGTGGGGTCCTTGTATCTGAAACAGGAGCCAGGAGAGGAGAGGCCCACCCTCTGTCTCTGGGGGTACCGAAAGGAGAAGGGGCTTGTCCAAGATCACACACAGCTGGGAGAGAACCCAGGCCTGGAAATAGGCCCATCTGAACAAAGGGGACTTTGCAGCTCCTTCAGCTGGTATCTTCAGTTTACTGAGACCTGTCAGCCAGCTGTGGCAGAGCTCATGGCACCTGGATCTCCAAGTGCCATCCAGGAAGAGGGCACTCTAACAGAGGAAGAGTCCTCCTGCGTGTTTCTGGGTGGAGGTGACTGAAGCAGACAGAGGGAGGGTCTGCTCAGGTCACTTCGGGGCCGCTAGCGTGCTGCAGCTCTCCTGGTTCCTTCCCCTACAGCTCAGCCCCACTGGATGATCAGTGTGTGTGTGCATTAGTCACTTAGTCGTGTCCAACTCTTTGCGACCCCAAAGACTGTAGCCCACCAGGCTCCTCTGTCCATGGAATTCTCCGGGCAAGAATACTGGAGTGGGTTGCCATTCCCTTCTCCAGAGGATCTTCCCAGCCCAGGAATCGAACCCAGGTCTCCTGCATTACAGGTGGGTTCTTTACTGTTTGAGCCACCAGGAAGGCCCAGCAGCATTTGAATGTGGTCCTAGTCTGTCTGAGCTCAGCCACGAGCCTCCCCCCCAGGCCCTGCTCAGCCACACAAAAAGCAGGAGTGTGAGTTCTAGCCTTGCCTGTGCCACTGCTGCCTGCATGACATCAAAGTCCTTTCTTTGCATCTCCGTTTCTACACCTGCATAAGAGGCTCTAGCCTGGTCAGGTAGAGGGCAAAGTGGGTCCAGAGGACAGGCTTTTCTGGGCCCATGGCCCTGGGACGGGTGGGGAGAGGAGGGGATAGATGCTGTCAGCTGGCAAATCTAACTGGCACTGTGGAGGATGGAAAAGCTGAGTGCCAAGTTCCCTAGCCAACTCTGCAGCTAGGCACAGCCATATGATCAAGCTTAAAATAATAAGATCAAGAAGAAGAAATTTGAGTGCTTCGAAAAATGCTTTTACTTTCCTGATAAAAGGACATTTGTGGCTGGCACCTCCCCTACCCTCTTCCAGACTTGAGCATGGACATGATGCCTGGAGTTGTGGCAGCCATATTGTGGTCATGAGGCTGAGAGAATCTCAGACATGCAAACTCGGATATTGTTGAGTCCCTGAACCAATACCGCAGCTGACTAGCTCTAGACTTCTTGTTATAAAAGGAAATCAAAGGTCTTGAAAGATCAGTGGATTTTCAAACCACTGTCAGTCAGGACTTATGACTGTACAAGCAAGGTTGTTTAGCATTATGAACATAAATCGTATTACCATATTTTGTGCATTGCCCCTGGATACAGAGAATCAACCATAACACAAGAGAAGCCAGGGGCCATGGAGGAAAGAGACAGATAGAGAGGAATTGGGAATCGTAGATTTGGAAGCTAGAAAAATAGGGCACTATAATAGTGAAAATAAGCAGGAGTCACATTGGTACAGCCTCAGAGGTCCCAGGGCAGGAGTCGGCAGTGATGTAGCCACCAGAGAAATCGGTGCAATAGAGAGAAAGAGGGATGGAGGAAGGAGGCTGCAAAGTCCTGGGACCCCAGCCTCACCTTCCCCCATAAGCACACCCTCACCCTCTACCCCAGCTGACCTCCAATGTAGGCCACAGAGAAGCCCCTGTGGGTGGTGCTACGGTCCGTGTGCAGCACAATCAGGAGCTGGTTGTGGCTTGAGGTGACGGGGGGTGGCAGGTGGTGGCCACACCAAGTCCCCAGCAGAGGCGCCTCCTCACTGGCCCCATCAAAGGCTGCTAGATGGTCAAAGTCGCAGGTCCTGGTTAGGCTGTTGGGCTCCTCCAGTTCCAGGTCTAGGAAGAACACCTTGACCCGGTAGCCAGGAGGCAGGCGGATGGTCCAGTGGCACCGGATGTTGTTGGGGTAGGAGCTGGGGTACTGCGGGCTGGAGAAGTTGCCCCGCACCGCCGTGTACACCTCCTGGCATTCTCCTGGATTGGGGAGAGCAAGTCCAAAGGAGCAACGGTGAGAAGAGTGGAGACTGTCATCTTCTGCAACCACAGCTTGGGCAGCAGGCACCATAGGGATCCTAAAACCACCCTGGCAGGTTGTAGGCACCATGCAGAAAACCAGACAATTAATCCCAAAGCCTGCTTTAAACTATAACTAGCTGAAAACTGGGACTCTCACTCCAATGGGCAATCCATTGCCTGAGTGTTGACCCTGCTAGCAATTCAATAAAAATGTCTAATACCTGTCCTCGGAGTTGAGTCCAAACTTGGACTTGACAGGCAAGGTGGTTCATGACCTTGCCCCTTTACATTGAGCCCCACCTCCAGCCTCACCAAACATCTCCTAGTACTATGGGCACACAAACCCTCTCTGTTCTCCATGCTGATCCCTCTGCTTGGACTTTCTTGGTGGCCCGGTGGTAAAGAACCCACCTGCCAATGCAGGAGATGTAAGAGACATGAGTTTGATCCCTGAGTGGGGAAGATCCCCTGGTGGAGGGCATGGCAACCCACTCCAGTATTCTTGTCTGGAGAATCCCATGGACAGAGGAGCCTGGCAGGCTACAGTCCCTAGGTTTGCAAAGAGTGGGATACAACTGAAGCGACTAAACACTCACTTCTTGAACACCCTTCCCTTCCTTCTGCCATTGTTTAACTCCTTCAAAGTGAAAAGTGAAGTCGCTCAGTTGTGTCCGACTCTTTGCGACCCCATGGACTGTAGCCTACCAGGCTTCTCCCTCCATGGGATTCTCCAGGGAAGAGTATTGGAGTGGGTTGCCATTCCCTTCTCCAGGGGATCTTCCTGATCCAGGGATCGAACCCGGGTCTCCTGAATTCCAGGCAGACACTTTAACCTCTGAGCCACCAGGGAAGCTTTAACTCCTTCAAAGCATTGCGCAATTCTCTCCTCCTCCAGGAAGTCATCCATCATTCTTACTATTAGATATCACAGATCACAGTGAGTATTCACTGTTTTCTTCTCCATCTCCTCCACTAGAGTTTAATTCCAAAGTGTTCATTCATTCATTTATACAAACATTAACCGAGTGTCTTCTATGTAGCAGGTATAAAGATAAATCCATAGGAACTAGAAGTCAGGCAGAGGAGATCAACATGCAAACCACATACAGAAGTGACAAGCATTAGATCATTGTTATGAAAACACTTCTCGAAGGAGCTGAAGGAAGAGAATAATTCAGAGGGTATCAGGAAGTCTTCACAGAGGAGGTGACATGCTTGTGCCTTGGCATCAGCCAGGCAGGAAAGAGTGTGCTAGAACATTTCAGGCAGAGAAAGAGCAGGAAGTGCCAAACCCAGAGGCAGAAAAGTAGAACTCCTCCCCCACCCCCCAGCATGCACAGAGCCCTGGGGGTTTCGCTGCAGTCCTCCCACCTGAGAAGTAGTAGGCCTTGAAGCCGCGGCCTCCGATGTTGAAGTCAGACTTGAAGACCACCTGCAGCTCGTGGCCCAGGGACACGAGTGTGGGGGGCCTGGCACTGCCGCAGTAGTGGTGCTCCCGGGCGGGGCCGGGCCCCCCAAGCACAGCCACGTAGTCGTACGTGCACTGCTCACTGCCCTCCACCTGGAAGTCCACGAACACCAGCTTGATGGTGGCGGGGCCAGCGGCCCGGATCACCCAGCGGCACTCCACGTTGTTGGGGTAGTTGTTGGGGTACTCGGGGCTGGCGAGGACCCCTGACAGGCCGGTCAGGACACCACCACACACATCTGCAAGGGAGCCCACTTGAACTGGCACCCTCCCCTGGCACCCCCATCTCCTCCCTTGGGAAATGCCACTCCCACAAGTGTTCACCCGGACCCTTGGCACCACCCACTGAGCGCTTGTTAAGTGGCAGGCACAAGCCATCTTTTTAGCCATCACCCTAAGTGTCAGACGTGACAACGACTAAACGATGACAACAGAAAAGTAACCCCATGAGGAAAGCAGGGCGGTTTCCCCATTTTACAGTTGGAAAACTGGAGGCAGAGAGAAGTTAAGTAACTTAGCTGTGTGAGTTTGCATTCACCCAGACAGAGCCCAGGAGAAGGATCTGAGCCCAAAGAGTTTATCTGGGAGAGACAGGGGACCACAGGTGGGCACTGAGAGAGACAGGGTGGGAGAATGGGGGCATTCACCCACCAGCCCCTCAGAATGCAGGCTGAGAGGTAGGCTGCCACAGCTTTGGTAAAAGCTCTCAAACAAAGAGACATGGAGACCAGCGGGTGCCATTGACAAGGCCCAAGGGACAGAGCAGGGCCCTGACAGCGGGTCACCCCGCTGGTATCAGGGAGGGTGAGATGTGACTAACTACTGAGTCTGTACACTTGACATTGTGTCTCACTGTCCCTCCTACCAAGGACAGTGGTGCACAGAGGCTGAGACACCTCAGATCAGGAATATTATTAAACCTCCATAACAGACGCGGAAACTGAGGCTTAGAAGGAAGATCTGAAGAAGTAGAGATAGGCTTGAAGTCTGAAGATAACTGTGTTCTCAGCTCTGCCTTCTATTGCTCTGTGACCCTGGACAAGTAACTCAGCCTCTCTGAGCCCCATGGGAATATTAGAACTCATAAGACTTGTTCAGTCAGACCCACCAGGCTCAGACTCATGCACAGTTTGAGAAGTTTCTGGTGAAAGTCCTTTGGAACCTGGTGCGGCCAGTGTAACCAGGAGCTGTGTGATGGTGAAGGCTGTGACCAACTGGAGGCCACCAGCAGGAAGGGGCACACTAGGTTCTGTCTCCCGAGACTGCAGAATCTCATCCCCTGGCATGGCTGTATGAACGGAGCACTGTGCCAGGCAGCTAAGGACTTGAATTCTTATCCCAGAGTTTGCCCTTCCCAGATGTGTGACCATGGGAAGGCACATTCCTTCTCTGGTCTGAGATGCATTGTTTGTGAAAAGAGAGGACAGGTTTTCACAGTCTGTGAGATCCTTCCAACCTCAATACCTTTAGCTTTCAAACTGTGTTAGCAAGGGCTTTCAAACTTAGCAGGGACTTTCAAACTGTGTTCCAGGCCTTCACAGTGGCCCTGGGGCATCAATCTGCAGACATCTGGTGTAAATGTCATTCTTAAACGGTATTCAAACTTTTTTTTGACTCAATGAAAGATAGAATCCACAGTCACATATCTCAAATGTAAATATATCACTAATTGGAGACCATCAATATTTACTGATGTTTTCAATGATTGGCTTAAAATAAGTACATGTTAAGAATACGAACTTATAAACTAAATGCTTACAACAAAATGCTGCCTTTACCTCTTTTATATATCAGGGATTAACATAAAGCTCCACCTGATGTAAGGGTACCCCTGCTTTTTTAAAATATTGGAAAACATTGCACATGGTACTATAACTTTGATATCTTAATAATCTAAAAATCTAGAGATCTAAAATTCCACCACTACCATTAGATCTGTCTGCAGTTCTCGTGTTTCAGCATTCTACAAATCTATGCCTCCAAAGCCAGCGGGGACTGATGTCCATCAGCTTGCACACGTGAGCACGTGCGCACACACATACACCTGCCCCTGCCCACACCCTGGCCCTGATTGCTGTTGGTGGATGCTGTGCTCCAGGAGCCTCTGTGGCACCCATTGTTTGAGCTGACATGAGGAAGGCCTTTGGTTTTGGCCTTGGGAGAAGGGAGGACGAAGGAGCTTTGAGGGTGAGCAGAGAAGCCTGAGGAAGGAGGAAGGAGTCTAGCAGACAGGCACTGAGAGCAAGGCCTGTGCTCCCCTCACTAGCCTGAGGGCAGGCGCCAAGCCCGGCTGGGGTTAGGGACCATGATGTAAGGGGCGAGCTCAGGAAAGTCTTTGTGAAGGAGAGAATCACCAGCTCCACACAGACCCTGTGCCCCTCCCACTGCTGAGGACGTGAGGGGTGGGGGGAACTCAAGTGCCCATGATGTAATAAGATGCCACAGAGTGCTGAGGAGCAGAGGCAGCACAATGTCCCCTCCTGTGTCCCAAGGCCACTCAGGGGTGAGAGGACAAGGATAGGTGAGGACAAGAGGCCTCGTCCCTGAGCACAGTGAGACCCTCCGGGGGCTCCCAGGATAACGGACGGAGAGGAGGGGAGTGCTGCCATGAAGGTGGGAACACAAAACCACCAAGACTACCAACAGAGGCCGCCTCTGCCCCATGAGCTACGAGAGCAGGGGCATCCAGGTAACAGGGCGGCCCACACGCTAAGATGCCTAGACCCGGCCTGTCTTACCTGCCCCCGCTGCCCTCCCCCATCCCCACCCAAGGCCACACTCTCCACCACCAAGTCCCCCTTGCCTTTCTGGTAGGCCGCGGAGAAGCCGCGGCTGGCCACGTGCTTGTCTGAGTGGAAGACCACAGACATGACGTGCCAGGAGGAGGTGAAGGGTGGCGGGGGCACCCTGCCGCAGAACCTCCCCAGCAGGTTGCCCTGGTCCCCGGAGGCGCCGTTGTAGATCTCCAGGAAGTCGAAGCCGCAGGTGTCGTGGTACTCCAAGTCAAAGGCGTGGAAGGTGAGCAGCACGGAGGAGCCCTCGGCCACCACAATCAGCCAGCTGCACTCCGTGTTGTAGGGGTAGAGGCTGGGGAAGTTGGGGCTGGAGAAGTTTCCAGAAGGTGCTGAGAGCACACCCCCACATTTGACACCTGTGGCAAGAGGGAAGAATGACCTAGAGTCAGTGCTAGGGTCTCGGATCACGGCCCAGCTTCAAAGCAGGGTCTTTGGGATGGAAAGAGAGAGCAAGAGGCCATGGCCCTCAATCACTTCATTTATTCATTTATTTGTTCATTCATTTACTTATTCTTCAAATACTACCAAACATTCTTTTATGCATTCAATAAATATTGTTTGAGTGTGGGGCATTGTTGTAAGTGCTGGGGTTACAGCAGGAACAAATAGACAAAAATTCTAGTGGGGAAGATAGACAATAAACATAATAAGGAAAATATGGAGTGTATTAACTAGTGATAAGTGCTCTGGAGAAAAATAAAGCAGGGGAAGGAGATAGGAAGTGTCAGGTAGGCCTGTAATTTTATAGGTAGAGGGATTGAAACTGTACCCTCTGCAGTGGAAGCCTGGAGTCTTAACCACTGGACTGCCAGGGAAGTCCCATGGGCCTGTGCTTTTAAATAAAATATACTAGGCACTAAAGATGTCCGTTGGGGAATTCAAAAATTAAAAGTAATATTACCCACCCCCATCCTGAGTGAAAATGTGCAGTGTATTACAAAGTTTGAAGTACATTCTTATATGTATGTATTGGTTTATATTTTGAAAAAGAAAACAATGGAAGGAAACTAATAAAAATGGTTCTCTATAACAGGAAGAAGTAAGCAGCGGGGAGGAAACAGGTGTGACTGTTAGACATCTTTAAATGCAAGTTATTTTATAATTTTGACTTTTTAATCATGAATAATTTTAATATAATTTTTAAAATATCAAAAGATTAAGTAACCCCAATGCCATAGAAAGTGAAAGAGGAGAGTGAAAAAGTTGGCTTAAAACTCAACATATGGAGCCTATTATACAGAGTGAAGTAAGTCAGAAAGAAAAACACCAGTACAGTATATTAATGCATATATATGGAATTTAGAAAGATGGTAACGATGACCCTATATGCGAGACAGCAAAAGAGACACAGATATAAAGAACAGACTTTTGGACTCTGTGGGAGAAGGCAAGAGTGGGATGATTTGAGAGAGTAGCATTGAAACATGTATATTACCATATGCGAAATAGATCGCCAGTCCAGGTTCCATGCATGATAAAGGGCCTTCAGGACCGGTGCACTGGGACGACCCTCAGGGATGGGATGAGGAGGGAGGTGCAGGGAAGTTCAGGATGGGGGACACATGTACACTGATGGCTGATTCATGTCAATGTATGGCAAAAACCACTACAATACTGTAAAGTAATTAGTCTCCAATTAAAATAAATTAATTAATTAAAAAAAACTCAACATAAAGAAAACTAAGATCATGGCATCTGGTCCCATCACTTCTTGGCAAATATATGGAGAAACAGTGGAGACAGTGAGAAACTTTATTTTTGTGGGCTCCCAAATCACTGCACATGGTGACTACAGCTATGAAATTAAAAGACACTTGCTCCTTGGAAGAAAAGCTATGACCAAACTAGAGAGCATATTAAAAAGCAGAGACATTACTTTGCCAACAAAGATCCATCTAGCCAAAGCTATGGTTTTTCTAGTAGTCACGTATGGATGTGAGAGTTGGACTATAAAGAAAGGAAGCTGAGTGCCAAAGAATTGATGCTTTTGAACTGGGGTGTTGGAGAAGACTCTTGAGAGTCCCTTGGACCGCAAGGAGATTCAACCAGTCAATCCTAAAAGAAATCAGTCCTGAATATTCATTGGAAGGACTGATGCTGGAGCTGAAACTCCAATACTTTGGCCACCTGATATGAAGAACTGAGTCATTGGAAAAGACCCTGATGCTGGGAAAGATTGAAGTCAGGAAAAGGGATGACAGAGGATGAGATGGTTGGATGGCATCACCGACATGATGGACATGAGTTTGAGTAAGCTCCGGGAGTTGGTGAACAGCGAAGCCTGGCGTGCTTCAGTCCATGGGGTTGCAAAAAGTCGGATACAAGCGACTGAACTGAACTGATAATTGGAATAAAGGAAGTGTGCCAGTGTCAATAGAAATTAAGATTTGCAGTATAAGAGGAGAGAGATACAAATTAAAACTAAAAAAACTAAGAACTCTTGAGATCCTTCATTTGAATTGAGAACATCAGTATGAACAAGATTTATTTTTATTTCTAAAAATATTAATTTATCAGCTTTGTTCACTAAAAAGCCTAAAGGCAATAATATTCCGGTAGTATTTTGTACCCCTTCAACTTAAATTAGGATTATTATGTCCAACTAAACTAAGATTGTTATGTCCAACTAAGATGAACCAGGACTCCTTAGAGAAATAGTCAGGGGCAGAAAACATACAAAATACACTTGGGACACCTTGTCAAGCTACAGAGTAAAGAAGCTATCACAGCTGCTGGGATTGTCAAAAGACACAGAAACCCGCTAGAAGGTATAATTGGAGCTTCAAAAAAGATTTACTGCAGTGAGCTGAAACCCATCAAATATATAAACATTTATGAATTCATAATGAACTAAAAAATTAAAAGAAATTAAAATGGAACTTACTGATTTCTTTTAGAGATTTCTGGGGCATGAAGTCATTTTCTTCTTGCTACATAGAGAAAGAATTAAGCATTTAATTTGTCTTTCTTGTTATAAATTATATGCATTTCAGGATAACTGAATAGTTGATGAAGAAAAAGTATTATTTAAAGAAGACTACAGGAAGAATAACAACTTTAGGGACTTCCTTGGTGGTCCGGGGTAAAGACTCCACGCTCCCAGTGCAGGGGGCCTGGATTTGATCCCTGGTCAAGGAACTAGATCCCACCTGCTGCAACTGGGTTCACACGCTGCAGCTCAAGATCCCTCATGCTACAACAAAGATCAAAGATCCCACATGCCACAACTAAGATCCAGAATAGCCAAATAAACAAATTTTTTTAAAAAAGAACATTAGAAAACGTAAGTTTGCAAACCTTAATGAAATCATCATCATCATCATCTATCCTAATCATGGAGGAAAAAGGTAAATGAGGAGAGGTAAAACCTCCTTAAGCAGACAAATATTCTCCGTAAAGTTATTTCAACTTTGCTAATGTTTGAAAAGTTTTATATTTAAAAAATACCAGGCTTCTCTGGTGGCGCAGTGGTAAAGAATCCACCTGCTAACGCAGGAGATGCTAGTTCAGTCCCTGGTCTGGGAAGATCCCACATGCTGCAGAGTGGCTAAACCTATGGGCCACAACTATCGAGCCTGTGCTCCAGACCAGGGGAGCTGCGACTATTGAGCCCATGTGCCGCAACTAACGAAGCCTGCGTGCCTACAGCCCATGCTCTGCAACGAGAGAAGCCACCGCAATGAGAAGCCCTTCACTGCAACTAGAGGGTAGCCCCTGCTTGCTGCAACTTAGAGAAAAGCCCATGCAACAACAAAGACCCAACACAGCCAAAAATAAATAAATTTTTAAAATGGTTTTTAAAAATCATTTAAAAAATACCCAAAAAGTTACATTTATAAGAAACTTTATGGTGGATGGATGAGGCTAACTGAACCGACTGGTCAATCTTAACATCAAAGTGGAACACTGGATAATAGGTGACCTGATGAAACACCTATAATATCTTCTTATAGGGGAAAAAAAAAGGAACCTGAAGCTAATGAAATCTCTGGATCTGTCAAAATTTAGAGGAATATGGAAGCTAGAGGAACAGTCTAAATGACCCCTTGAGGACACATTCAGCCCAGTCCAGAATGTGGGAAATTCTAATGACCCAGGTGCTTCTAAGTAAATAAGGTGGCAGGGGGAGACACAACTAACATATTTTTATTTATTTATTTATTTATTTTTTTACAACTAACATATTTTTAAAAGGCTCAACTAGAAGAAAATATAGAGGGTAAGTTCCTTGACTTTGGTCTCAGCAATAATTTTTTGGATTTGACAACAAAAACAAAAATAAACAGGTGGGACTACATTGAACTAACACCTCCACACAACAGAGGAAACTGTTAATAAAATGGGAAAAGAAAAGTCTATGGAATGAAGAAAATATTTGCAAATCATACATCTGATTAGGGGTAAATATCCAAGATATATAAAGAATTCATACAACTGAAGACCAAAAAGAAAACAACAAAGTCTGCTTTAAAATGAGTAGAGAAATTGCGTAGGAATTTTTCCAAAGAAGTCATACAGATGACCAACAGGTGCATGAAAAGGTGCTCAACATCACTGATCATCAAGGAAATGCAAGTCAAAACCACAATGAGATACCATCTCCCATCTGTTGCTGCTGCTAAGTCGCTTCAGTCGTGTCCGACTCTGTGCGACCCCATAGACGGCAGCCCACCAGGCTCCCCCGTCCCTGGGATTCTCCAGACAAGAACACTGGAGTGGGTTGCCATTTCCTTCTCCAATGCATGAAAGTGAAAAGTGAAAGTGAAGTCTCTCAGTCGTGTCCGACTCTTAGAGACCCCATGGACTGCAGCCCACCAGGCTCCTCTGTCCATGGGATTTTCCAGGCAAGAGTACTGGAGTGGGGTGCCATTGCCTTCTCCGCTCCCATCTGTTAGGATGGTTATTATTTAAAAGATAAGAAACAAAAAGTGTTGGCAAGGATGTGTGGGAAAAAAAGGAATCTTTGTGTACTGTTGGTGGGAATGGAAACTGTGCATCCTCTATGACAAACAATATGGAGGCTTCTCAAAAACACAAAAATAGGACTCCATATGATCCACCGATTCCACTTCGGGCATATTTCAAAGGAAATGAAAACAGCATATCGGAGAGTTATCTGCATTCTCATGTTCATTGCACAGTTATTCGCAATAGCCAAGATATGGAAACAACCTAAACGTCCACCAACAGGTGAATGGAGACACATATGGCATAGGATGGTACTCAGCCTAAAAAAGGCATTCATCCTGATATTTGCAGCAACATAGACATTGAGGGCATCGTGCTAAGTGAAATAAGCGAGACAGAGAAAGACGGATACTGCATGGTATCACTTACATGTGAAATCTTAAGTGTCAGAATCATAGAAACAGCAGAAAAGCGGTTGTCAGAGACGTCAATTAAAAAAAGAGAGAGAGAAAGACTCAAGAGTCAAATACCTACCAAAAGCAATGTGTGAACCTTTTTCGGATTCTGATTTGAACAAACCAATTGCAATAGGATTTTTTTGTTTTTGCAATAATTGGGGAAAACGGAACATGAACTGAGTATGAGATAAAAGTAAGGAATTATTACATAATTGTAATACTATCAGGAATATCTATCTACTGAATATATATCTGTTAGATATACTCTGAAATATTTATGGGTAAAATAGTATATTTGAGATGGTCTTTAAATTTCTCTGACCCTCCCCTGCCCCACACCCTGCTAAAATGGAGATGGAGGTAGGATAGAAGAACCAGAGGACTTCCCTGGTGGCTCAGATGATAAAGAATCTGCCTGCAATGCAGGAGACCTAGGTTTGATCCCTGGGTGGGGAAGATTCCCTGGAGAAGGGAGTGGCAACCCACTCCAATATTCTTGCCTGGAGAATTCCATGGACAGAAGAGCCTGGTAGGCTACAGTCCATGGGGTCACAAAGAGTTGAACACGACTGAATGACTAACACTTTCACTTTCTTTAGAAGAACCAAGAAAGGCAAAATGTTGACAATTGTTGAAGATGGTTGATGGAGACATCAGGATTTATTATACTATTTTCTCCACTTAGTGTTTGAAAATGTTCATAGTTAAAAGTTGAAAAAAAAATGATCAACACATTCTTAGCCACCTTGTCAGTGAAGCTTCCCTCAACCACCCTATTTGCAACTGAAACCCTTTCCCCATCCCTCTACCCGTCTCTCCCTTTTTGGCTATGCTTTCTCCATAGCACCCACCACCACTGAATGTACTATTTACTTCCTCATTTGTTCAGTTCACTGTCAGTCTCTCTCTACAAAACTGTAAACTCTATAAAAGCAGGGATTTTCATCTACTTTGTTCTCTGCTGTATCTCAGGCATCTGGAAGAGCTCCTGGCATAAAGCAGGTGCTCAGTATATATTTGCTGAATGAATGAACGAGTGAATGATCTAGTATCATCTTCATAATATCCCCATAAAATAGGCAGCACAGGTGTTACTGACTCCATTTAACAGATAAGAAAACTGAGGCCCAGAAAGGGAAGTTACCCCTGTAGCTGACATCCTGTTTGGGTCCACGCAGCACCCATTCCTCTATCTTTGGCAAGAATAAGCCCCTGTGCCGGGGACCAGCCCCGGCTGATCCAGGGTATTCGAAGCGGGGACGGCGTCGGCGAGGATCAGGAAACAACTGCTTAATTAAACGTTAATTAAGGATATAAAGAGTAATAGAATGAGGATAGCTCAGTGAAGAAATTCAGTGGAGAAAAGAGGCTGAAATAAGGATAGCTCAGTGAGGAAATTCAGTGGAGAAAAGAGGCTGAATAATTCAGCCAGAAGGTAAGAGAAAGAACGACATGGTGAGACCAAGTTTCGGTGAACAAGGCCCACACTTTATTTTCCAAAGTAGTTTTTATACCTTAAGTTATGCATAGAGGATAATGGGGGAAGGGGTAGAGTCATGCAGTAAGCCAGGCTTTCTTCCTGCAAACTTATCATATGCAAAAGTTTAGGTGATTTGCATCATCTTCTGGCCCGGAGGCCTTTTCCTCTAAAGGTGATTATTCTAAAGTCAGGCGCCAGCCTCCAAAAAGCATTAGATAAAGTTGCATTCCTACAGAGCAAAGGTGTGGTGGGCTATAACAAGAAAAAGAATTAATTCAAGGGTCCCAGGTTACAAACATTAAAGCTACTATTTAAACCAATTATATTAATCAGTACACTGCCAGGGACACAGCAGGTAAGGGATATGGAGACTTAGCAGCAAACATTGGCCCAACAAGTGAAAATCCCTTCACCAATACAATTTCTAATCAATCTTTTGACTGCTCAAAGGAATCTGTATTTAGACAGTTTAGAACATCTCATGCCTCTCACAGTTTGGAGGCTCTGAGCAATCACATGTGGCCGGAAAAACCTATTCAGGCAGGCTAGAGGACTTCCAAGGGAGTTTGTAGGTTGAAACACTGTCACACCCAGGAATTATTAACTGGAGCTATAAGCTAACTCTTTTTTCAGAGAGGTAGTGGGGGACAGCCCCCCGTAAAGTCAGAGGTGTAGGTGAAAGCACAAAGCAGAAAGTAGGCAGACTCTGGTTTTGGGGGTAGATTGCTCGAGAATTTCTAGGGAGACTCCTGAGGCTTGATCCCGCCTTTGCGTATGCCAAGCCTCCTTCCTCATGACCTTTGCCAGAGGCGGAGCTCGCTCCCCGCACCCCTGAGTTTAAACACTGCTCCCTTCCCTTGCCTCCATATGATAACTCTCCCACATCTTTCCCTGACCCAGGGAGGACACGTGAGCCTAGCTGGGAAATCCTGAGGCCTCCACCACTGCCAAGTGACTGGCCTGGGGGGTGGGCCTGTGCCACCAGAATCCTGCTGCAGAATGCCCAGATGAGACCTTTCCTTCCCTGATCCCTAAGCCCGGAGTTAGAGCCCTGGGTGGGACCAAGCTCAGGGCCCGTTGAGAAAGCTTGTCAACAGATGGCAACAACCACGTGACAAGCAGAAATGGCCTGGAACCCAAGCAGCCCAGCTCAGCTACACTCTTGCCTCCCTGGTGACAGAGCCAGTGCACTTCTCTTCTTGCTTAAACTCATCCAGGTTGGGTTTCTGTCCCTTGCAACCAAAAGCATCTTGAAGATGCTTCACCAAAGTTCCTGTAAGAGAGGCACATTTGTCAAGCATGTGCACTATACATGCCTGTGCTGATTCAGAATGGGTCCCTCCCTGGGGTGTTCACAGCTAGGGGGTAAGGTGGGGGGAGTTAGGCAAATGAGACAAAGCCACGTGGTATGAATGTGCTGGGGCCACACAGGGGACTCTGGGGTCCAGAGGGAGGGAGGCCAGTCTTGCTGGAGCCAGCCCTGTAAGAGGAGGGACACGGGAGAAGGGGGTGTTTGGCTAGGAGGAACAAAGGCTTCATAAGTTGGGGAAGATTTGGAGGGAGGAAACAGCAACTAAAGGCTCAGACTCACAGTGACTTAGCCTCCCTGAGCCTCAGTCGGGCATCTGTGAAATGGGGATAATGACCTTGCTGGGTAGCTGTGAGCACAGATAAGAGAAAGCCGTGCAAGAGCTACAAGATGCACACCCAGTTCACAACAGATCGTCTGGCCCCGGGGGCAGGTCAGGGCGGGAGTGGTGTCTGATCCATGCCTTTATGTCAAGAGGATAGAGGGACAACCTGTCCAGTCACTGTCATTGTCGTTCCCCCAGACCTTCCCACTGGATGGGAAAGGCCATGAGAAGGTTGGAGAAAATCTCTTGTGGCCCAGGAGGCCCCAGGGGCCAGCACAGGTAAAAGCTTTGTCCTTCAGGCACCCTGACCCCCAGGGCCACTCCAAAGCCTCTGAAGTCCTAGTGGCTAAAAATGGGAACAGTTAGCTTCTCTGATCACCCCGGCATGGAGTAAGACGCCTGGGTGCCTGGCCCATCTCTGCCACCAAGTAGGTTTCCTTCCTGAGACCCCCTTGAGCCTGCAGGAAGACAAGGCACAGATAGCTGCTGGCTGAGCCCCACTCCATATGAGCCCCTTGAAGACAGGTGAGTGATACTGCCCTGGCTTCCCAGACAGACTCACAGAGCACTAGAGCCCCACAAAGGACCTGGGACCAGGGTGCCAGAAGAGGGTTCAAAGAGCGCCAAGGAGGGGCATCTGAGGCTGATGAAGGGGATGTGGAAGTCTTCCTGGAGAAGCTGGAACTTGAGCTGAGCTTGAAGGATAAGCCAGGTGTTTTCAGGTGGAAAAAGAGAAAAGGGACCTTCCAGGCAGAGGGCACAGGGGGTGAAAGTCCTGAGGGTGAAAATCTCCTGAAGGGAATGTGATCCTTTGCCAGAGCATGGGATGCCCAAGTGATGCTGGGAACCAAGGCTGGATGTTATATAGAGATTGGAGCCAGACCTGGGTGAGGGGGCGGTTGGCTTTATAGAGAACTTTGATGTCACTTGGCTGGTGATGGGGAAGTACAGCAGGCTCTCAGGAGGAAAATAAGGACCCTTTCCAGCAACAAATCTTTACTTGTTCTCTGAGCCATTCCCCTCACCCTTGGTAAGCATGCAGTCTCGGGCAGGTTACCTAACTTCTCTCTCCCTCAGTTTCCTCATCTGTGGGAGACTGATACCCATCTTGAAGTTTCTTGTGAAGATTAAATGCATTCCTGCATAATGCATGGAAAGTACCCAGCACATAGTAGGCACTCAACAAACACTGTCTTTCACCATCTCAGAAGCTGTACAACTCAATTCAGCCAACTCTCCCCAGAAAGGCCTTCCACTTTCTGGCCTCTCACACAGAAACCTCCTGAGACCCCACCGCCACCTCCCTCCCTCCCGCCTCCCTCCCAGGTCCTGCCTGTCCCCAGCAGCTCCTACCTTTCATGGCTTGGGCTCTGAGGTCTGGGCCCAGCAGCGCCACTGCCAGCAGCAGACAGAATACCAGCCCCACCAGCATCTCCTCATCAGGTCCCCGCAGGTCTGCAGAGCTCAGGGCAGGCCAGGACTTGAGGGTCTGAAGCGGGGGAAAGAGAGGTGAGGCTGCAAGGGCCTCCAAGTTAATGGTGGTGTGAATAATTCATCGGGCCCTCGAATTAGTAAGCTGATCCCCTGCGCTTCCTTCACTCCACCCTAAGGTGACGGATCTAGTGTCACCGGGTTGACACTTCTGAGATCTGCACTGGCCACACTGGGTGGGGAGAGGGCTGGGAGAGAATCTGGCGGTGGAGAAAGAGCACGGGTTTGGGGGCTAGGCAGATCTGGAATCGTCCTGGGTTGGCCTCCACCTTGCCAGGTGACCTTGAACAAAGTCATCCAACCCCTCTAGGTCTCGATCTGACTCCTCTATCTGGTGGGGCCACTCAGCCCTGCCTATAGGGTTACTGTGGAAATGAAATGTGGTAACACATGCTAAAAAACACAGTCGGCGCTTGCTACAGGTTTCCCCATCGCCTATCCATGTGGGAGGGGACAAGGACCCCTGAGACATGCATAGATGAGCTCAGAGGGAGAGCGAAGGGAAGAACGTGGCAGGAATAACAGAATGGGAAAACACTACAGGACAACTCCCAGTGGCACTGGGGGTAAAGAACCTGCCTGCGATGCAGGAGACAAGAGGCGGGGGTTCGATCCTTGGGTCGGGAAGGTCCGCTGGAGGAGGGCATGGGAATCCACTGCAGTATTCCTGCCTGGAGAATCCCATGGACAGAGAAGCCTGGCAGACTTCGGTTCATAGGGTCGCACAGATTGAAGGGATCGCACGCACGTAGCATGCCCAGTGCAATTATGGACTGCGTGGCCAAGACTATTAAGTGGTCACCTTGTTATTGATCCACAAACCTGGCTCAAACAGCACCATGTGCCAGGCCCTGTGCTAGGATCTGGGCTGTGGCAATGCCCTCAGGGGTTCCATGTCCTACAGGGAGCAGGATCTTTCAATTTACTCCAGGAAACTATTTGGTTCAGCCAGGCCCCAGGCTCATTCCCTAAGCTCCTTCTCTGTGCAGAGCCTGTGCCAAGCCCAGGGCATCTGAGGTAAACAAGCCCATGCCTGCCTCCCAGTGAGGAGCCTGGGCTCTGCCTTGACAGACAAGGTCTGAATCCAGGCTCTACCCCTCACTGCTGGGCTGTGGGGCCCCTCTGAAGCTGGGCCTCCTGGACCACGAAGGAGAGCTTACAGTGCCTGCAGTGAGAGGATTAGATGAGATGATAGTCAGTGCCTGGCTCAGCGCACAGGAGCGAGGAGGATTCTGCTGACCTCTGAGGAGCTCAGACGTCCATCTGCCAGACCACGTGTTGCCTCAGAATCATCCTTTTGTCAGGAGGTCCCCAGGGGGCCCTTTGCTGCCAGCAAGGGAGGGAGGCCGCCTGGAAGGTATTCAGCCAAGAGCATTAGGAATGGTCAGGCCTGAGGGACTGGCTTATGTGTGGGGCCTGATTGGCAGGAAAAGAAAGGTGCCATGTCCTGGACAGTCTGAGGGGAATGGAGCTAATACCTACTGCATGTATAAGAGGGTTTCCCCAGTGGCTCAGTGGTAAAGAATCCTCCTGTAACGAAGGAGATGCAGGAGATGCGGGTTTGATCCCTGGGTCAGGAAGATCTCCCGCAGAAAGGAATAGCAACCCAGTCCAGTATTCTTGTCTGGGAAATCCCAGGGACAGAGGAGCCTGGTGGGCTACAGCCCATGGGGTCGCAAAGAGTTGGACAGGACTGAAGTGACTGAGCACATGCGTGCATGCACACACACACACATGCATGTCTGAGAGAGGGCGCTAACCCAATGTCTGCTGAGTCCTGGGCATGGCGCTAAGCTTCCCAGACCTGTGTGTGTGTCCTCCCAGTTTCAGAGGCACAGATTGGCCTCCCCGTCTTGCAGAGGGGGAAACTGAAGCACAGAGGGTTTGAGTCACTGTTGTGAGTTGAGTTGCTTCACAAGAAGACCCTGTGGCAGGGAGTTGAGGACAAGGAGTGTATCTGGAAAGTAATCCGAGGAAGCACAGATCAGGGGGTAGAGCAGGGAGACGAGCGGTGAGAAGAAGCTGATTCAGGGTGTGTTAACCTGCAGCTGACCACTGTGGGCAACCGAGCCTCCACCCCATGGGCACCTCCGGGAGACAGCGTTCCACTGAGGGGCAAGGAGGCAGCGAATTTGTCCACCGACTGCCAGCTGCCCCTGGGTGACCACTGCTTGAGACCATCCTCTCAGGCATCTCTAACCTGCCTGTGAAGCCCCAGTGTCCAGGTGTCACAGCAGAAGCCTGGGAATGGTGAAGACCGCAGGATGTGGGCGGGGCCGTGACAGCATCCACGTGTTACTCCCTGAACCCCTCACCTGTGAAGTGTTCGTCCCGCCCCTGGAGCAACCGCATCTCTCCCAGCACTTTTGTGACACTCCTCTCCCGTCCCTGCTCATCTCCCCGTCACCTTGCATATCCCTCACCCCCTTGCCCCTCAGGCTTAGACCACAGGGTCAGGGTCATCCTACTCTCCTTTCATGCCATCTGCTGGACAAGTCCAGCTGGCCACTTTCTCCCCTGGGTGTCTGGACTCTGGGTGCTGCTAGGTGGAGTGCCGTCCCTGTGTGGTCAGAACCAGCACCCATTGTTCATGGTCTCCAGCCTCGCCTAGGATCTCAGCTCCGGCCCCAGCCTTGCCTTGGCTCCCCCGGTGGCTCTCTCCCTGTGACTCCACAGACACCATCCCAGGCAGTCAGCAGCCTCCCTGAGACAGTGCATCCCCACCCCTCCTGTGGGTTACCCCATCCCTTCCTGCAGAGGGAGACAGGCAAACAGGAAAGCCCCTTCACCTTCCGGTCCTCACCCTGTGCTCACACACCCCTCCCCCGAGCCTCAGGGGAAGGTGGTTCCACCTCCTGCCTGAGCCCATCCTCTCCCTGCCTCAGGCACCTAGCTCTCCAGCGGCTCCTGGCAGACTCCATCCACAGTCAAGTGCATGAGGGTCTCCCCATCACGGGATACACTCTCTGTGAGCCTGTGCTTCCCTCCAGCTCTCACCTTTACCCGTCTACTGGCTTGCACAACCAGGCTTCTTGAGAATAACGTCTATACTCATCTTCGGTTTCTCCCCTCCCCTCCCTCTTTCAAGTTCTGCTGGGTGCACTGCCTCCCTGCGGTCAAATTATCCGTGTCCTGGTCACCAAGTCTCATCAGGGTTCCCTCTTTCTCCTAAATAAACCACACGCTTTCACATCCTGTCTCAAGGTCTGCTTCTGGGAGAGCCCAAACTCAGACGCATGCCCACTCTTAGAACATCACTGGTGAGAGGAGAAGTTTATCCTGATGGGCTTAGCATAGCTCACCTCAGAAGACCAGGCATATCACTTCCACAACACACCAGAATTTGGATGGCAGGAGCAAAGATGGCTGCTAGTCTGGCAGCCAACTGTAACCACCACAGCGCACCTCAGGCCCCTCGAAATCCACAGCTCCCAGCTGAACTCGTCACCGCCCCTCCCCCAAACTTGCTGCTCCTCTGGCATTTCCTCTTCAAGGTGGCACCACAACCAGCCCACCAGGAAGAATGCTGGAGCTGCCTGGACTTCCCTCCCCTCATCCCCACATCGGCGGTCACACTTGAGCCTAGTCACGGCTCTCGGCTCTGAGGCAGCTTCTGAAGACACCCCTACCTCTCCCCGTCTCTCTCTGCATCTCTACAGCAGGCTCCTCATCTCACCCACCTGTGTGCCTCCACTCTTGCCTGCCCTCTACCCACCCCAACCACTCTGCTCTGATTTTTTTAAAATGCTGACCTGACTACGTCAGCCCTCTGCTCAGGATAAAATCTAAACTCTTCTGCTTGGTGTTCATGCCTCTCCAGGACTCCTCCCCTGCCCCCCACTCACACACACACAGAGAACGTCTCAGACCTTGTCCCCATCCTGAGCATCACAGCCCAGCCATCAGCACCTCTCTCATTTCTACATGCTGTGCCCTGAGCCTGGACTGCCTTTCTTTCTGCTCTAGCTTCCCTTGACAGACTCTTGCTCATCCTTCAGAACATTGTCACCTCCTCCAGGCAGTCTTCCTGACCATACCCCAAGCTGGGAGTCTGCCCCTCTCTGGATGTACCCCCTAGCACAGAGAGGATCACCCATGCTCTGACTGCCATGTTTTTCTGTGAATATCCTCTATCTTCTTGGGTTTTCATCCTAGTGCCCAGCACGAGCTTTGCCCAGAGCACGTCCTCTCATGGTCTCCATCCTGCTGCATGTCCTCCCTGCTGCTGCTGCTGCTGCTGTTAGGTTGCTTCAGTCGTGTCCGACTCTGTGCTACTCCATAGACAGCAGCCCACCAGGCTCCCCTGTCCCTGGGATTCTCCAGGCAAGAACACTGGAGTGGGCTGCCATTTCCTTCTCCAATGCATGAAAGTGAAAAGTGAAAGTGAAGTCGCTCAGTCGTGTCCGACTCTTAGCAACCCCATGGACTGCAGCCCACCAGGCTCCTCCGTCCATGGGATTTTCCAGGCAAGAGTGCTGGAGTGGGGTGCCATTGCCTTCTCCGGCATGTCCTCCCTAGCAGATGCTAAGTGCTCAGCAGCCAGTCATGGATTCAACTGCTCAAGGACATACAGCTAGGAAGTGTCCTTGTGGATTTGAGCCCATATTTCTCTTCGACCCAGTGGAGTGACTGGATGGTCTAGTGTGGTGGTTCAGCCTGGCACCCCTAGAACCCCAGCCATACAGGTTCAGATAGCTCTGGCAGTTACCAGCTGTGTGACCTTGGACTAGCTACCACTTCTCCAGGCCTCACTTCCTCGTCTGTGACGTGAGAATGGCATCTCCCTGCCAGGCGTTGTGAGGGTGGATGGGCGGGGACCCGCTGGGGACCGGGAGCATGCCAGCACTCAGTGAGCTGGGAATGCATGTCTTCCCGTATGTCTGTGTGAGTGCCAAAGGCTGCACAGCTCCCAGGGCACACCCACGCCTTTCTAACCCTTCCCTCCTGAGGTCACCTCTGAGTGAGGTCTCCCCTGCCTGGCTGCCCCTCCCTCCAGTCAGCAGCCTGGCCTCTGCGCTCTCCCAGTCCCCAGGGGAGAAGATGGGGAAGGAACAAAGGCCGCCCGCTGCCACCCTGCCTCGGTCACTCGGGAGTTCTATACCTCCCACGGGACTGTCACCCTGGGTATCCGGGGCCTTGCAGCACCTCGCTGGGAAGATTCCCACAGCAGAACCCTGAGGACCCACTCAAACTTCCAGGGGGGGTCTTGGCGTGGAGAGGACGCTCCTTTCTGCCACCGGCCCTGCAGCCCCTTGGAGCCAGTGGGCGCGGAGCTGTCCCTGAGGGTCTCTGTATGTCCAGTGGGGGGCGCCGCCGTGCTGCTTCTGTCACCGCACACGTGTCCACCTCGGGGTGCCCTGTGTCACCATCTGCTCAGACTGCTTCCTTGGGCTCATGAACTCACCTTGGTGTCTGGGCATTGGGCACCATGTATGTTGGTCTCTCTCTGGGTGACTGTCCATTGCTGAGTGTGACAATGCCCTTTGTGACGACACCCAGTGCTGTGCACTCACACCTGTTCCTTTGCACACATCTCTGTGTACACTTGAACCCCACACACCTGTGTAGGCACGTGTCCCCCGCTATGACTGCGGTTATCCACCTAGACCTGCGTGTACCCGGCTCTCTCCCTGGATGTTACACATTTCCAAGGGAATGCCCCTCCCTGGGTGCATACGTGTGTCTTGAGTGCAAATGTCACAGCTGTGGGTGTGTGTGACACTCTCAGGGGACACACACCTCTTCACAGATGCACACTTATAAGTGCACGGCTATTTTCGTGGGTACACAGCTGTCCGCTAGTGCACAGGTCAGTGTGTTAGTGTAAACCTGTCCCTCTAGGTGTGCACACAGCTCTGAGTACCTTTGCTCCCACGGATCTGGTGTGCCTGTCCATGTCTGGGGCTCCTCCCTAAGCTTGTTTTGTTTTCAAGCCTGAATCTGCCCCTCCACCCGGGGTACAGGGACGGAGCCCACGGGATAGCGAGAGTGCTGCCTTATGCCGCCCTTTCCCAGAGGTCTGGGCCGACAAAGGAGGGTGCGGCAGAGGGCAGAGAGCCTGTGCCCGCCCTGGGATTCCTGACTGGGCCCTGGGGAGCCACATCTCTCTCTTGACCAGGACCCTGAGGACTCAGGGGAGCTTCCCAGGAGTCTGGGTTCCCGGGGGGCAGGGGTCGGGAGGTAAGGACATTCGGGGCACACCCACACCTTTACTCCTCACACCCCAGACTTCCTCTGCTGGGTCTGACTGAAAACCACAGGTCAGCACAGTGTGAGCAAGTGTGTAAGATGCCAGAGGGAAATGAGAAAGGGGCCAGAATGCAGACAGAGAACTCAGGAGGAAAGTGGAAAGCTGAAAGCAGGGAGGCACGAGGAGGCAGGCCCCTGCAGAGCTGGGGCTGGTGGGGAGCTGGAGTGGGGTCCCGGGATAGCAGAAGGGGACCCCTGGGGACTTGCTGGCTTCCCACGCCCCTGGGAGCCACACACCAGCCCAGGGCTGGGACTTTGCCCAGAGGAGGAAGACACAGCCCCGCCTCCTCTCCCCGTGTCTCTGTTTTCTCTCATAGTCTTGCTGCCCTGTCCTCGTTCCCAAAGGCTAAGTGCAAGGGCCACAGCCCGGGAATGACAACACAGAAGACCAGATGCACCAAAGATGAGGTTTCTAGGGAGACCCTGGACAAGGGTGTGACCTTCTCAGCCTCTGACTCCGTGGATTCTGGGAGGAAAGTGAGGAGGGGGCCTACATCGCCGCCCTTTGTGGCCCCACCCAGCTCTGGGCCCTTCCTGCCTGGGAGGGATACTGACCCACATCGTAGACAGGAAGCCAGGGCCCAGCCCGGAAGGGGCCTGCCTGGAGCTGGGACTGTGCAGTGTGGGCACCCCCAATCCTGGGACACCCGGAGGTCTGGGGGATCAGGCAGAGAATGCCCCCCCACTCTGGGGGCTGCTCGCCCTCAGCGCTGCTGGATCACTGCTGCTATGCTTGGTTTAGTGGAAAGAGTGACAGGTTTGGGTTTGAAACTCCCTGGGTTTGGACCCATGTTTCACATCTGACAGCCTGTGTAACTTTGGGCAAGTCACACTTCCTCACCCCCACCACCGAGCCTCAGTTTCCACATGTGCCACGGGGGTTAATCCTGCCCGACCTCCCTGGGCTGCTGTGAAGCCCACACATAAGATGCCACAGGGCTTTGTAAACTGTGAAGCGCTGTGCACAGCACGGGCAGCATGTTTCCGCGTGGATGAGTGATAACTGGAGCCACCAGGCCTTGAGCTGGGCACTGGGTTGAGCACTTTACATGGGTCTATTCTATTTTATTCATGTAAATTCACTCATTTCAACAAAGTTAAAAATCTTTATAACAACCTCACAAAGTATGGATGACCAGCTCCTTTTTACCACTTAGTAATCAGGCCTCAGAGAGAATTGCTTGTATTTGTTCACTTATTCAACAAGCGTTTATTGAGCACCTACCAGGTGCCAGGCCCAGGCACCCTACTTTGTGCACTTCATCCCACTCAATTCTCAGAGTTCAGGGAGGAGATATTAGTGTCCCCATTTCAAACACCCCTTAGCAGGGCAGTATTGCTGTTTACTGTCTTCCCACCAGCACACGACCACCGGGAGTGGCAGAGATCTGTGTTTTTCAGCCCATTGCGCAGATTAAGTGCTCAGTAAACATCAGTTGAAGGGCTTCCCTGTGGCTCAGTCAGTAAAGAATCTGCTTGTAATGCAGGAAATGCGGGTTTGATCCCTGGGTCGGGAAGAGCCCCTAGAGAAGAACATGGCAACCCACTCCAGTATTCTTGCCTGGGAAATCCCATGGACAGAGAAGCCTGGTGGGCTACAGTCCATAGAGTCACAAAGAGTCGACACAGCTGAAGTGACTGAGCACATGTGCACGTAAATGTAAGCTGAGACAAGGAAAGCAAGCACTGCTAGTTCACACATGAGGAGACTGAAGTTCAGAGAAGAGAGATTTGCCCAAGATGACTCAGCCAAGAAATGGTAGTGCTGAGACTTGAGCTTACACCTGATTAGTTCAAAAGGCTGTTCTTACCGTGACACTTATTCTACCCACAAGGAAGGCCACTTGTAGGGGGGAAGAAGAGGTCTGAGCTCAATGCAGACTGGGGACACAGGGCTGTAGATGCCTGGAATGGCAGAGCTGGGGGCCAAAGCTGCTCTTGCCTTCTTTACTGGGAGCCCTGGTCCCTCCTGCCTCCTCTGCCCACCTGTGTTTCAGGTCCCTGGCCATCCTGGTCAGGGGAGCAGCACTCCCTCATCAGGTCCTCCATCAAGAAAGGCGGCCAGCCAAGCTTCAGAAAGTCCAGCGCAGGAGCTGCCAGGCTCAGCTTCCAAGGCCTCCTGGCTGTTCGCAGGCTAACTCAGGAGCTCAAGGTGAGAGGGAAGGGCTCCAACTGGAGGAGGGGGTGGGAGCAGGGCCTTGGGCCATCAGAGCTGGGAAGGGGACTTCAAAGAGCAAGTTCAACCTCCTCATACCCATTTTCTGGCTGTGGAAACTGAGGCCCGAAAGACAGACAAGATAGAGCCCAGCACTTGCTGAGTGTCCACTCTATACCAGGCTGTGTGCCAAGCTCTTTCACATTTGTTATAATGGCATCTGCTCCCTAACCCCCTAGCCCAGAGATTGTGGACACCCCCAAAGTCAGGGTCCTCAAGGACCCAGCCTGCACACAGGGGGGTGTCCAGGAATGTTTGCTGAACACATGAATGAAGGAGTTAATTAGCGAAGTAGGACGCATTTTGCCATTGAGGAAATTGAGGGTCAGAAAGGGGGGAATTGACAACAGCCTCAAATGCAGCTGAAAAATGATCTCTGGATGCCAGGGACCGTGTAGAGCCCATAGGGCGCAGGTGGGGCAGGTACCAGATGGCAGCAGACTGGGGAGTGATGGTAGATGAGGAAGGTTAAGGAGAGGCTGAAAATGTGAGTTGGAGACAGAGACAGAGAGATCGAGGGAGAGAGTATTCTCTGGACTAACAGGGAGGCGAGGCAGGCTACTGCTTTATTAACATGGGTGTGGTGGTAGGGGGCGGGGGACTTGGACAGGCTTCAGGTCTGGTTGGGTGGAGCCAGTAGGGATGTTCTGGAGATTTTTCTGGAACCACTGAGCAGGGCATGAAGATTCACCTCTTAGTAGAGACCCCTCCTGCCCTCAGAGGAGAAAAGAAAGTAAGGCTCAGAGACCTGACGGTGGGCCAAGCCCAGTGCTGGGCACTGGGGCAATTCCTTTACTCCTCAAAGCAGCCCCGGGAGGAAACGAGATCCCATCTTCATTTTACAGAAGAGCAGTGGCTAGCCCAAGGTCGTGTGGCATCCACCAGCTCATCCAACAAATGTCGCTTCAACACTCCCTGTCTAGGTGCTGTGCTGTTGGGGTGGTGGGGTGGTGGGGGAGGGCACACTACAGAGGCTGCCCTCAGGCCACATCACTTTCTCTGACAGCTGTTCCACCCCGAGAGCATCCATTCCTTTGCCTATAAAACAGGAAAGCTACAGCTCTCAAGATTGTGAGAATTAAGTGAGATAACCTGGTGGACACTGTTGATTGCCACTTCCGTCACCCCGGCCCAGCTGGAGGGACACACACCGGGCTTCCTGCGTCTCTCTGCCTGAGGGCTTCTCTGGCTGCCGGGCCGAGCCCACACCCGGGAGGCCACAGGCGCTGGGAGCTGGTGCCCTGGGAACAAGCCTCAGCCCTTAGAGAGACACTGGGTGCTGGTAGATAAGCACCCAGCTCCCTCGCCCCCAGGAGTAGATAGTGCTGAGTGCCTTCCGCAGTTGATGGTGGGACCCCCGAGGATGGGCCCCAGCTGTGCAGGAGGAAGCCTGCCTGTTAACACGTGTGCTGGCTCTCCTTGCCCTCCCTCGCCACGCTTCCCTAATTCCCACCCATGTAAACTTCTTGCACCCACATCCTCGTTCAGAGTCTGCTTTGGGGCAAACGCAGCCCGAAACAGACGACTAAACTTGGCGCTCAGGAGACCTTCAGCAAGCGTTGCTTACCTCCAGGCTCATTCTCACTTTTCCAGAATCGGACGTCTTCGAGAACAGAGTCATGGCTCCAGTCAAACCGCCACTGGCCTGTCAGCATCATCCAGGAGCAGGTGTGGGCCAGGGCCTTGGGGACGCAGGGAGCTGGAGTGGAGTCGGGACCCTGGGCGTTAGGCCACCTATCGCAGGCTGAGCCCCTTGGAAGCTCAGGACTACAGAGTTGTAAGTTATCTTCCTGTGTCCTTATGTTCCATGGTCTGTCCATTCCTCTGCTCTGACTCAGGGTCTGTGCTCAACATATTAGGCTTTGAGCCCCAACTCTACGTGTTCTCTGTTGCAAACACTCCCCACCATCACCCGCCTCCTCCCCTCCCTCCAGGTTCCCCTGGGGGCAGCCAGGTTGCAGGTGAAGTTCCCCTGGGTCTGGGCGCAGGAGCTGATGCAGGCTCACCTGCCCTGCAAGCTGGCTGGTGTGGACTACCACCCGGCCCCGTGTGCCCACCTGGCCGCAGTGCTGAGTGCCGAGATCCGGGACCTGGTCAGCGCTGTCACCCCACCCCACTACAGGCTGGTGTGCTCCGTCAGCACTGGGGACAAGGGGCAGGTCAGCGTGGTGGTCTCCAGCAGGTGCCTGTGGAACCCACATGCAGACAGCTTTGCCACCTCCCACTATGTGAACCCCATGCTCTTCTGCATGGCGCTGGTACACGCTATTTATTTGGAGTGAGTCAAACCAGGGTTCGATTCCTAGGTTGGGAAGATCTTCTGGAGAAGGGAATGGCAATCCACTTCAGTATTCTTGCCTGGAGAGTCCCATGGACAGAGGAGCCTGGTGGGTTACAGTTCGTGGGGTCGCAAAGAGTCAGACACAACTGAGTGACTAACACACACACACACACACACACACACACACACACACTACACGAACCCCACGCTCTTCTGGGTGGCGCTGGTGCACGCCATCTATTTGGAGTGAGTCAAACAGATGAGGGGTCCGGGACTTGTGTGGGGCCCTGGACTCAAGCCTCACAGGGAAGACTCAGCCCCCAGCCCGTCGGTCAGTGACCTGGGAAAGCAGATCCACGCACGCAAGGCAGGCTGCTTCCACAGCTCTTAGCTAAAAGGAAATGAACACCGTGCCACTACATGGGCCCTCCTCAGGCCACCCAGACCACACACACTGCTGACTCCTTTGCCTCTGGCTGGAATTATGTTAGCCATGTGCAGCTCCCGGAGGGCTGTATAGATCAGAAGCTCTGAGGGGCAGCTATCTATGTCTTTGATTAATAAAAAATGGGAAATAAATTAATAATGACTTAATACATGCAATTTGGGATCAAAATCTTCCAAAGCATGGGGAAAATAATAAAAAGGGGAGTTCCTGAAACTGAAAAGTTTGAGAATAAGTGCTGTTGTGCAGAGGCCAGCACGAGCCAGGCGCTGCGGGGGAGGGCCTCTGGGAAGAGGAAAGGCAGGGGAGTGGTTCTCACACCCGCTCCGGGCCAGGAGCTGTGCTTGGGCATCACGTGTGTTCCCTCATCTTCACACGGCCCTGGGAGACCACGGTACCACCCCACTTTACAGGTGAGTAGACTGAGGCCCAGACAGGACAAGTTACTTGCCCTGGATACTTGCAGAATCAGTAAGAGATCTGAACCTTGGTCTGCCTCACTTAAAAAGGAAAACAAAATACAGTAAAAAAAAAAAAAAAAAAAAAGGGTGGGGGGGCAGGGAAAGAGTCCAAAACTGTGATGCCTAGAAAGTCACTCTGGTTTGGGTTTACGAGGAAAGGAGGGACAAGTGGAGGGGCATGTACGTGGGTGCTGGGCACTGTTTACACTATTTACTGTTGTCTAGACCAGGGCTTCCCTGTGGCTCAGCTGGTAAAGAATCGGCCTGTAATGCTGGAGACCTGGGTTTGATCCCTGGGTTGGGAAGATCCCCTGGAGAAGGGAAAGGCTACCCACTCCAGTATTCTGGCCTGAGAATTCCATGGACTGTATAGTCCGTGGGGTCACAGATTCGACACGGCTGAGCGACTTTCACTTTCACTTCACTTTCCCTGGGTTAAGAATATTCTCTCGAGAAGGAAATGGCAACTCACTCTAGAATTCTTGCCTGGCAAATCCCATGGAAAGAGGAGCCTGGTGGGCTATAGTTCTTGGGGTCGCAAAAGAGTTGGACACGACTGAGTGACCGAACAACAACAACAACTAGACCAGGGCACAGGGTAGGTGCTCACGATAGTTTCAAATGAAAGAATGGAAAGCTTGAAGGCATAGAAGGGCCCAGCTTACCCTGAGGTGGGAGAGAAGCGGTGAATGTTTTCAAGCCTCTAGTTTCTGAAGCACTTTGATGGCATATTTAATCTTATTTTTAAAAGTTCTCTAATTATAGAAATATTTCAAACACAGAAAAAGGTAGAACATTAATAAAGCAGACAACAGTGAACCCACCACCTAGATTTACCAGATGAACACTTTGCTGTATTCATTTCAAGTATTTTTCTAGTGAAGTGATAGAGATAAAAGTCCTCACTTCATCCCACCTCCTTCTCTTCTTTCTGTCAAGAGGTCACCACTAGCCTTGAAATTGGTGAATCTCCTTCCTGAGCATTCAGTATTATTTGTGCTTTAATTAAAAAAAAAAAGTTATTTGGCTGCACTGGGTCCTGGTTGGCACACACAGGATCTTCGATCTCCGCTGCAGCGTGGGAGATCTTTTTAGTTGTGCGTGCAGGATCCTTAGTTGTGGCTTGTGGGATCTAGTTCCCTGATCAACGAACCCGGGCCCCCTGCATTGGGAGTTCACAGCCTTAGCCACTGAACCACAGGGAAGTCCCTATTTTGTGTTTTTAAACTGTTCAAATATGGGTATCTTATTCTACCCTTCCTTTTACAATTTGCTTTTCACTCTGTTTTTAGAATTTAGTCTATGTTGATACACATAAATCTAGCTCCCTCACTGTAGCTGCCGTATGGTTTTCCACTGTATGTATCTACAAAGAGCACTTCGTTTCTCCATTTTCTTACTGATGAACATATTTTCATTCTTGAGGTTTCAAGCAGCACAGCAGTGATATCTTTATACACATCTCCTGTGCACCCACACCACATACAACCTGTATAACAACTGCAGCACATACCCCTGCATGACCTTGGAGAATTGGTTAATGTCTCACAAGCTTAGTTTCCTCATCAGTATCCTGGGGTAATAAAATAGCACATATTTGGTGATGACTGCATGCTTCAGTGTAGGTGAAAAGCATTCTGCAACCTCTACAGGACTCCACATGTTAGTAAGGTAATGCTCAAAATCCTTCAAGCCAGGCTTCAACAGTATGTAAACCAAGAACTTCCAGATGTACAAGCTGGATTTAGAAAAGGCAGGAGGAACCAGAGATCAAATTGCCAATATCCATGGATCATAGAAAAAGTAAGGGAATTCCAGAAAAACATCTACTTCTGCTTCATTGACTACATGAAAGCCTTTGACTGTGTGGATCACAACAAACTGTGGAAAATTCTTAAAGAGAAGGGAATACCAGACCACCTTACCTGCCTCTTGAGAAATCAATATGCTGGTCAAGAAACAACAGCTGGAACCAGACATGGAACAACAGACTGATTCAAAATTGGCAAAGGAGTACGTCAAGGCTTTATATTGTCACCCTGCTTATTTAACTTATATGCAGAGTACATCATAAGAAATGCAGGGCTGGATGAATCACAAGCTGGAATCAAGACTGCCAGGAGAAATACCAACAATCTCAGATATGCAGATGATACCACTCTAATGGCAGAAAGTGAAGAACTAAAGAGTCTCTGGATGAGGGTGAAAGAGGAGCATGAAAAAGCTAGCTTAAAAATTAACATTCAAAAAACTAAGATCATGGCATCTGCTCCCATCTCTTTATGGCAAATGGAGAAAAAGTGGAAATGGTGACAAATTTTATTTTCTTGGGCTCCAAAATCACTGCAGATGGTGACTGCAGCCACAAAATTAAGACACTTACTCCTTGGAAGAAAAGCTATGACAAACCTAGACAGCATACTAAAAAGCAGAGACGTCATGGTGCTGACAAAGGTCTGTATAGACAAAGCTATGGTTTTTCCTGTAGTCATGTATGCATGTTAAGAACTGGACCACAAAGAAGGCTGAGCACCAAAGAATTGATGCTTTTGAATTGTGGTGCTGGAGAAGACTCTTGAGAGTCACTTGGACTTCAAGAAGATCAAAACAGCTAATCCTATAGGAAATCAACCCTGGAAAGACTGATGCTGAAGATGAAGCTCCAATCCTTTGGCCACCTGATGTGAACAGCCAACTCATTGGAAAAGACCTTGCTGCTGGGAAAGATCAAGGGCAGGAGGAGAAGGGGGGGCAGGTAACAGAGGATGAGACGGTTGGATGGCATCACCAACTCAATGGACATGAGTTTGAGCAAACTCCAGGAGAGAGTGAAGGACAGAGAAGACTGGCGTGCCGTAGTCCATGGGATCACAAAGAGTCGGACACGACTTAGTGACTGAACAACAACAGAGGACTCCATGAGTGTTAGCTGTTTATTATTCGCATGTTTGACATCCAGGATGTACTGAGCACCCTTCCATCTGGGGACACAGCAAACAGGGACAGCTCCCAACGTGCTCACACGCAGAAGAGACAGTTTGATGAGTGCAGCAAGAGAAGAACACACAAGACTCTGCTCAGTAATCTAGCCCAGGGTGCAGAGGCAGGTACGGCTTCAGAGAGGGTGTGACACTAAACTCGGCCCTCTAAAGACAGGGAGGCAAAGTGAATGGAAGATGGGAGGATGGAAGGCTGGCTTGGGCAGAAGGAGCAGTAGATGTGAAGGGACTGAAGGGCGTAAGGGAACATAAGAGTTGGGGGTGGGGGAGTGACAGCAAGATCAAATAAGCCCAGACAGGTAAGTAAATAAGTAAGTGAAAGTTGCTCAGTTGTGTCTGACTCTAAATTCTCCAGGCTAGAATACTGCAGTGGGTCATCTTTCCCTCCTCCAGGGGATCTTCCCAACCCAGGGATCAAACCCAAGTCTCCCGAATTGCAGGTGGATTCTTTACCAGCTGAGCCACAAAGGAAACCCAAGAATACTAAAGTGGGTAGCCTATCCCTTCGCCAGCAGACCTTCACAACCCAGGAATCAAACCGGGGTCTCCTGCATTGCAGGTGGATTCTTCACAGAGCTATCAGGGAAGCCCGGAGAGGTAAGCAGAGCCCAGACACCACACCCTGAGTAATAGGGAGCCACTGATGGATTTTAAGCAAGGGAATGATAGATTCTGTGTGTTAGAAACAGTCTAGGTAAGCTTTGGAGAGCTGCTGTACACCACTGTACTTCCACTCAACGATGTCTCCTACACTTCAGGAGGTCCTCTGGTAGTCCAGAGGGTTAAGATACCATGCTTCTAATACAGGGCGCGTGGGTTTGATCCTTGGTCAGGGAACTAAGATCCCACATGCTGTGCAGTGTGGGCAAAAATTTTTAAAAATTAAAAAAGGGTCTGGTTGCAGTGAGGAAGGAGTATGGGGGAGAGGCAAGAGGCTGAAGACCGAGGATGCAAATGCTGCAGGGGTGCAGTAAAACATGACGAGGGCAGAACCAAGGCAGCCACTGATTTTGTCACATCACCCTGTGACAGCATTATCAGGACAGACGGGAGGAGGGGGCCAGCCGATGGGCACCTCATCGTGATTCAAAGAGGTCTGTGCTCACACACCCCGGTGAGTCTTTATCTTGGGCTCACTTATCAGCTTTCGAGGCACAGGACCCAGCCACCAGCTCTCAACTTCTGGATGATATGAGCCCTTCAGTATCATGGCAGCAAGGACGTGGCTGGGTCCTCACCAGTGTCCCAGGATAAGAAGCCCCACCAGCATCCAGACCACACAGATCCCACATGGAAGGAGGGGAAGGGGCGACACATCCTAAGACAAGAGGGGCCGTTGGCTATCACTGGGTGGTAATATCTACACATCAAATACCTAACATGGGACAAAGACAGACCTACAAGAACTGCCCCAGACCCCTCACTCCTTAGGTGGGGACCCCCGGCCATCCATAACAATGGTGAGCGGCCTCCACCCTCAGCACACTGGTGTGTCTTAGCCCCCCCAGGCTAGCCTAAGCCAGCCATTCTCCTGGCGCTCTGTACTTCCCATTTGAGCACACTCATCTCTTTGAGAATTACAGCTTTAATTCCTGTCTTCCTTGTCATACTGTAAGCTCCATGATGGAGCTTCCCAGAACTGCCCTCGCCTTGTTCACTGCTCTCCCCTCAGTGCCTCAAACAGAGTCTGGCTCCCAACCGGCCCTCCAGGAGTATTTGTGAGTAGACTCAATAGGACATACCAACTGAGGGAGAGGAAAAGGTGGACGAAGACGTCCGGACTGAGAGACCCTGAGAAAGGAAAAGTGCCTCGCTCGAGGCACAGCAGAGGCAGAATGAGGTCACAGTTCCTGTCGGGGACCTCGGCTGTTCAGAGAAGGGCCTTCTCCTTACCCTAGGCTGAAAAGAGGCTTTGCAACAGACCAGGATTCCCTGAAGCTCAGTCCTTGGAAGGCTGGTCTCAAAATGTTCTCTAGTTTAAGAAGCCTGGGAAACCCTGGTTAAAACGAAAAACCTTTCTTCACCACTGGACTTTTCAGATCCTTTATTATGCTCACATGCTTACATGCACATAATTGCTGGCAAAGGCCACAGGCTGTATTCCCCACATCTATTTGACCATGGAATGCTGTCTGTGAAACTTGGTTTGAAACCTTTGGGACCACCCCACGATGGCCTGTCCTTATTTACTGAACATGGCACAGCACAGAGTTTTGTTGCAACTTTTTGGGCAGTGCAGGAAAACTCTATTTCACAAATGAAAATGACTCCAAGCCCCAAGATATAAATGGGATAAAAACAGAACTGCTCTGGTTGGAGGGGGTCCTGGGGATTCCACTCAGCTGCCATTCCTTCACGGCTGCCATGCCAGGAACTATGCTATCCTAAAGAGTCTAGTCTAAAAAACCACTGGTACAGAATCTGTGGACAGGGCTGACATAAATCTGGCTTCTGACAATGGCCCCGCCGTGAACTGTTTTATATTGGGCAGATCACATGGCCTCTCTGGGCCCTGGTTTCTGCATTGATACAATGAGTCTGATAGATGAGATACTTTCTGGAGTCCTGAGCTTTAACCTCTGATACGATGAGGACTGGGCTTCCGAGGTGGTGCTAGTGGTAAAGAATTTGCCTGCCAATGTAGGTGGCATGGGTGGGTTCAAGCCCTGGGTCGGGAAGATCCCCTGGAGGAGGGTACGGCAACCCATTCTACTATTCTTGCCCACAGAATTCCAGGGATAGAGGAGCCTGGCGGGCAAAGAGTCAGACAAGACTGAAGTGACTTAGCACGCACACACTCATGTGATGAGGACTGTGATTTTATGACTGCAAAATTCTAACTCTACAATTTTATGGTCCTTTGATTCCGAGATTCCATGGCTGAATATTCCAGTTCTGGGACTGCCTGTAGCCAGCCGGAGCTGGTGCAGCAGACAGGAGCACAGGCTGCAAAAAAGCAGAATTCATTAACTGCAGTGTGCTGCCCAGGAGCACTGGGTTCCCTGGGGAGGGCATCCCCCGTGCAGGATGGAGCGGGTGGCGTGTGGAGGGGTGGGAACAGCAGCAGCTCAATGGGCAGAGCAGGGAGAGGGACCCAGGTCTCCCGACTCCTGCTCTATCTTTAGATCTCCATAGCAACCGTCACCAGGGTGCTGAGCTGCAGGCGCGGGCTGAGCTGGCTGCCTGAGCTGGCTGCCTGCAGGAGGGAGGGGCATTAGCTTCCTTCCGTACCTCTTTTGCCAGGGAAAGGACTCTGGGCTGGGCTCTTGAGCCAGGAAAGGGAGACTGAGAGGGAAGCCCTTTGCAGCAGGAAGGGCCTGGGGCCAAAAGAAAGGTAGACTAGGGCCCCACCTTGCTCTGAGATGTGGTCAGGTCAAAAAAGCCTCGACCTTCATTGTGTCAGGCTCACAGCACTAGAGGCCCAGACAGCAAGTTCTTCCTCCAGCCTCCCCTGCGGTCATTCCCTAAACAGTCGGTGAGCACCTCCTCTGAGATGGCCCGGAGGCCACAAGAGATACACAGACTCCAGGGAAAGCAGGCTTTGGCTGAACAATCAGGAAAGCCCCTCCCAGTCCTCCTCCTGCCAATTCCTACTCAGCCAGGACCTGGCTCCTTCCAGGAAGTCCTCCCTGACTGCCTACTGTATACTTTCCTGTTCAGGACTCCTACAGCCCCATCCTCTATCCTCCCAGCAGGATGCCTGTTGGAGCGTCAGTGACCTTGTGGGATGGATGAGAAACGGAGGTCTGCAGAGGCAAAGATATTTGTCCCAGGTCACCTGGAGCACCAACAGCAGTCTCCCATTCATGTCTTCGGATTCCAGTCTGTGCTCCTTCCTGTTTCCCAGTGCCGGGCCCCAAGCCTGAGCTTTAGAAGCGAGGCCAGGCCTAGAAGAGGAAGTAGGAGTCCTCAGCCAGGCCTGCGTGCAGCAAGTACCCAGCCATGTCCTTGGTAAACTCAGCTGATCCACAGACCAGGGCGAATGGCTTTCTCCGACAGGAGCCGACCAGCTCTTCAAGCAGGTCCCGGTCCAGGCGGCCAAAGCGGGTCCTGTCGCGGTAACTCCAGGGAAGCTGCTCCAGGGAGTTCTCCTGGGCGGATGAGAGACAGTGGGGGTGATTCCTGGGCGTCCTCAGAGTTTACACAGTCAGCTCCTCTCTGCCAAATGAGGAACCTGAGCCAGAGGGGATGGGGGGAAGCAAGCTTCTCCCAGCCCCACCACAGGCCAGGTACTTCCTTCCACAGGGACTCAGGTCACCCTCACAGAAGTCTGTGGGCCAGTAGGCACAGTTGAGGCACAGGGAGGAGGAGGGATGTCCCTGGGACACACGATGAGGTGGGGCAGCAGTGGGATCAGACCGTGGGTCCCATCATTTCCACGGCCTTCAAGGGGCTGCTGTCCCCGACACTCTGGAGGGAATGTTTTCTCACCGCGACTGTGGGTCTCCCAGCATCTTTACAAGATTATTTATCACCATCACTCTCAGAGCATAACTTTTGTGCATTTAAGTCTTCAATTCACTTGTTGAGTTAACCAATGTCTACTGAGTGGACTCGATGGACATGAGTTTGAGCAAGCTCTGGGAGTTGGTGATGGACAGGGAAGCCTGGGGTGCTGCAGTCCATGGGGTCACAAAGAGTCGGACACGACTGAGCAACTGAGCTCACTGAGTGGACTGTGCCCGGCCCTGTGCTAGGCAATGGGGACAGGACAGCTGCTCCAGGCAGACAGGGCTCCTGGCCTCACCTGGCTGTATATCAGTGATCCCAGGCTGCCTTAACCAAGAGAGGTGTTTATTTCTCTCACACGGGAAGGCTAGAGAAGTATTCTGGGGGTGTATGAGGCCCCAGGCTCTTTCTCGTTATGCTCCTCTAGCCTTAGCTTGTGACTTTCATCCCCAAGGTTACAAAAGAAAATCTCCACTACCAGCTGACTTGGAAAAATTTCTTTTAAGTAAACATTTTCTTGAAGTATAACGTATGTATACATATGTCATATATTGTATATGTATTGACAGTTTGGAGAATTTTGACAAAAGAGAAGAAGCCATGTAACCAGCATCCAAAACAAATAAAACCCCAGCAGAATAGGGCTGTCACCTCTGCAGATGCTATTGAGGTGAACCTCTCATTCCTAGAGCCAAGCTGCGAGACAGGATGGAGACAGCGCTGTTGCGGTTGGAATGCAAGCTTTGCCACCAATTTCTGGTGAGTGACCATGACCTCTCTGAGCTACTGTGATGAGTGATGAGCGCGGGGTGATTGAGAAACCCTGAAAGAGGCTCCATGAGAGCAGGCCTAGAATCCCAGGCACATTCAGAACCCATCAGACCCCAAGGGCCTCTGAGGACAGTGCTGTGCTGCTCACAGTGGATCCTCTCTGATGATCTGCATCTTCTCGTGTGCCCTTTGTGCTCTGACCTGCCCAACAGGCCCCCTCGAGGGCAGGAACCAGCAGGGCCCACTGGCCTTGCCCCTCCTTCCCACTGCCCAATCCCCCCTTCCTCCCTGACCAGTTCATGCAGTGCAGCTCACCCTGACTGTACACCAAGAGATGCATGGGGTCTGGTTGCTGCTCAAGTCGGGAGGGGGACCCTCAACAATGAAGATGCAGCAGGGTGGGTGAAGGAGAGCCTGGGCCGTGACAGCAGAAACACCTACACCAGCCGGGAGGCTCAGGGAAGCTCCCAGGATGGAATTACACCTCTGCAGAGAGATGTGAGGGATGAGTGGGCGTTAGCTTAAGAAGTGGGAAAAAGTGCTCCCTGTGGGGGAACAGCATGAGCAAAGGCAGAAAAGCATGGAGCACTCGCGACCACAGGCAGACCAGTGATGCCAAATGCAGCATGCAGTGGATGGAGGAGGGCCAGGGTGCGAGGCTGCAGAGGGCTGGCACACAGTCCTGAGAGCCGTGGGGAGCCAGGGAAGGGCAGGAAGCGGGGCAGCGATGTGGTCAGAGCTGACCTTCCAGAGACAGGATCAAAGACAAATAGGCAAGAAGTGGCCTGAACAGGGAGACCCTTGACGATGCTGTCACTATGGCCCAGGCAGCAACTGGAGTGGAGGGAGCACGGACAGGGAGGAGGTGCCTCTCACTCCATCCTCCCCCACCTGCCCTTGCTATTGACAGCTATTGACACTCGCCTGCCCAACCCCAGGGCACCGGCATCATCAAAACCCTGGCCCAAGGTAGGAGGCCCCGTATTGCTGGTGAACTTTAACTCTGCCCTCAAGCCCAGGCTCAAATGCCATCTGCTCTGTGAAGCCCTCTCTGCTTGCTGCCAGCACCCTGAACACACTCCACAGCACCTCTCCCTGTGCTGTTTTATACCAGCAAGCAATAAAACCATGGCTTCTCCACCAACTTGCTGTGTTACCTTGGGCAAGGTTCTTAACCTCTCTGTGCCTCGGTTTCCACATTCATTAAAAGGCCACGATGGCAGTACAAGCCTCCAAAGATTTTGGTGGGGGCTATATGAGTTAATACACATACAGTGCTTAGAACAGTGCCAGGCACAGAGAAAGTGCTGGATGAAGGGAAGCCCTTGTCAGCCGTCTCTGTGGCTGCCTCCACATATACAGGTGAGCCCCTGGAGGCCAGGAACAGGGCATCTTCATTTTTAAGCAGGACTGGCCCTTCCCTCACCCCTCTCCCCTTGGCTGTCCACTAGCCCTTTGCTCCATCTCTGACCTTGGGCATGGCTGTCGCTGCTCACGCTCACCAAGCATGACATCCTGGGTGATCAGGCCACTGAGCATTCCTCCTGATAGACAGGCCTGTGGACTCTGGCTCCTGGGGACCTCAAGATCTCTGGTTTCCTGACAGCCTCCCACCCACAATGTCAAGGATCACGGAAGTCTTTAGGGACACTCTAAGTACAGGGCAACGAGGCTGACCCTGAGCAAGAGAACGGAGGGGAGACACCAGCAGGGGACCCCAACCCAGGGTGTGCAGGAAAGAGAAATGAAGCTACAGACTAGGGGAAGGCACACAAACAAAGACACCTGAAGGCCTAGCTTGAGGTAAGAGGCAAGACATCCCCCACCCCCAAGCCGTGGCCCTGAAGGGAGGGCCCGGAGGGGTCCCTTGAATGAACGGCGGGACAGGGAACCAAAGGGAAGAGGGCTCAGGAAGCAAAGCCATTTCTAGCTAGAGTGGCTGGGGCTTGCACGGAAAAGGGATGTGGAAAAGACTTTAACAAATGCCATGAACTCGGATCTAGTTTACTCCACCAGCTGTTGACAGGGTGAGTGCCTCCTCCGTGCCTGGCACTGGGTGGAGCACTGAGAGACTGGTAACCTAGAAATATGTCCCTGCCTCAATCAGCCATGACAGCCAGAGGACGTCAGTGCCTGGCCCACTGCTTCCACCACCAGGCCCCTTGCCCACACAACGCAGGATGCCGGAGGGTGGATGGCAGGCAGCAAAACATGCTGGGTGAGAGCTGGTGCTCTGGAAGCAGACAGCCTTGGGCTCAGATCCTGGCCTCACCCCGTCTGGCAGCATGACACAAGCTGGTGCCTTCACCTCTGAGCGTCAGCTTCCTCATCTGCATGACGAACATGATAACACAGGCACACGCTATGGCTGCCACCAGTGGCGAGAATGATTATTATGGCACGGGTGAGAGAGCCCACAGCGGGCCCTCGGGAGGGGTGCAAGGGGGCAGCAGAGTCTCCATCAGGGACGGAAGTCATCCCCTGGGCTCACCTGGCTGAGGACAAAGAAGGTGCGGACATTCCAGAAACGGGCCTGCTCCTGGAGGAAGGTTTTCAGGTAGATGCCCTCAAAGGTCTTGAAGCAGCCGACCAGGGTGATGAAGGTCTCGTCCTCTGCATTGTCTGTGATGCTCTGGAGGATGGGCACCATGGGGGCCAGGCCGGTGCCAGCAGCCAGCATGAGGAGCTCCCCGTACTGGGGAACAAGACGGTACATGACAGGGCTGGGTTGGGAAGAGGTCTTACTCCACCTACCAACTATGGGGCCTTTTCCTGAGCGTGCTTGAACTGGATGGTACTGTCCTTCTGGGGTGTCCTGCCCATCTGAGCTTCCCTCTCTACCCCCTCCAGGGAACCCTCTGTGCCTGTGAGCTACAGCTTGTGAGGCCTATGGAACAGAAATCATGGAATCCGGAGGCTGCAAGGAAAAGCAGTGGTGCAGCCATCCTACAAATGGCTGGCTGCCTTCTAAAGCACCCCCAAGGGACTCTGCTTACACACTTCTGCTGATAGGCAGCCCACTGGATCAATCTTAAAGGAAATCAACTCTGAATACTCATTGGAAAGATGGATGCTGAAGCTCTAATCCTTCAGCCACCTGATGCGAAGAGCTGACTCATTGGAAAAGACCCTGATGCTGGGAAAGATTAAAGGCAGAAGGAGAAGAGGGTGACAAAGGATGAGATGGTTGGATGGCATCACTGATTCAATGGACATGAATTTTGGCAAACTCTGGGAGATGGTGAGGCTCAGGGAAGCCTGGCTGCAGTCCGTGGGGTTGCAAAAAGTCAGACACGACTTGGCGACTGAGCAACAAGCCCACTACTTCCTAAGAAGTCTGCTGTATTACAAGCTGACTCCCCTTGCCAGGGAGGGCTTCTCACCTCAATGACCTGAAACCTGCTCCAACCAAAGCTTTGCCCACCACCCCTATCCCGGCCCTGCCCTCTGGGCTGCTTCCTCTGCTACAGGGCCACCTTGCAGAGATCTGAGGGCCCTGGCTTGGACCCTGAGCCTGCTCTTCTCTAGACTAAATGAGATACTATACCTCAGTGCCTGGCACAGTGCTGGCCCAGAGAGCCAAGCAATAAAAGTGAGCTCCCAAGGGGCCCCTGTTCCACCAACTCCCCCTCTCCAAACCTGTTTCCTGGCTCTAGGTCTCTTTAAGATCAGTGCTGTGCAGGTTAGTGCCTGACCCGCACAGTGAGGTGTTCACCTCTATGCTTTGTAGGTCTCTGTGAGTGCAGTCCGAGTTTCCTCTAGCTTTAGCGATAGCCACCGCACACCACACTACTGCATGGAATGCTTCTTGGACTACCAGGAGCCATGCAGATCTCGGGGTAAACCCTCAGCCCTATGATCTGGGCAAGTTCTTTCACTTCTCAGAGCCTTGGTTTCTTCACTGGTTTAAAAAAAAAAAAATAGACCTCTGCAGAAGAGCACCTATCTCAGAACTGGCATGAGGATTACAGAGATGACAAGTGCCTGGTACGGAGCCTGGGACCCAATGCAGTTACATTCCTGCCCCTCACTGAGCCCTACTGCTGGCCCGTCATCCTGGCCTGTGCTCCAATTCCCCCAGCCTCCAGTCACAGAGGCTGCCGTGTGTCACCTCTTTCTCCCATCACTGCTCAGGCTCTCCTCTGGGGAGCCTCCCCTGAGCCACGGGCAGGTGTTCCCACAGCCTTCTGCACACCCTCCTCACCCTGTGTTGTTATCATCAATCTGTGCGCCCGTCTCCCATCAGACTGGGAGCGTCTGGAGGAGGGCTCATCTGACCCATCTCCGGGCCTCCAGGGTCCAGCACTGGCCTGGCCCTGGGTGAACCCCTATGAATGTCTGTGGAACAAATGCAAGACAGATGCTAACATGCCAGTCTCAGGGCTGACGTGAGCCACCTGCCATGAAGCTGGCTGCAGAGTGGCAAGACTGGCCTGCACCCTGGCACCCTCACAGGAGCAGAGCAAAGTCTCAGCCACAGTCTCAGCAGCCAAACGTTGGTGCGTGAGACGCCATGTCCTTTCCTTCACAGCCTGGCCCTGTGCCCTCCCAGACAGCAAGTGTGGGGCTTTCCCGAGGGGTCTGTGGATGCCAAGACTGTTATGTCTGGGAAGATGGCCTGCAGGTATTCTATATTTCTTCTTTTAGCTTCTTTATATCTGCAGATTTTGGGGGGTAATGAACAGATACTACATTTGTAATAAGGAGAATACCAGTAAAAGCTATTTTTAAATTACACAAAAAGAATGGACACACAGACATAGCAAACAAACTCGTGGGGACTTCCCTGGGGGTCCAGTGGTTAAGAGTCTGCATTTCAAGTGCAGGGACGCAAGTTTGATCCCTGGTGGGGGAACTGGGATCCGCATGCCGCGTGGCATGGCCAAAAAGGAAAACAAACTTATGGTTACCAAGGAGGAAAAGAGACGAGGGATGAAGTAGGAGTTTGGAATTAACATATACACTGCCATATATAAAGGAGAAGGCAATGGCCACCCACTCCAGTACTCTTGCCTGGAAAATCCCATGGGCGGAGGAGCCTGGTAGGCTGCAGTCCACGGGGTCGCACAGAGTCAGACACTGAAGCGACTTAGCAGCAGCCATAAACTAGATAACCAATAGCGACCTACTGTAGAGCACAGGAAACTGTACTTAATATTTTGTAATAACCTATAAGGGAAAAGAATCTGAAAAAGAATGTATGTGTGTGTGTGTATATATAACTGAATCACTCTGCCGTATACCTGAAGCTATCACAACACTGTAAATCAATTATACTTCAATTAAAAATAAAAGAATAGAGAGGAAGAATGATTCATTCTTTTCCATTTGTTTTGCTTTGTTTTCCTCATTATAAAAGGTAATAGGTACTCATTGTGGGTAATTTGGAAAATATAATGAAGAAAATAAAAATCACCCATAATTCCACCAACCAGAGCTGCTAACATTTTATTGCTTTTTTAAAAAAAAATACTTTTTCTGTATAATCTAACTTAAGTTTCCTAGCTTGTTGTGTATTCAGTATTTTACTTAGTATTGGTCATGACCTTACAGCATAAGCATCAACATCATTTATAAACATAATTTTAAAATCCAGGATAGTAGTCTATCAAGTGCCTGTAACCCAGTGTACATAATTGCTCTGTTTTTGGATGTTCAGCTGTCTCCAATTTCTCGCTATTATAAATACGCTGCAATGAACATGTGCAAGAGGCAGCATTTGGATTCTTTCCATAGGACACACTTCAGAAGTGGAAGCACTGGGTCAAGGATGTGAAGATTCCTAAGACTCCCAGTGGTGGTTTAATTGTTCAGTCGAGTCCACCTCTTTGCAACCCCATGGACTGTGACCCACCAGGCTCCTTTGTCCACAGGACTTCCCAGGCAGGAATACCGAGTGGTTTGCCATTTCCTTCTCGAAGGGATCTTCCTGATCCAAGGATCGAACCCAGGTCTCCTGCATTGCAGGTGGTCTCTTGTATTGCAGGCAGATTCTTTGCAAACTAAGGCACAAGGAAGTCCCAAGTCCCCAGCACACACTGTCAAACTGTTTTCTTATATGCACCAATTGATGAGAAATGACTGCTTTTTCCTAGGAGTGTCAGGGCAGGACTTGAACATGCCATGAAGATGAGGGGAAGAACCCTTGGCCTGGGAGGCAGGGGACTTCCCAGCAGCAAGTCACAAGGTGTACTTAGGGAGTGGTCTCCATAGTCTTGTAAATGGCCCGTGAAACTGGAAAGAGATCCGAGAGTCAGCTGGTGTACGGGCCCTACATGCCAAACTTAGTCTGAATTTTTCCAAGCAATGTTCAGGCATGGATGGTTCTGGGACATAGGCAGTTTTGTCTCTTAGTACCTATCCCATCTCCTCCCATGTCCAGCCCCAAGTATACTCTTGGCATTAGGTCTGGGCTCAAGAAGAATGGCACAGCAAGATTATATGGCTTGAAACATGAGAACCACAGTCCTGGAGGCTAAGCTGGCAGGGGTCTCCTGAGGACACAGCATGGGCACTGACCTGGTTTGGTTTATAGAAGAAGCCTCCGAAGGGTCCTCTCCAGAAAGCTGTGTCTCCTGCTTTCCAGGACTTGACATACCGGGACATCAGCCCAGTCTGGTAGCACTGGAAGCAAACAAAGGGAGACCTCAGTGGACGGGCACGCGCCGCCAATACAGGCCACGGCAGCCGCGCCGCCAATACACGCCACGGCAGCCGCAAGCTCAGTACTTTACACGTGTTGTCTCATTTAATCCTTCTAATCATCCACGAAGTTAGTACTGTCAGCCCCCGTTTTCAGATGAGGCCCAGAACCTTACACAGAAGGTAAATGGTAAGACCAGGATGAGAATCTGTATGACTGTCGGCCCTAACTACAGAGGTCTCAAACCAAATAACCAGGGGCCACACGGGTAACACAACTGAGTGAAGAATCAGGGAAGAGACAATTAATGGCACCTAACAGTCTCACCATCAGGCAGACAAGAGTGAGTGGTGGAGACTAAGGTAAATTGGTGAGCAAATACTCTTTCTAAAGGAAGAAGCCACTTTGCAAATTCCAGTCCACAGTCCACAGGGCCAGTGATGCCAGATCTTCTGACTTTCTAAGAGGGGCAGGAAATCCATATTTTTAAGAAAATTTTCCCATTCTTGAAATGTTAGCAATTAATTCAAAATTTTAAAACACTATACAGGCCAAAACGAAATATATTTGTAGGCTAGAGGCAGTTTGTGAGCCACTCACTTGCAATCTCTGCATATCCCTATACTGTCTCCTGGCTGGAGGAAAAAGTGAAGGTTGTGGAGGGGATTCCTCCACGGGAGAAGGGCAGTATGCACTTGCTGGGTGCCCACCCACTCTGTGCTGGGCACTATGCTGGGGCTGCAGGGAAGACAGCTGGACCTTAAGCTCCATGAAAGCAGCCAGTGCCTGAATCATGGAAAGGACTTTAACATCTGAATGAACAAATCAGTAACCCAGATCAGGCCCTCCTAAGCTTAAGGAGCTCACAGTCTAAGAGGGACCTAAGTCTCAGACACACACAAGGTAGAGACTACCTAATGCCTGAGGAGGTGCAGTCACTTCCAGTGCAGCGGGACTGAGGAGAGCTTCCTGGAGAAGGAAGCAGTGGGGCTGGACCTTAACGACTGGGTAGGATCAGACTCACTGGAGATGGGAGCAGACGGGCACAAAGGATTCTGGGCATCAGGTGTGGTATGCTCAGGGGTAGGACAGCCCAGGTCATGTTCTAGGAACAGCAAGTGGACATGATAGAGTAGAGTCAGGGGAGCACTGGGAGAGAGGACTGGAAGAGTGTTTGGAGAAATTATAACCAGGCCTGAAGGAGAGACTGGGCTTTGGTCACCAGACTTGCTTTTAAACACTCACAGCCACTTCTGGTACCATCGCTGCCTTCCTTGGGCACCAAATGCATAAAGCAAAGAACGTCCTTGGCTGACCTGGAAGAGGTCTGGGGAGGAGGCTACAGTTTTTCTAACTTGCTGAAAGATACATTTCAGCCTATCCCTTGTTTTGTGGCCCTGGTCCTACGGAGGCACAGCCCCAGGGGTGGCCTTAGAAGCCCTATGGCACAGAGAGAACTCAAAGAGAAAGGAAGGATTTTTCTGTGCTTCTGGCACTCACACAGAGCCTGGCACAGGGTAAATCCTCAAAACACATCTGTTTAACAGAACTGACACTGGACTTGTTCTTCCATTTGGGATCATATTACCCAAGGAGCCTTGGGACAATATCATCTCTCTGAGCTTTAGTTTCTTCATCTGCAAAGTGGGGAGAATATGATCTACTCTGCAGGGTGGTTACAAGGTTGAAATGAGGTAATTAAAGAGCTAGAGGCAGTACCTGGAGCCCAGAAGGTGCCTGAGAAATGGGAGTTCCCCCTTCCTATCTACAAGGGAGCGTAAACCTTAGAAAACCCGCCTGCCTTCCCAATTTGCCAAGACATTTCCAGTTCTTCAGCCAGCGGCTTAGGGATAATTAAGCATCTCTCTGAAGAGAGGCTTTCCGGTAAACGAAGGAGAAAATCAGCCTTGCAGCTGGGAGTGATCCAGCTGCCCTGAAGTACTGTCTCTAGGCTTATCCTTTCAATAAAAACACACCCAGACAAGCAGCTTGGGGAAGTGGGCCATTTGGAGAGGATTTGTGGAATCTCCCAGACAAACAGTTGCATGGAGAAGGGATCCCATCCAAGCTTATGTTTGAGGGAATAAATACTCGAGCTCTGAAGGCAGGCGGGGAAGGCGGGAGCCATAGATGGTGCTGGGGACTTGGAATCAGGAGGCCAGGGCTTACCCACCACTTGCACTTCTTACTACCTGGGGAGCCTCAGGCTCTCCTGGGGTCTCAGTTTACTTGTCAATGAGAGGGGGGTAATTTCTGTCCTATAAGGGAGACAAAGGATGTGAACACCTATCTTGAGGATTCTGTTTGGGAAAAGATCTAGAGCTATGTATTAGGCCGACTCATGTGAAACTGCTGGTTCCATAAGTCAAAAACGTTAGCGTGTCAGCAATTTCATATCAGATCAGATCAGATCAGTCGCTCAGTCGTGTCCGACTCTTTGCGACCCCATGAATCGCAGCACGCCAGGCCTCCCTGTCCATCACCAACTCCCGGAGTTCACTGAGACTCACATCCATCGAGTCAGTGATGCCATCCAGCCATCTCATCCTCTGTCGTCCCCTTCTCCTCCTGCCCCCAATCCCTCCCAGTATCAGAGTCTTTTCCAATGAGTCAACTCTTCGCATGAGGTGGCCAAAGTACTGGAGTTTCAGCTTTAGCATCATTCCCTCCAAAGAAATCCCAGGGCTGATCTCCTTCAGAATGGACTGGTTGGATCTCCTTGCAGTCCAAGGGACTCTCAAGAGTCTTCTCCAACACCACACTTCAAAAGCATCAATTCTTCGGCACTCAGCCTTCTTCACAGTCCAACTCTCACATCTATACATGACCACAGGAAAAACCATAGCCTTGACTAGACGAACCTTTGTTGGCAAAGTAATGTCTCTGCTTTTGACAGAATATGAATATGCTATCTAGGTTGGTCATAACTTTCCTTCCAAGGAGCAAGCGTCTTTTAATTTCATGGCTGCAGTCACCATCTGTAGTGATTTTGGAGCCCAGAAACATAAAGTCTGACACTGCTTCCACTGTTTCCCCATCTACTTCCCATGAAGTGATGGGACCGGATGCCATGATCTTCGTTTTCTGAATGTTGAGCTTTAAGCCAACTTTTTCACTCTCCATTTTCACTTTCATCAAGAGGCTTTTTAGTTCCTCTTCACTTTCTGACATAAGGGTGGTGTCATCTGCATATCTGAGGTGATTGCTATTTCTCCCGGCAATCTTGATTCCAGCTTGTGTTTCTTCCAGTCCAGCGTGTCTCATGATGTACTCTGCATATAAGTTAAATAAACAGGGTGACAATATACAGCCTTGACGAACTCCTTTTCCTATTTGGAACCAGTCTGTTGTTCCATGTCCAGTTCTAACTGTTGCTTCCTGACCTGCATACAAATTTCTCAAGAAGCAAATCAGGTGGTCTGGTATTCCCATCTCTTTCAGAATTTTCCACAGTTTATTGTGATCCACACAAAGGCTTTGGCATAGTCAATAAAGCAGAAATAGATGTTTTTCTGGAATTCTCTTGCTTTTTCCATGATCCAGCGGATGTTGGCAATTTTATCTCTAGTTTCTCTGCTTTTTCTAAAACCAGCTTGAACATCAGGACGTTCACGGTTCACGTATTGCTGAAGCCTGGCTTGGAGAATTTTGAGCATTACTTTACTAGCGTGTGAGATGAGTGCAATTGTGCGGTAGTTTGAGCATTCTTTGGCAGTGCCTTTCTTTGGGATTGGAATGAAAACGGACCTTTTCCAGTCCTGTGGCCACTGCTGAGTTTTCCAAATTTGCTGGCATATTGAGTACAGCACTTTCACAGCATCATCTTTCAGGATTTGGAATAGCTCAACTGGAATTCTATCACCTCCACTAGCTTTGTTCGTAGTGATGCTTTCTAAGGCCCACTTGACTTCACATTCCAGGATGTCTGGCTCTAGGTCAGTGATCACACCATCGTGATTATCTGGGTCATGAAGATCTTTTTTGTACAGTTCTTCTGTGTATTCTTGCCACCTCTTCTTAATATCTTCTGCTTCTGTTAGGTCCATACCATTTCTGTCCTTTATCGAGCTCATCTTTGCATGAAATGTTCCTTTGGTATCTCTGATTTTCTTGAAGAGATCTCTAGTCTTTCCCATTCTGTTGTTTTCCTCTATTTCTTTGCATTGATCGCTGAAGAAGGCTTTCTTATCTCTTCTTGCTATTCTTTGGAACTCTGCATTCAGATGTTTATATCTTTCCTTTTCTCCTTTGCTTTTCGCTTCTCTTCTTTTCACAGCTATTTGTAAGGCCTCCCCAGACAGCCATTTTGCTTTTTTGCATTTCTTTTCCATGGGGATGGTCTTGATCCCTGTCTGCTGTACAATGTCATGAACCTCATTCCATAGTTCATCAGGCACTCTATCTATCAGATCTAGGCCCTTAAATCTATTTCTCATTTCCACTGTATAATCATAAGGGATTTGATTTAGGTCATACCTGAATGGTCTAGTGGTTTTCCCTACTTTCTTCAATTTAAGTCTGAATTTGGCAATAAGGAGTTCATGGTCTGAGCCACAGTCAGCTCCTGGTCTTGTTTTTGCTGACTGTATAGAGCTTCTCCATCTTTGGCTGCAAAGAATATAATCAATCTGATTTCGGTGTTGACCATCTGGTGATATCCATGTATAGAGTCTTCTCTTGTGTTGTTGGAAGAGGGTGTTTGTTATGACCAGTGCGTTTTCTTGGCAAAACTCTATTAGTCTTTGCCCTGCTTCATTCCGTATTCCAAGGCCAAATTTGCCTGTTACTCCAGGTGTTTCTTGACTTCCTACTTTTGCATTCCAGTCCCCTATAATGAACAGGACATCTTTTTTGGGTGTTAGTTCTAAAAGGTCTTGTAGGACTTCATAGAACCGTTCAACTTCAGCTTCTTCAGCGTTACTGGTTGGGGCATAGACTTGGATTACTGTGATATTGAATGGTTTGCCTTGGAAACGAACAGAGATCATTCTGTCGTTTTTGAGATTGCATCCGAGTACTGCATTTCGGACTCTTTTGTTGACCATGATGGCTACTCCATTTCTTCTGAGGGATTCCTGCCCGCAGTAGTAGATATAATGGTCATTTGAGTTAAATTCACCCATTCCAGTCCATTTCAGTTTGCTGATTCCTAGAATGTCGACATTCACTCTTGCCATCTCTTGTTTGACCACTTCCAATTTGCCTTGATTCATGGACCTGACATTCCAGGTTCCTATGCAATATTGCTCTTTACAGCATCAGACCTTGCTTCTATCACCAGTCACATCCACAGCTGGGTATTCTTTTTGCTTTGGCTCCATCCCTTCATTCTTTCTGAAGTTATTTCTCCACTGATCTCCAGTAGCATATTGGGCACCTACTGACCTGGGGAGTTAATCTTTTTGCCTTTTCATACTGTTCATGGGGGTTCTCAAGGCAAGAAGACTGAAGTGGTTTGCCACTCCCTTCTCCAGTGGACCACATTCTGTCAGATCTCTCCACCATGACCCGCCCATGACTTCTTATACATTTATTGCCTACTCCTTGGGTCTCTGGGGCATTTTGCATCCAGCCCATTTTGTTCATCTCATCTCTACCAACTGCCCAGCCCACCTTGGCTGCCCCTGCAAGCATGTCTCCCTCCACCACTCAGACTGAGTATAGATCCCACCAGACCCTGCTCTATTTCACCTCTCCCCGCCTTTGGTTATCCAGCCCTGGAACACCACCTCTAATCTGTACTCCTTCTTCAAGGCCCAACTCAAATGCCCCGGCCCTTGCCAACTCCTTCTATAAGGTAATTTCAGTTAGCTTGGTCCCCAAGGTACTCTATGTCCCATCTTTTGCCTGCGTACCCGCTCTGTTCCAAGATGAATGACTGGAAGTTCCCCAAATCATGCCCCCTTGGCTGCTGTATATACACACTGCTCAGCACTCAGAGCTTCCTTCCCAATCCTGAGCTTAACACAGAGCTCACACACACAGCTTCCTCGAGGAAGCCCAGCCCGCTTTCCCTGCGGCCCCAGGTGCCCTGAGCTGGGCTGGGGCCTGCTGCATCTACCACCTTGCAGTGTCCTAATCTGGCCCCATCGGACGGTGGGCACTGGGTCTGACTCCCCCTGGATGCCTGTGCCCAGCATACAGAAGGAGCCCATGACTTGGTTCCCCTTTCCCTGGCTCAGTGCTCACGCTCCATCAGTAGTAAGATGGCGAGGAGGAAGAGCTTTACTCTTCTCAGCCCAAGCCTTTTGTCCATAAAATCTATCAGGAACATGCCTCTGTTGATGATGCAGCAGCCCCTTTTCCCTAGGAAAGGAGATTAGAAAAGGCCACCCTCATTGTCCTTGCTCTTCCCTCCAGCCAGCTTCCTCCCACGTGAATCCTGGCTTTTCCCACATCAAAGGGAAGTGCCCAACCCTGACCAAGTTGGCAAATGGAGGTCCAGTCCTTGGCTCTTAGAGCAACCGTGTGAGTTGACTTACCTTGATTAAAACTTCGAAGTATCCTTCTGCATTGGCAGGGCTGATGGGCGTATAGGCTCTCTGAATTTCTAAGTCATCTACTGTCCCTCTGGGAAAGAGATGCACTTGGTCAGGCATTCAGCCAGTCATTCAACAAATCCTTAGAGTACCTAACCTGTGCCAGGCTGGTGAAAGTGAAGCTAGGGGCCCAGTCATCCCAGCAGCCCTCACTGACGGGCAGGCACGGTGGAGCAGAAGACAAGCGTACTGGGCTCCCCTACGACTGCGTGCTGGCTATGAGACCCTGGGCAGGTCACTTAAAACTTCAGTTGCTCCTTCTGTAAAATGGGGACAATCACCCATGCTCCTGCTATGTGGTTCCATTGGGACTACAGATGGAAAGGTGCTTCAAAAAGCACACTGATGATGTGAGCTGTTTTAGGACATCACTGAGGTTTTTCCTGACCTCTCCCCGACCATAGCATGATCAAGATAAAAACAGCTATGTTTAACAAGTGTTTAACATTTAGCAAATACTACCACATGCCAGGAGCATTGGAATTAGAAAGGATCCTCAAAGGTGCCCTCGTCCAAAGTTTGACCTGATGCATGAATCCACTCCAGTATTATCAACAAGGGGGCCAGAAGGATAGTCATGCAGACATGTTGTATTAAGTGCCTATGATGCACCAAGTATATTACAGGCAGTACCTCATTTATTGCAAACAATAACCAAAATGAAGAAACCAAGGCTTAGAGAAGGGATGCCACCTGCCTGAGGTCACACAGCTAGAATCAACTGTAGCTCCGTCTGCCTCAGAGGCAGGTTCCTTACCACTACTCCTCAGAGCTTCCTGGGAGCACCCAACCACCCCTTTCTTGAACCCTACCATGTACAAAATTTTCTTCTCCAAGGTATGCAAAGATTAAAAAGGCTCATCCTAATGTATCAAAAGTTGGGCAGAAACATTCAATAAATGCTTACAGAACAAGGAACATATGGCCTGGCTCGGATGCAAAGAGCACTGTGACATTTGCTATGACAGAGGTAAGTCACAGGCACTCTCATCTGGGGAGCCTCAGAAGCCCTCCCTGAGCTGGGTTTTAAAGGATGAGCCGGCCACTAACACATGAAAATGGGGACAGGAAGTAAAGGGAAGAACCTAGGCAAAAGCCTGTGCTGTGCTGTGCTTAGGCACTCAGGCGTATCCAACTCTTTGCCACCCCATGGACGGTAGCCCGCCAGGCTCCTCTGTCCATGGGGATTCTCCAGGCAAGAATATGAGAGTGAGTTGCCATGCCCTCCTCCAGGGGCAAAAGCTTAGAGGTAGTTTAATGTAGGGCAAGCCAGGAACTGGTGAGAGGGGCAAGCATGGGGGTGGGCAGCTGAGAACTTGGTGGGCAAGGGAGCTGGGGCTGTGGGTTGGCGTGTTGCTGGGGAGGTGCTGTGGAGCACCAGAAGGGGTCTGAGTGAGGAGGGACGTGGGTGTCCTGAGAGTGACAGAGACAGTGGAGAGGGACCAGACCAGAAGCAGGCAGTTCTGGGCATCCCTGACTTACGGATGGAGGGTTTCTTGGGCTCTGACCTGTCCTGTGGCTCCTAAAGGAACAATGACTTTTAAGGACTGGCCAGCCAGGCCACAGGCCAGAATGAGCTGTATACAAACACCAGGGGTCTGTGTGAGGCAAGTGACCAGAGTGTGATGAGTAATACGCTCTCTCCTGGTTTCCTTCCTGGCTACACCTTCTGTCTCCTTTGCTGGCTTTACCTCCTCTTGCCAACACTGTAAATGGTGGAGTTGCCAGGGTTCAGTCCTAACTCCTTCCTTCTTTCCATGTCCCGCATGCTCCCAAATGCCATCTAGGTATAACGATACACCTGGATGCTTCCCAGATCCACGCCTGCAGCTCAGATCTCTCTGCTGAGCGTCAGGCCTAGAGAGCTGACTGCCTGCTAGATGCCTCCACCTGGAGGTCCCAAAGAGTCTTGTCCCTGGGTAGGTGGAGGTGGGGATCGAGGTGGGATGAGAAGACAAAATTAAGCTGGGAGGAAGAAGGAAGTGCAGAGGAGTGAAGGCTGTAATTCAGGAGGCAGGCTGTCTGGGCTTGAATCCTTGTTAGCTGTGTGATACTGGGCAAGTCTCTTATTTTCAATGTCAGTCTCCTTTCTATCAACTGGTGCTAATTGTATGAGGTTAATGCCACAAGCTCTGGAGCCACACTGTTTGCTTTCAAACCCTAGCTCCAACATCTGCCAACTGTGTGATCTTGGGGAAGTTATTAAACCTCTCTGACTTCAGTTTCCTCTCTGGTATGATAACGGTGCCTACCACACAGGATTTTGTGAACAATAAATAAGCTCATACATATGAGCATAAACTGTATGAAAAAAGTGTTTGTTGTTGTTATTTATCATGAAAATACATTATCTAGGCCAATTCCAAGAGCCCTCTAAGTCATGTATCAGTGTTTACTCTGAAGATGACAAATGGAGGCTTTAGGAAGGTTAACCAAGTTGCCCTGGGCCACACTGCTAACAAATGGCAGAGTAGGGCTGCAAAGCCTGGGTCCTCCCACTACCCGAGTGTACTGTAGGATGGGGTCCTCCTACTACCTGAGTGTAGCGTAGGATGGGGTCCTCCTACTACCTGAGTGTAGGGTAGGATGGGGTCCTCTCACTACCTGAGTGTACCATAGGATGGGGTCCTCCCATCACCTGAGTGTACCGTAGGATGAGGTGCTCCCATTACCTGAGTATACCATAGGATGAGGTCCTCCCACTACCTGAGTATACCATAGGATGAGGTCCTCCCACTACCTGTGTGTACCATAGGATGAGGTGCTCCCACCACCTGAGTGTACTGTAGGATGAGGTGCTCCCACCACCTGAGTGTACTGTAGGATGAGGTGCTCCCACCACCTGAGTGTACCATAGGATGAGGTGCTCCCACCACCTGAGCGTACCATAGGATGAAGTCCTCCCACTACCTAAGTGTACTGTAGGATGAGGTGCTCCCACCACCTGAGTGTACCATGGGATGAGGTCCTCCCACTACCTGTGTGTACCATAGGATGAGGTGCTCCCACCACCTGAGTGTACCGTAGGACGAGGTGCTCCCACCACCTGAGTGTACCGTAGGATGAGGTGCTCCCACCACCTGAGTGTACTGTAGGATGAGGTCCTCCCACTACCTGAGTGTACCGTAGAATGAGGTGCTGGCCAGGCCGCAGGCCAAGCTGGCTGTTCCCGGGTAGTGCAAACCGGACAAGGTAGGTGTCCTCAGTGAGCCTGTCCACAGCACTGATGAGGAAGGCCAGGAAGGTCTCTGGGCTCAGCTTGGAAGGGCAGCTCTGCAACAGGAAAAGATTCACCAGCTAGAACCTGAAACTCAAGAGACAGGCAAGCCTCCATGAGCATCCTCCCTGCAAGGAGAGGCTACTGTGGTTGACAAGTTTTCTGTATAATAGTGCAGTCCCACCTTCCTTCCCTTTCAGGCTCTAAGAACGCCGGAGCACTTTATGTCAAGGGCACCCTGCTCTGAAGCCTGGCATGGTTCCTCTCAGCCCCAGGATAAAGCACAATGTCCTTAGTTGGACACTCTAGTGCCTGTGGATGAGTCCTGAGTCTCATTTTATCTCTCAAGCATCCAGTGTCAGACCTTTCTGTGTTCCCCACAAGAACACCTTGTGGATTCCAACCTGTAAGTCTTTATTTGCTCAAGCTGTGTCCTCCATCCAGAACACTCATTTCCAATGTATGGAAAACCCACCTATCCTTGAAACCTGCTAAAACCCAGTATGCAGATTTAGAAACTGATGGGACCTTAAAGATGACCTAATCCAATACCCTTATTTTACATGTGGGGAAACTGAGGCCCAAGTGGTAGTGACTTGTTTGTATAAAGTCACCACCATGAGCAGGGGTTCAAATTCATGTCTTCTAAGTCTCAGCCCATTGCCCTTAATATTCCATCCACCTCGCAGACCTCTTCCAGGAAGTCTTCTCTGACTGCCCCAACTCACAGATCCTGTTCCCCTGAAAATGCACCCACCCAATTCATTCCTGGGACCTTCCCTCACTATACCACCCCATCCCCCACTCACCAACTCAAGGCCAGGCTTTGAACCTGGGTCAGTCTGCTTCATTAGATCCACTCTTTTCTCTCTGCTGCAGAGTCAGAGGAAGCTCCCTTGAGCAGGTACACCATACAGGGCTGAGGTCAGGAAGATGCCGACACCTGGCCCTCGTGTCTGAGGAGCACCCCCCTTACCTGTGTCTCTTCCCTACTCAGCAGGCTCCTGTCCTTGCTGGCTCGGGCAGCCTCCCACCTTGCCAGGTCTCGCTGGTAGATGTCGAACACACAGGGCGAGCAGCCACTGCCACAGCACTGCAAGGGCAAAGGCTCCACCGGTCGAAGCTGCAGCCAGGCTTCCTCTTCGTCACCTTCCTCCCCCTGGTCCATCATCAGTGGGGCTTGATCAGATACTCTTCCCAGAGCAGGCCCAGGCCCTGCTCCCTTGCCAGCCTGGAGGAGGGAACACGTGTGGTTACTCTCTGGGCACCTCTGTTCCACTGGTTCTCCCTGGGGCCGGCAGGTGCCAAGCTCCGTGTGAGCACATGGATGAATCAGTCCTGGGGTCTGCTGTCTGCAGGGAGGGAGGCAGACAGGCACAATAATCCCAACAGGCAACCACAATCCCAACAGGCAACCACAGTTTCTTGACCTCTTCCCATGCTCTGAGTGCTGGATCAAGATTACAAAGAAAATCTCGCAACAGTGTTCATCAGCTATACTCCAACATAAAAGCAAAAGTTAAAAAAAAGATTACATAGAAAATTTCACTGAACTTTTAAAATATTTTAAATGATGAAGTAAAACATTTATGTACAATTTAACAATTGTTATAAAAGAGCCATTTTGTAACCACCACTCACTCAAGTAAAAAGAACCTTGCTGGCATCCCAGAAGTCATGCATTTGTGTCCCTTCTGATCACACCTCTGTGCCCATAACCACTATCAGTTCCCTTGCTTTTCTATACTTGTGCCACTTTGTTTGCAATTCTATCCACAATTTATCAGATTTGCTTAGTTTTTATCTTTATATGAACAGCTTCTCAGATGGCTCAGTGGTAAAGAATCTGCCTGCCAAGCAGGAGACTCGGGTTGAATCCCTGCATCGAGAAGAAAGAAATGGCAACCCATTCCAGTATTCTTGCCTGGAGAATCCCAGGGACAGAGGAGCCTGGTGGGCTACAGTCCATGGGGTCACAAAAGAGTCGGTCATGGCTTAGCGACTAAACAATAACAACAGTATCGTATGAAATGTATTCTTCTGTGCCTAGTTTCCTTCACTCAGTATTGTTGGCGAGTCATCTACCGAATTGCTGCATTTTATTTAATCTTTACAACAAGGCCAGTCCTGGAGGTGCCATTTTATGGATGGGCAAACTGGAGTCTGAAGAGGTTTAATAACTTACCCAGGGTCACACGCATGCGTGCTAAGTCGCTTCGGTCATGTCCAACTCTTTGTAACCCTATGGACTGTAGCCCGCCAGGCTCCTCTGTCCATGGGATTCTCCAGGCAAGAATACTGGAATGGGTTGATGTGCCCTCCTCCAGGGGATCATCCTGACCCAGGGATCGAACCTGCATCTCTTGCGCCCTCTGCATTGGCAGGCAGGTTCTTTACCACTAGCGCCACCTGGGAAGCCCTACCCACATCACAAAGTTCCATAAATGATGGCACTGGGACTTGAACTCTGCTCTGTCTGGTCTCAGAACATATTGTTCTTCAATAACAGGAACACAGGAGAAGAAGGTCATGATGGTCCAGGTGAGAATTGATCTAGACCAGGACAGTTTCAGAGAAGATGAGAGGAGAGTGGACAATTAGGGAAATCCTGAAGCAGGAATTAACAGAACACAGAGACTGACAGATGTGAGGTGAGCAGGTGAGGGGGAGAGAGGGCTAAAGGGACATCCAGGTGTGACGCTTGGATCCTTGGGTGGATAGTGGGTCCAAACAGAGTTGAGTTTTAGAGGAAAGAGGAAGGGAGGGAAATGGTAAGTTCACTAAGAGGTACGCTGAATGCCTGTGGGGCATCCAAGAGCAAAATCTAGCTCCATTTGGATTAAGCAGGTCTAGGAACCTGAATCTAGAGATGGAGCTCCGGGCAATGGACAGCAAGGAAGGGATGGGCTGGTAGAGAGCAGGCTGGAGCCTCTGCCGAGGCCTGCCTGGCTTCCTGCAACACTCATAGCGCTTGGTCCAGCCCTGGTCATGGTAGGTGCTCAATAAATGCTCTTCCAGTGAATGAATCTCCACCCTATAGCATTTCACACTGTTCAGAACTTACAAGTTTACATGTCTTTCTCTTCTGAGATTGTGAACTGCTTGAGGGCAGAGACCTGCTTTTTATTCATTTTATGAAGAGGCACAATGTATATTTTAAAATATGCATGTTATATGAAAGAAAGAAAGGAAGGAAAGGAACTTGGTTTCAGGGCCATTAGGTAAATTTTGAAAGACAGACCAGGGAGGAAAATTTAAATGGTTATGATTTATTTTGAGATATTTCTGTGAGGGCAGTTTGGGATTTATCAAGGTTTTCTGTATTTATATGTGGAACTCTACAGTTCATATAGAAATAGAGCTGTCATCTCACTTGCAAGGAAACTATTCATTTAAAATCCCACAGGCAAATCAAAGTAAAGGGGGTTCTTCTCCCCCTCTTGTCTGAGAACAGAACTTAGGGGAAATCTGATGTCACAGAACATTACTTAAAATGCAATTACGACTAAAAGCTCCAGTTTTTGCTATCCTCCCATTCATTCGACACTTACGGGGCAGGGGCTGCTGAATGAGGTGCTGGGACAGAGATGAATGACACTCGTCCATGTCCTGGAGGAGCTCCTGGCCTGGAGGAGTCAGACACTAAACAGATAAAACCTGGGAAAAGAACACAGGTCACTTACTGGGCCAGTCTGTCCCAAGCACTTTGCACTGTCTCACTCTGCTCCCGGCAGCCATAGGTAAGGAGGCTATGCCTTCCTTATTCCACAATGGAGAAAACTGCGGCCAGGAAGCCAGAAGTGGCAAGGTTAGTGCATATACCTGGTCTCTTAAGACTCTAGGATACTCTTTCTCCCTAGATTTCATGCCTCTGTAGGGCAGAGGAGTGTCTTCATCTCCAATTTCCAGTGGGCTGGGCTGGCACACCCACCTTGCCAAACTGCCATTGAATTTTATGGGCCCCCTGGAGCCTCCCTAGGGCAGTAGCTTCATGGGTGCATAAAATGCTAGAATCAAGGTGTGGGCCAAGTCTGTGGAAAAGCCAGGAGCAAACCACTAAGCCTGCCAGAGGACATGGAAATCCTGTTTCTTGGTTACCAATCACTTCCCAGGAGTCTTAACTTTTACGATCTTTCCCATTTTTTCCACTTCCCACATCCATTTACACTAGAGTTTTCTATGGGCCCAAACGATGTGCTTCCAGTTTCCCCCAACACTATCCATCAGCACACCTGCCACCAGCTCTGACCACACCTGTCCCCTGCTTCACAACCTTCAACAGCCCCCCACTGCCTACTACACACAATTCAGCCTTCTTGCCTGGTGCCCAACATTCTTCCTGGTCAGAACTTGCCCCAATTCTCTTACCACTTACTATCATCGATTTTAGAAGGGCAGTTCCTGTATGTGCCACAAATCTCTCTTGTAAAGGAAAGGTTTCTCTTTAGAGGAAAGAAAACCTTCTACTGCTGGTTCAGTGATTTCAGGAAGGTTCAGCAGGCTAATACCCTCTTGAGGGCAAGTGTGGTATCTTATTCTTTCTGCATTCTACCACCAAGCACAAGCCTGGCAGACGGAAGGCTCAGGCAAGTGGTGAGTGCTCAGTTCACAAAGATCTGGGAGCCAGGCATAGAGCTTGGGGCTGAGATACAGCAGAGGTTAATAAAACATTGGCTCTACCTTCACAGAGCTTCCAGACAAGAATGGTGTCACATCAGTTCAACCCATTCTTCTTACATGTTATGTACCAGGTTTGTATTAAAAGTGAATGAGAGCTGGTTTCCTCTATATGCTGATTTCTTACTCCCAAAAGATTTGGGAGAAATAAAGTGAGCTAAGTTAACAGAAGGAGCTCTATTAACTGTAAACTCCTGTACAGTGTGAGAGTTATTTATCTATCTTTCCTTAAATTTGCTTTCTAGATTTTACTAATTCCATTTTCCCTGCTATTTTGGAAGTGAGTAGAGAAGTTGGCCATGTCAGTTATGAATTTTAAAGATCAGTTTCACATTTCCTCTCAGCCTCTACTTTTGGAGTCTAAGAAGCCAGGCCTTGACACATGTTGCTTCTGCCTGGATGACTCTCCACACCCTCAGACCCTGCTTCAGGGTCACCTCCTCTCAGAGCCACCCCCTTACCACACCCTTCTCATTTTCTAGCACAGCTGTCTTGGACCAGTTTCCTGGAGGTCAATTTTTCCTCAGACTGGGGTGGGAAAGGGGATGGTTTCAGGATGATTTGAGCACATTAGATTTATTGTGCTCTTTATTTCTATTTTGTGGCAATCAGGATATTCCACCTTTACTTTAGGGTTAGGGTTTATGTTCCTATGAGACTCTAATGCCAGCTGCTGAATTGACAGCAGGCAGAGCTCAGGCAGTGATGCAAGTTCATGGGGAGTGACTATCCTGGGGGTTGAGGACCCCTGCGTTAGCAGGTACCCTATTTGCTTATTCATTACATTAGTATGTATTGAGTCATTAAATGTATATTTACTATGTGCTCAGCACTGATCTAGAGGCAGACTTCACAACAATGAAGAAACAAAAACTCTTGCATTCATGGAGCTCCTTGCAGTCATGGAGCTTACATTCCAGTGGGAATGTCATTAAGATCAAAATGAAAAATAGGCTATGTTCAGTGTTAAATACGAAAGAGGCAAACAACTGGGGAAAAGGGATATAAGTGTGTGTGTTGCAATTGCTATTTGGTTTACTTGCTTTCTGTCTGTATCTCCCACTTAAACTGTAAGCTCTACATCGCACATCCATTTTATTCACCAGTGTAAACCCGCTACTCAACAGTGCCTGACACACAGTAGGCATTTGATAAATACCTACTGAGCAAGGAGCAAGGTACCCCTCTGCCGCTCTGGCCCCCGCTCCTAGGAGGCGAAAAGGGACATTTTGAGGAAAGAGGAAATTAACTCATTTTGGGCGCTGGGGAGGAGGCAGGCAGTGTGCGAGGTCAGAGCGGCCCTAGCTTGGTGCAAAGGCCACGTTCAGGCTCCACGTCAGAAGTGGTGGAGAGGGAAGGAAACTTACGGGATACCCACCACGTTCTGTGCGCTGCGCAACTGAGCTAGTTTAGGCATTTCCATCCCTATTTTGAGGCTTCCAAGTTGGCGGAGTGGTAAAGAATCCCCCTGCCAATGCAGGAGACAGATCCCTCGGTCAGGAAGATCCCCAGGCGGAGGGAAGCAACCCACTCCAGCATTCTTGCCTGGAAAATTACATGGACAGAGGAACCTGGCCAGCTACAGTCCATGGGGTCGCAAAGAGTTAGACTCGACTGAGCACACAGACACATCCCTATTTTTACACCGAGTGACTTTAAGGCTCTGAAGAAGTACTCTGTCCAAGCTCCAATTGCTCGCAAGAAATCAAGGCTGTCATGAGTTCAAGTTTTAAGTCCCGAAGCTCTCCTAGCTCATTACAGCTCTCACCACAACCACTCACCTACCCTCCTGCGCTTTCCCTCAGGTAAAGATCTTGCAGGTTTCACTCCCACCCGGGGAAGGTGGGCAGGGTTCCACCTGTGAAAAAATGTGGACGGCCTGCGGGGTGGGGCAAGGCCAGAGTTACCTGGCGGTGATTGGTTAAAGGATCTGCCACTCGTAAAAAGAGCCTTGTCGGTCGGCCCCTTTCGTTCCCAGCAGGCCTTGCGGGCGGGAAGATGGCGGCGTCCAGGTGGAGGTCTTGAGAGCAGATTGGCATGGCGTTGGCGTCGGGGCCAGCGAGGCGGGTGCTGGCTCGCCCTTGGGGGCTCGGCCTTGAGGGCTGCGGGGTCCCGAGACGCGGGGCGTACGAGTGGGGCGTGCGATCCACGAGAAAGCCGGAGCCTCCTCCCCTGGACAGGGTGTATGAGATTCCTGGACTGGAGCCCATCACCTTCGCGGGGAAGATGCACTTTATGCCCGGGCTGGCACGACCAGTCTTCCCGCCCTGGGACCCCGGCTGGACGCACCCGAAGTTCCGCCGCTTGCCCCCGCTGCAGGAGCATCCCCTATACAAGGATGAGGTCTGCTACATCTTCCACCAGCGTTGCCGCCTCCTCGAGGGTGAGGTCCCAGGACGGCCGGGAGCAGACCTTGTTCCTTTACCCAGCAGTAACCCCGACGTTCTGTGGGGTTGGGCAAGACTTTGAAACTGTGGGTCTCGGTTTCTTCGTCTGCGAAATGGGCCCGGTATTGAGTCTCATTTCTGAGAATTGTCAGGATTAAGTGGGATGTAAAGACTAGCATGTGTGAGGGAGTTTTAGAGTTTTCGTGGCCAAGTGAAGAGACGTGGTTTCTAGGCCTAGCCCTGCCTCTCACTGTGTGTGTGATTTGGTGTAAGTGACTGAAGCTTCTTGAGCCTCTGTCTCCTGTGAAATGAGTGGTTTTGACCAGGTGATTCACAGTGACCCAACTTTTGCACCCTGGAGATGTAACTGTTTAAGAATTAGATGGAGGATTATAGTGCATAGAGACGGCAGAAACAGTGCTTAACCTGCCGGCCTATTGCGTCTTTTCACAGGATTGGTAACTGTGACGGAGGGCAGTGATTCGGCAGTGATTTGCTCATAGGTGCGCTGTGGGTGTCTAGTGAAGCCAGGGCTACACCCCTGGTTTCCCAGATCAGTGACCTTTGTCAGAGGTCAGAGCTGAGAAGTTTTGAGGGAAAAGATCTGGACCTAAAAACCATCTAGTCCCTCTGCACCCTTTCACTCTCACAAAGGACAGGTCAGAATGACTTTAGCCAAAACCATCTGTATGTCTGGGGTTAGTACTAGAAATTATGTTCCAGAGTCCCATGGAGGACGGTCTCTATTCAGTTCTCCTACCCATTGTTTCCAACTCATTCTTCCTTAGTCCCTAAATCAGGCTGGGGTTAGGACAGGTCCTGAAAACATAAAATGGTCCAGGTAAGTGGGAACAGAATTTTCCAATAAGTAATTAGGGAAGAAAGAGACTTGGCAGGGTCTGGGGACTAAGCCAGAGAAAAAAATCCTAGGTTTGGGGAGAAGTCAACTGGCCAGCCTCTTAAGCTGCTCAAACCCATTCCTGATAACTGAAAGCTGTTTTTTTTCAGCCTTTAAACACTTCCAGTGTCCTCGCAAGGTGCTCTGAAGGACCTCACAAGACTTGTCACCCTTGCGTGATCCCAGTAACATTACTATGTAGATGAATTGCATTAGATGTATTTTAGAAGTTAAAGATAACTTGTTTGACTAGGCTGAAAACATACCCTATGCTTTCACCGTATGCAGAGAGGTTCTGTAAAGTCTATAATAAAATTCTATAAGATATAGAGCTAGAGAAGCAGATTGGGGTAATGGAGAGATCCTGGGCTTTAATGTAAAGGTTCCCCTCCCAGTCCCATCGCTTAGGAGGTTTGAGACTTGAAACAAAGCCTTTCATCTCTCTTGAGTTTCATCCTCCATGTCATGAAATCCCATCCAACTTGTAGATAAAGCTCCTGGCACAGAGTAGATGGTATTATTCATATACTGCTGCTGCTGCTAAGTCGCTTCAGTCGTGTCCAACTCTGTGCGACCCCATAGATGGCAGCCCACCAGGCTCCCCCATCCCTGGGATCCTCCAGGCAAGAACACTGGAGTGGGTTGCCATTTCCTTCTCCAATGCATGAAAGTGAAAAGTGAGAGTGAAGTTGCTCAGTCATGTCCGACTCTTAGCGACCCCATGGACTGCAGCCCACCAGGCTCCTCCATCCATGGGATTTTCCAGGCAAGAGTACTGGAGTGGGTTGCCATTGCCTTCTCTGATTCATATACTAGTGAATCATAAATTCTTAATATTTTATCCATTTTAAAGTTCTAGGAACAGTTGCAGGGTTGGGACTAAAACTTGGGTTACCGGACCCCCAGTCCAGGGTTCTTTCTGCTGTACCACACAATCAGGAAGTTAAATTTCTAAATATTTGTGTTTCTGATGTATAATGAACCTTACAGTAAAAAGCTTCAATGCCTTTCATTTGTCACCACAAGAGAAATTGAGGGTGTTTTCCTTCAAAGTGTTCTGGGTTTGCTTTAATCCCATAGTTTTTCAAATGAAGATGTGTTCCTGAGTCAGGTGATGTTTTTTCAACTGGAATGAGTAGCCTGCCAATCACAGAAGTCACCAGAGCTCTGCCAACTGATGGACACAGTCATTAAAAAGAACGCAGTGTTAACTTTGAGAGTTAGAGGACTGGTATGTGGACCCAGTGCAGAATTTAGACCCCTATGTCTATGCCTCTTCCTCTTTTAGGGAAGTAGGTTTTGGGGAAAATGAAGCAAGGGAGTTTGCCTGGCACTGCAGCCCCATCCTGCTGAGAGTAGGGTGGTTAAATTAGTTTTTAAAGACTAAGCACTCTGGATCAAATCTTTGTTCTTACTCCTTTTCCTGAGAAGCATTTTGGGCATCTTATAGAAATTTTATAGTACAGCCAGAGTAAATTAAAAATAGGTGAGGAGATGAGCGTAGAAACAGTGAGGTGAGTACAAAAAAATCCATTCTGTGAGGTTGTACTTATATAGGGGAGCACCAGTATTGGCTCTCAGCTTGCTGGCAGTCAACAGATGGTACAGAGATGGGGTCAGCTGACCAGGCCTGTTGCTTTTTTCTATAAACCAAGCACATCTGTTTACTTGTTACCTATGGCTGCTTTTGTGCTAGAGTGGCAGAGCTGAGTAGTTATGACAGAGACTATATCCAGAAGCTGAAAATATTTACTGTCTGGCCCTTTAAGAAAAAATTTGGCCCCTGATATAGAGAAACATTTTGAGTTAACGTAGTTCACCGTGTCCAAAAGACAAAATAGTACTCTACCCAGGTAAAGCTCACCCTTCTTGTATGGAGGCCAAAGAGAAGTTCAGAAGGCCTCGGAGGACCCAGTATAATAAATTGAAAAACATCTTGAGGATTCTTTTGACAAATATAGCAGTACAGTTCATATGGCCTCTTCATACAAAATTCTGCTTATAAAATGGCTCGTTACAGAATCTCAGAGGTAGATGCGAAAAATTATCTGGTGCTCCCAAACTCAGCGCTCCTCAAGTTATTCATGATCCAGAAGATATTTCCTTTATTTCTGAAAGCTTCTTTCCCTTGATAAAGCAGCATGTGCTTAATGCTTGGCCCATATCTATTGAATGAAGTATATTTGGCAGACATGAGCTTTTCCATTCGGGGCTAGGGTATGGGTTAATAGAAGGGATCTAGGTTTTGGAGGGTTGGCATCTATTGATCTAGGCTTGTATGCTAGGGTCTGAATCCTCTATACCTACAGACAGAATACAAACGACCCTTGCCTGCGAGGTTCAGTCTCATGATCTCAGGCATTTTAATAGCTGTTTGAATTCTTCCTGTGGCGAGTACTCTACGTCAATCAACTGTTAACTGTTTTTAAGCAGATGGTCATTCCTGGAGCTGAGTTGAAATCTGGTTCTCCTGGCTTCTGCTCTTTATTTTTAGTTCTGTCCCCTCAGATGTCAGAACAAATCCCATCTCCCTCTCAAGGCTGCTCTTTCCCCAAAATGCTACTGGGCAGGCATAAGCATCTTTTCCTGAATCATCTTTTTTTAGTGTTTGTGTTTTATGATTGATGACCCTAAAGGTGTAAAGCAGGCCCTCTGGCTTACCAAGACCAAGTTAATAGAAGGCCTTCCTGAGAAAGTGCTTAGCCTTGCTGACAATCCGAGGAACCACATAGAGAACCAAGATGAACGCGTTCTGAATGTGATCTCTCATGCTCGTCTCTGGCACTCTACTGAAGACATCCCCAAGAGAGAGACCTACTGGTAAGTTTCCCCCAAGTCAGTAAGATTTCCTACTGATGAATCTTGGAGTCAGCTTTATACCTCCAAATGTCTCTTCTTTTCTCCAAGCCCAGTCATTGTGGACAGCCTGATCCAGCTGTGTAAATCCCAGATTCTCAAGCATCCTTCTCTGGCCAGGCGGATCTGTGCCCAAAAGAACATGTTATCCACCACCTGGAAACGAGGTTAGTCCTCCTGTACACCAGAAAGACCCTGTCTGTCCCTTGTCTTTCTACTCTCAGCCCCACCTCCAGCTTATATTCCCATCCTTGCTGCCATACTTACTCTCACTGCCATCCTTCATGGTCCAATTTGTGGCTCAGACACATCCTCAGTGTCATTAGTTTTTGCCCAGCCTTTCTTTCTTTTATTCACTTCTTTCCAAGACTTAATTCACACCATATCAGTTGAGTGCCTCCAAGTGCCTAAATGTTGACCGTAAGTTACAACACAGTCTGCACTCACAAAGCTCATATTCTACTGCAAGAGCCTTCTTACTCTCATGCTTTTTTCCTTTTCTAGATCCACTTTCTGCAGAGCTGCTAGAGTGATCTTTCTAAAGTGCAGGTTCTCTCTGTCCCTCCCCTGGGTCAAATCTTTTATTGTCTCCTAATAGCTGAACAGTTTATGGTGGTATCCAGGTCTTCTGGGCTTTAGCCACCAGCTGGTCTTTCTAGTCTTATGTCTCTCTGCCGTCCCCACCTCCATTCCCCTGTTGGCCACTTGCCGCTTTTGGGCATCAAGCTTTGCGTATGCACGTGCTATATGTTCTGCAGGGAATGTTCTTTTCTATTTTCCTTATTTGACTAATTTCTCCTTGTCCGCATCATTTAGCTCAAGCCCACATCTCATGCAAATCCACAGATCAGCTCTCTGCTCCTTTTGTCCATAGGCCTACTTTTGTCATGAGACACATTATACTGTATTATGTTTGGTGATTATCTAGTACCTTTTCTATCTGCCCCACTAAACTGTGAACTTCTGATGATAGAGACTGTGCCTTCTTTGTCCGCAGTATCTAACAGTGCCACACAACAAGCGCTGACTAAAGGGATGGGCGAATCAATACCAGATCCCAGATGTTTTAGGTAGGGATGTTCCGAACACAGGGGTTGTCCTGGGTGGAACCCTGGAGCAGGGAAACCAGCTGTGGAACAGTTTGGGTTTTTAGGACATCAACTTGGTCAGGCTTCACCAGTTTGCCCCTGTGAGTATGGACTTCCTGGCAAAGAGTCAGCTTTGCAGAGGTAATGGCACCACTAAGGAAATTAGTGAACCTCATTAATAGAGGAGTGCTTGTTGGCCCATTATCAAGTATTACCTCTAATTAAACTGCCCCATTTGGAGCTGTCACTGGAGAAGGGATGTGGAGGGAATTGAATTGGAAACCACAGTAGAGTATTCTGTGGGGAGAATCTAAAACCCAAGGTTACGAGAGGTCCAGGCACATTTATCTTCCTTGCAGATTATATGCGAAGAAACAGGAAGTACTTGAGAAAACTGTTCCTGAAGTGTGGGTATGAGGTGTTTTACCAGGTGGGTCAGAGTTTATCCATCCACAGATGTAGTATCCCCTTTTGCACAGCCAGTAAGGGAGGACACATGTTAATTAAATGACAGTGCTGTTGGTCAGACCAGTTTTTAGACATACAGCATCAGCAGCGTTGGTCCATTCCCATCACATTGTGATTGTAGTATTTAATTTGTATTTCTGAAAACTCAAGGACCTTCAGAGAAAAATTTGCCCCTGTGGGGAGTCCGTAGCAGGCCGTTGTCCAGGAGGCTTTCTAGATGGCGTTCCTCTTCCTGTGGGCACCTCTGTGACGGGGATCTGCTCACGTCCACAGCGGCAGGCTTGCTGCTTAGGCAGATGTGCGTTCGCTTCCTCATGCACCTGTGTCTCCTTGTGGCAAGTATGCTCATCTGACTTAAGTGAGGCTTTCTGACTGGCTCATTTTTTTAACTCCGAGTGACTGAGGTCAGTTGAACCCTTTCCCTGGGTTTAGCAGCCTTTCGGCTTAGCCTGTAGTCTCAGTACTTCTCTCTCCATCCTTCCTACTGTATCGTGTTCCAGTTATCTGTGCTGACTTCCCCTGAGCTCTGCCACGCAGCAGCAGGCTTCTGGACCGTGGAACATATTAGGGCTCCTTCACTGGAACACCTTCCTCCCTTTTCTTTGCCTGGCAAACTCTGACCCAGTAGTATTCAACCAAGGGTGGTTTAATCCTCTAGGGGAGATTTGGCTTTGTTTGGAGACATTTCTGTTTGTCCTGACTTGAAGCAGAGCCGGGGCTGGCAGTGAACGTTCTGTTGGCATCTAGTGGGCAGAGACCAGGGTGCTGACAGATACCTACAGTGCATTGCACAGCCTCCCTCACCAAAGAACTACCTGAAATGTGGACAGCACCCAAGTTGAGAAGCTCTGCTCTTATCCATCTTTCTGAAGCAAGTTTGAAGGCGTTTCAGGCAGCTTCCCAGGCCTCCCAGAGGAGGTCGGTTTCCCCACCTCTGCTGTCTCCCACTGTTGGAGCACTTACTCCCTTGTCAGCCCTTGAGAGGGACTCTCTGTTCAAGGGAGTTCAAACTGGTCCCCAGTGCAGAGCAGGTGCTTGGGAAGATCTGAACCCGCAGCCTCTGAGCCCACAGAGATCACCAGGCCTCTCGGTTCATTGGAAAGAACACAGGTCAAAGAGTGCACTGGTCAGTCCCTCTCAAGAAACTCAGGAGTAACACCTTAACCAAAGTTCTCTGGTTTTTCTTTTCTATTTTTTAGGATAAAAGCTTTATTTTTAACTAATCTTTTTTTTAAATTTATTTATTGAAGTATAGTTAATTTAAAAATACTGTGTTTCAGGTGTATAACAAAATGGTTTAGTTATATGTATACATATTTTCTTTTCAGACTTTTTCCCCATATATGCTTTTACAGTGGGTCCTTGCTGACTATCTATTTTACATATATAGCAGTGTGTATATGTTAATTCCAACTGCCTAATTCTCTCTCCCCCCACCATTCCCCTTCTGTAACCATTCGCTTGTTTCTGACTCTGTGAGTCTGTTTCCATTTTGTAAATGAGCTCATTTTTTAGATTCCACATATAAGTGATGTCGTATGATACTTGTCTTTCTCTGATGTCAGCTAGTATGATAATCTCTAGGTCCATTCGTGTTGCTGCAAACGGCATTATTTCATTCTTTTTTATGGCGAGTAACATTCCATTGTAGGGCTTCCTTGGTGACTCAGTGGTAAAGAATCCGGGTCGATGGACAGTTAGGTTGTTCCCTTATCTTGGCTATTGTAAATAGTGCTGCAGTGAACATCAGGTGCATATGTCTTTTCAACGTATGGCTTTCTTTGGATATATGCCCAGGAGTGGGATTGCTCGATCATATGGTAGCTCTATTTTTAATTTTTTAAGGAACCTGCATACCATTCTTCACAGAGGCTGTACCAACTTACATTTCCATCAACAACGTAGGCGGGTTCCCTTTTCTCCACACACTCTCCAGCATTTATTGTTTTTAGGCTTTTTGATGATGGCCATTCTGACTGGTGTGGGGTGATACCTCATAGTAGTTTTGATTTGCATTTCTCTAATAATTAGTGATTGTTTGGTCAGTAAGTCATGTCTGACTTTTTTGGGACCCCATGGACTGTATTCTGCCAGGCTCCTCTGTCCATGGGGTTTTCCAGGCAAGAATATTGGAGTGGGTTGCCATTTTCTTCTCCAGGGGATCTTCCTGACTCAGGAATCAAACCCAGGTCTCCTGCATTGCAGGCAGATTCTTTACCTACTGAGCTCTCTGATATTAAGTATCTTTTCATGTGCTTTCTGGCCATCTGTATGTCTTCTGCAGAGAAACGTTTATTTAGATCTTCTGCCCATTTTTTGATTGGGTTGTTTTTTTTTTTTTTATTGAGGTGCATGAGCTATTTGTATATTTTGGAGATTAATCCCTTGTCAGTTGCATTGTTTGCAAATGTTTTCTCCCATTTTGTGGGTTGTCTTTTTTTTTTTTTTTTTTTTGTAATGGTTTCCTTTGCTGTGCAAAACCTTTTAAGTTTGAATAGGTTCTGGTTTGTTTTCATTAGGAAATGGATAGGAAAATGTATTATTGCATTTCATGACAGAGTGTCCTATTGGGTTGGCCAAAAGGTTTGTTCAGATTTTTCTGTAATAAACCTGAACAAACCTTTTGACCAACCTAATACCTATGTTTTCCTCTGAGTTTTATAGTATCTGGTCTTGGCTTCAGGCTTGTGCAGTCTTTCTGGTGGGAAGGACTGGCGCTTGCCCATTGGTGGGTGGAGCTGGGGCTTGTCCTCTGGTGGGCAGGGCTGTGCCCAGGGGTGTGTTTAGAGGTGGCTGTGGGCTCAGGGAGACTTAAAGCAGCCTGTCTGCTGATGAGTGGGACTGTGTTCCTGCTCTGTGGTTATTTGACTGGAGGGTCCCATATGGGCTGTTGGGTGGGGCCAGGACTTGGCATCAAAATGGCAGCCTCCAGGACAGCTCACACCAAATGAGTACTCCCCAGTACCTCTCCACCATGGGTTTCCTTGACCCCAGTCTGACCACAGCTGCCCCTGCCCCCCAACCCCCTCCCCCCCAGGAGACCCTCTAAGGTCAGCAGTAGGTCTGGCCTAGGATCCTGTGAACTCAGTGCTTTTTCCCATGGGTCCTGGTCCTCTTAGAAGACCCTGCATCCACCTTCCAGGAGTGGCATTTGTTTCTATTCCATCCCTCTTGAGATTCTGCAGTCAAGCCCTGCTGGCCTTGAAAGCCAGATGCCCTGGGGCTTCCTCCTCCTGATGCCAGACCCCCAGGCGGAGGAACCTTTTGTAGGGCTCAGAACTTGAGAACCTCTGTGATACAATTATTTTCCAGTTTGTGTCTCACTCACTTGGTGGGTATGGGATTTGATTATGTCACAAATGTAACACTCCTACCATCTTGTCTTTGTCTTGGTAAATAGAATGTCTTCTTTGGTAGCTTCCAATCCTTTTTGATGATAGTTGTTCTGCAGTTAGTTGTTCCGGTGTTTTTGTGAGGGGAGGTGAGCTCAGGTCCTTCCTGCACCGTCTTGTCTTCATGTCCCCTTCTAGTCTATAGAATGAAGATCACTAGATTGAACTCCAGTCCTGTTAAGTGCTTTTTCTGTGACTTCAGCCTGGCCACTCAGTCTTTGGATCTGATGTTACTTGTCTACTCCAAGGCGTAGCAGAGGCAGAGGATGGCACCCAGACATGAAGAGAAGGAGGCTTATATGATAAGCACAAGGATGAATCTCCAAAGTTGTGTTTTCTTTGATGAGGCAGATCAGATAGTGAAGCTGTAAAAGGCTTGAGGAGCATAGCAGGATGAAAGCTTTTGACTTTGCCTAGCTAAGGCTTTAAACCAGGTTAGACTAACCGCTTTTCTCCCCATTTAGAGTCTACTCTGATTCAGGTCCATGGTTCCAGTGGAGCCCAGCTGAATGCCAAGGATCCTCTGCCTCCCATTGCCTCCCGAGAGGAAGTTGAAGCTACTAAGAATCATGTTCTCGAGACTTTCTCTCCCATATCTCCCACTATCAGCCTTCAGGAATGCCATATTTATGATGTGAATGATGACACGGGTAAGTATCAAAATGCCTTTGACTTTTAGGCAGCATGCAGATGAGGGACAGGCTTTTTCCGAGAGAAAGGAAACATTGAGTACTTTCTATGTATTAGGATCTCATGTGCATTTTCTCCTCAGAGCCGTGTAGCAGCCCCGTGAGATAGGTGTTGTTAACCCTAAGGAAACGAAGACTCTGCTGATTGTGATTGATTCAGAGGGTGACTTTACTTTTGACCCCTAAGAAGTCATTTTGTTGCATCAGTTTTAATGGGTGGCTTGAGGGGCTTTTGACCAGGCATCAAATGTTTCCTTTATTTATAGTTCTCTTGAAAGATACCCCCTCTGTGTGCACCCTGTAAACTCTGGCCAACCTTCTGCTAGGATGGAGGAAGCTCATAGTCCTTTAATCGGGCTATTCATCCCACCTCCATTGAACAAAGCACCACCACTTCCCCACTGAGACACGACAGAAACTAGGGAGTTGGCCTGGACGGGCCTGCAGCTCCTGCCGTCCACGCAGTCATTATGAACTGCAGTGTCTTCCTCCTCAGCCTCTCTTCCTTTCCAGCTATGCCTCAGTCAGTCCCCAGTGTCTCTCACCAGCCCGTTACCCCAGTCTCTTAATGGGCTAGTGTGACCTGGGCTGTTTCCTCTCTCGTCTCTCTAGTTCACAGTTCCAGAGTCGACTGTCTAGAATGCGGATTTAATCCCATCGCTCTTCATGCCCATCTCCCCACTGCCTGTCGGATCAAGTTTGAACTCCTTGGCTTATCACACAAGGGCCTTCACATCAGCCCTCTGCCCCTCTCTCCAGCCCCATCTTTGTCTCCTCCCCAGCCCCATCTTTGTCTCCTCCCCCACGGGCTCCCTGTATTCACTGTCCTTTTCTCACCACTGTGCTCTGGCACCTTTTTTTCCCCTCTGCCTGCGCTCTGACCATTCACCCCTCTTTCTCTTCAGCTAAATAACTACTCATCTGTCATGGTTTTCCTTCGGACTCACTTCTTCCCAGAAATGCTCTACAGCCTCGCAGTCTGGTCAGGGCTCTTTGATCTGTCCTCACCCAGCCCCCTGGCTCCCCTCGTGTCTTGACATGTCCCTCTGCGTGGATGTGATCAGTTTTCCCGTCTGTCTCCCCTCTAGACTTGGTGAGCTCCTCAAAGGCAGTGGCAGGCACCGTGTGGGCTCTGTCCCTGGTACCTGTCTTAGAGATTGGCAAAGAGTGAGTGCTGAGTGATGCGTATTCACACATGCGGAGGAACTGAGGCAGACAGGAGAGTCGGGTCTCCCTTAAGTGATGCCCTCCCCTGGGGTTTTCAGAGCCCACACTTTCCCAGCCTCTTTCTTCCTCTATTTCGTCCACTTTTGCCAATCCCGGTCCTTCACTGTAGAAGCCTCCAGCCTCCGAGAGTTTGCCCACGGCCATGCAAGGGAAGAAACAGTGACCCGGCAGGATCGTGGCTGAGATGGACGAGTGCTGAACTTGGATTCTATGAGACCCCGTTTGTTACTAATAATGAAGTATTTTGCAAGTGATTTGCTTTTTAAAAAAGTAATCACATAGGTTTCAGGTTATCTTTCTAATATCACTGTCATCTGTGTGCTTGATTGAATGAGAAAGGGGTGGGGTTAGAGCTAGCCGGCAAGAATTACCTGGAACAGGTAAGCGAACATTTTCTATAAAGAACCAAATGGTATTTTAGGTTTTGTAGGCCACATATAGTCTCTGTCACGGCTATTTAATAGATATGTAGATGAGTGGGTGTGGTTGTGCTCTGGTAAAAATTTTGTTTTCAAAAGCAGGCCAGATTAGAGACTTCCCTGGCAGTCCAGTGGTTAGGACCTCACCTTCCGAGGCAGGTTCTCTCCCTGGTCAGAGAGCTAAGATCCCATATGCCTTCTAGCCAAAAAACCAAAACCTAAAACAGAAGCAATGTTGTAACAAATTCAATGAAGATTTTAAAAACAGTCCACAACAACAACAAAATCTTAAAGGAAAAAACAAACCCAAAATATGTAGTGTCTGGCACTAAGCTAAGGTGGGCTGACTTTCCTGAGGCTTTGGGTGGGCCAGGTAACCTGTCCCTCCACATGATGACGTGTCTTGCAGGATTCCGAGAGGGCTATCCTTACCCCTGTCCCCACACCTTGTATTTGCTGGAGTCAGCCAACTTACGAGCACACCGCTTTCAGCCAGATCAGCTGCGGGCCAAGATGATCCTGTTTGCCTTCGGCAACGCGCTGGCTCAGGCCCGGCTCCTGTATGGGGTATGTATGTGGGGAAGACCACCGAGCTGCCTTACATTGTGTCGGTTTCCTGCCTTACCCTGCTCAAAGGAAAGGAAGTGTGGAGGGAATTCTTTGGCTTGACCGAAGAGTTTCAGGGAGAGGCACTTCCACTCACCCTGCCGTCTGTTGGGGACCTACAGTGTGTCTGTCTTTACATAAGATGCCTCATCACGATGGCCCACAAGGTTTCCTTGTGATCCCCATTTTTCAGATTATACTTCTGAGTCCCAGGAAAGCTAATGAGCAGCTTGTCCAGCATTACACACAGTAAGTGGTGGAGAGAGGATTGGGACCAGATGGTCTCAACTCCGGAGGCTTCAGTTATATGTCCTCCAGCACATGGCCTTAAACTGCACTAACGGAGCCCGAGCACAGGGCTTTATCAGGAAGGCAGGGGATGGCCCAGGCCTGCCTGCCCTCTCAGGACAGGTTCTGAAGACCCAACATAGCACCTGAATGGTCACCCCTTGATTCTAAGAGCAGGTCTCAGGGACCTAGATGTTACAGAACGCAAGCTGAGTGGTTGTTACACAATGCCGTCCCACGATTGGAGGAAAGCCTGGCCGGGGAGCAAAGGCCTCCAGGCAGGGAATAGCAGTATTGAAGTCCCCACATAGGTCTGGGACACCAGAACCCTGGTTTTGTGTGTGTGTTGGAAGGTGGGAGGGGAAGAATGTTTTTGAGAGCTGCTGTCAGGCTCCCAGGTCTTGATTAGAACCCAACGCCCTCCTGGAGGAGCAGTGAACTCGAATGTTCTGTTTCTCATCCTCGTTGGTCTAGGAACTAGGTGGGGTTGGTACAGTGTGGTTAGCCTGATGAGACAGGGAGTAGAATGGACCTTGTCTGTATTGAGCATCTGCTACATGCCAAACATTTAACTAGGGCTCCCTTATAGCGGTGGTTCTCAAAATATAACCCTGGATTGTTAGCAGCATGAATACCATCAAGGGACTTGCTGGAAATGTGAATTCTCAGACCACCTGACATCCTGCATCAGAAGCTCTGGGAGTGGAGCCTGGCAGTCAGTTTTAACAAGCCCTCCAGGTGATGCTGGTACAAGCACAAGTTTGAAAACCACAACACTAAAATTTGAGAACTACCGCATTATTTAATCCTTACAGCAGCCCCCTTGTGGCAGATACTAGTAGCTTCATTTTACAGATGAAGAAACTGAGGTTCAGAGAGGCCCAGTAACTTCCCCAGGGTAACACAGCTAGAGATTAGCAACTGTTGCATCTTTATGTGACGTTTTTGTGTCTTTCCAGTCCTTGGGAGGTTATCTTAATTCCTATTCTCTGACATATTTTTTGAAGGCTCTGGAAGGTCAGGTAACTTGCCCAGGACCCTACAGCTAAAGAGTAGGGAGGCAGGCATTGGAACCCTGATCTCCAGCCTCAGGGGACATGCTGCCTCCTGACTGGGGGGCAGGAGAGGGAGGCAGAGAGAGTCACATGCCAGGTCCCAGGCCTGCAGGCTCATTGTTGCTCCTGTGCCAGCAGAACATGGTAGCAATGCTGTCACTAATTGCCACCCAGTTGGGTAGGAGAGGAGGCCTCCCCCAGCCCCTCCAGGTACAAATTATTCCTGGGGATGTGAAGTTGAGCAATTATGGGAAGAGCCTCTGTGTAAAAGGTAAAATTGCTGAGAAATTTATGTACTACCTGCAGCTTTATTGATCTGTAGAGGGAGATAAGAGTCAATACAGGATTCTCAGCTAACACTTAGAGGTACTTTTCTTTTTATTTATTTCTCATGCAGCTAAGAACAGGTATTTCTAAGGCCAACAGTCCCAGTGTGGCCCTCACTGAGGTCTGCCATTAGCTATTCCTAATGTCGGATTCAGCCGTAGAGCGGTGAATGCAGTAGGCAGCATCTTTGAGTCCAGGATGCTTTGCTTCACGGGGCCTGCCTATTGAATCTTTGTCCAGCGGGTAGTAGTCATCAGACTGGATTCCTGCAGACTCAGTAGGGTGAACATATGACTTGTCATCAAAACTGGAATACTGTTGAGAGTGACAGGTGCTACTGTCAGATACAATGGGACACTAGGTGTAAACCAGGACAGTAAGATTCTAAGAGATTTAACAGCCTGGGTCTCGTCCTGGATGACCTTGAGCAAGTGACACCGCCTCTCTGGATCTGTTTCCTCATCTGTTAAATGTGTATGCCGTGTTGTACCATGCTAAGTCGCTTTAGTTGTGTCTGACTCTCTGCGACCCCAAGGACTGTAGCCTGCCAGGCTCCTCTGTCCATGGAATTTTCCAGGCAAGAGTACTAGAGTGGGTTGCCGTGCTCTCCTCCAGGGGATCTTCCCAACCCAGGGATCCAACACGTCTCCTGTGGCTCCTGCAGAGCAGCGGATTCTTTACTGCTGAGCCACTGGGGAAGAGACCTAAGTGGGTATATACCACTGGGTTTATGAGATTAGAGGTGACTGTAAAACGGCTATGATGCCCAGGACATGAGAGGCCCTTAGTAAATAGTTGCTAGTATGTTACTGTTACCAGTGGCACTGATTGAAAGAGATAATTAGCAGACGTGTCGACTGGCGAAAGCCTGGGGCTGACACAGCTGGAGTGGACACTCAGGAATCTGACGCACTGAGTTGCATTTCGAGAGCCCAAAGCCCAGGTGAGATGCCTGCCTGCAGGCTTAGGACGTTCCAAGAAGCCCGGCCCTGAGGGATAAAGTAAGGCAGAGAGAAGGTGTGTCTGACTGAGCACTAGCCCCTGTGGGTGCCGATGTCACATGTCATTGTGACCTCAGCAAGTCACCACCTCAGCTGGTCTGTCTCCTCAACCGTCAGATGGAGTGAGAACTGAATGAGATCGTGTCTATTAGATGCACTGACGCTCCAGGTCAGCATTTGATAAGCATCATTGTCACCGTCAGGTTACACCATGGGTTTGGGGGGGTTTCCCGTCGTTAACCTCCCAGCTCATCTTCCCTCACTGAGCAGCTTGCCTGGCAGTCGCCTCTCAGTGGCAGGAATTAGTACTTTAGTGTGCTCAAGTTGAAGAGCAGGTACGCTGGGGCCACGATTGGTCTGAGCCCAGGGAGAGCCAGGCTGGGTATGTGCGAGAAGGCCTACCCTGGACAGTGCCCTTAGCTCCACCTTCTGTTTTCATCTTTCATTGTAGGAAAACCACTCAGTGGGGTAGGGGGTTATTTAAAAGGCCAGAGCTAGAAATTGCCTGGTTTGTGCTGTTCTTAGACCTCGCCATTTCTGATTGCATTTACTTGTCCTCTTTTCCTCTCAGAACGACCCTAAGGTTTTGGAGCAGCCAGTAGTCGTGCAGAGCGTGGGCACCGATGGGCGTGTCTTCCAGTTCCTGGTGCTGCAGCTGAACACCACAGATCTGGCCTCCGAGGAGGGCATCAAGAATCTAGTCTGGGTGGACTCCGATCAGCTCCTCTATCAGCACTTCTGGTGTCTCCCAGTGATCAAAAAGAAGGTGGTTGTGGTAAGTCCAGCCATCTCTGGCTTGGTGACTGGACCGGGCCCATGGCTCGTCCTCCCCAGAGAGAGCCTGGCTTGGGGTGGAGGGCGTGCTTGTGAGTGGAGCACCGGCTTCAGGAACCTCATGTTCAGGACCTCTGTCTGCCTGGAGGGCTGCTTCAGCCCAGCCCGCCAGCTAAAATAGCACCTTCCACTCTGAGCCCCGCCCAGCTCTTCACGCTCCCCTCTGCGCCCCCACCACACCCCTCTCCTCTTGGCTCTGTCTCCAGTTGCCTGAGCAGCTCAGGATCCTAGTAAGTGCTGCTCTTTTTATAGAGGAGGTGCCTTCCTTCTTACACCCCATTCCCTCTTCACTCGCCCTCCCCCATTTCTCTTGCATCTGGTTGTCCTTACTTGTCATTCCAGGTGTAGCCTAAAGACCAGCATCCCAGTCCCAGCCTTGCTTAAGTTCCTCGGGTAGGTCGCCATAGCCTGGGGGCCCCCATCACGGTGCAGTCACACTGCTGTCCTGCGGTTGTCTATTCACTGTTCTGCTCCTCCGTTAAACTGCGCCCTGAGCTCCTGGAAGGCCGAGTCTGAATGACGCGTTCATTCATTTCACTCCACGGATAGGGAATCCCTCACTGCCGCACCTCCAGTGCTCAGCTGGCTGAGACCAGGCCTGTGTTCTGTGCGCTGGGCAGTGACAGTATCTTAACGGATTCATAGTATCAGGCAGTGATAAAGCCTGTAAAAGACAGAACGGGATTGGGGGGTGAGAGAGAGCAGCGCGGGTACAGTGCTGGGTCTGTGGCTCACCAGCTGTGTCTCACGCAGGGCTTGCTTAATGTAGGGTTGTTGAGTCTTTGAGCATCATCTGTATGTTAGTTGATGTTGCTATGCCCTTGAAATGCCTGCTGGTGTGAGCCTTCTCTCTGGCCCCAGGCCCTGTTCTCTGTCCCTCGCCTGTGCGGCCACATCAGCCGTCTTCTGCGCATCTTTGCTCTTAGTTGCCCTCTCTCTCTGTCCCCTTTGTGGCTTCAGGTCCTTTTCTTTCAGCCTTTTCCTTCCATGAGCGTGACTTAGTGCCAGGCCTGTCCTGGTGTGGTCACGTGGCTCCTCCTTACCCATCTCTTCCTCTCACCAGCCCACCTCCACCAGCCTCACCCTCTCTTTTTCTTCTTAGCCCTTTCTAGGTGCCCTTTAGTGCTCATTCATACATGTTCTCTTCTTGTATGGAAGTCAGTGAGTTGTTTTCTCTCCTGCTTTCTTAGTATCTTTTTCCTGCTTCATGGTGAGGCCTGTCACCCTTCGTCACCACTATTTGCACCCCTGGCTGGAAGCTCCGTGAGGGCGGGAGCCAGATTCAAATTACTATTGGGTTTCCAGCACTGGGCACAGCTCTCATACAGAGAAGGTGCCTGATAAGTGTGTGTGGGATGAGAGAGGGATTCTTGTCCCTGGGAGTTAAAAGGAGCAAACGAAACACTTTTTCGTGGTGGTTGAGTTGAGGGGCACTAGGGACCAGGGCAAGGTCGGCAGATAAGTTGGCCTGGAGGCGCAGAGATGCCTCATGTCCTTCTCCCGAGCCCAGCCCCCGCCTGGCATCGCTTGGCACCAGCTCCCCAGCACTCCTTGATCGCAGGAGAAAGAAACAGTTATTATCCAGGCGCTTAGGATTTACATAAAACCGACCTTTGTTTTAATTGCTGCCATTAAACCTAGTAGCAAGATCCTAATGGGCTGTGTTCTTTTCAGGAACCTGTTGGGCCGACTGGTTTCCAGCCAGAGACATTCAGGAAGTTTTTAGCTCTGTATTTGCACGGTGCTGTGTGAGCCAAGGACTCTTCTAAGGCCGGAGCCGCCTGCGCCCCTCTCTTCCTGAGGATCCTGGAGCCTGGATGGTGCCTGAAGCTGCAGCGCTCCTTTGGCTGGTGGTCTCACCGATAATAAAAGAGCCCTTCTGGTGCACCGGAGCCTGTGTTTATTATCGGGGAGCTTTCAGGTGGGGCACCCAGAGCTACGCACAGGCCCTGCCCCTGAGTCTACCTCTGTTGCAAGGGCCAGCCCTGGAGCCTCACCTGCCCCAGCTTTGTCTGTGACCCATCTTGTGACTTTACATAAGAATCTTCCTCTCTCTGAGTTTCAATTTCATCATCTGAAAACTTGTGGCTAATGTGACTTACATTGTTTTACAGACTATAGATTACTTGTATGTAACGTTTGCTTCCTATTAGGTGCTCTGGAATGGTCACTAGGTTCTGTGGGAATTATTTAAATTGTGGACACATTCCACAGTGACTGCAGGAAATCTGAATAGAATATTCATTGTAGATTTCCCGCTAGTATCTTGGTTAATGGACTGAGCACACCCCTGGTTCAGCTGACCTCTGTTCAGGTAACATCAGGCCCTGCGCTGGTCCAGACAGCTTATACACAGCATCTTGTTCAGTCCTCACAGAACCCTTTTAAGGTTAAGTGTCGTTTCCACATACAAGAAAAGTGTTGAGAGTGCCTGCTGTGTGCCGGGCTCTTTTCTGGGCCCCGTCGTTGAGGAGGCGCAGGTAGTGTAAGGAATCACTGAAGGTCACACAGCTGATATTTTAGGTCCACTCCCTTAGGAAACTCTGAGGTGGAGAGTTCCTGGGGGAAGCTTGGGAGGGCCTTGGGGATCGGCCCCCATGGGGAGAGACAGTAGTGGCATCAGGTGGAAGAGGGACTGGGCTCGATGGGTTTGTACCTGAGGCCTTGGCTGATTCCGAGCTCCGTGGGCACCCCCGTGAAGCCGAGGTGCTGCGCCTTTCCATGAACACCAGTGGTGCGTCACCAGTCAGCGGATACACTGCTCCCGACACAGGAGGGACCTAGGGACCTTGTGAGGCGGCTTTGTTGGGGCCGAGTGTGACTCCTGAGTGGCTTTGCTGAGAGCAGGCAGCCGGGACACTTCCTGCTACAGGAGGAAGCCCTGGGGCCCACGTGGGCTGCGTACGTGACGGTGCTGTTTCCAGCCCCGTGTGTCTCTGGCTCCCAGGTTGTGCTCCTTGCACTTTACAAAGTACCTTTTAGGCTCGGCTGGGTGGGGACAGGGGCAGCAGGAGGGTTTACCAGGAAAAGGACAGATGGGGCTGGGGGTGGATGCACGCGAAGGGGTTACTTGGGAAGGCAGCACGTATGCCAAAGCAGCAGGGAGTGGTTGCAGATGGGGAGGGTTGGGGTGAGGCTGGAGGGCCAGCTCTCAAGGGCCTGGAGTGCTGGCACCTCAGGTTTCCCCAGGTACAAGTTGTCACCCACCCGAGGCAGCCCCGGTTCTCCCCTGGGGTGACCACAGCTGGGGGTCATTTACTGTGGCACCTCGGTATGCATAGTGTGTGTATAATGGGGATGCATCTGTGTGCGTTATCTAGTGTTACCCTATCTGTAGACCGTTCTACACCTTCCTTCCTTCACCTAATACCTTGGGATCGCAGATCTTGCCACATCAGCACATATGAGCTACCTTGTTCTTCCGAGCAGCGGCATTAATATCTATCGATGGACATTCAAGGTATTTCTAGTTGTTAGCCATTACAGATAATGCTGCAGTGAGCATCCTTGTTCATGTATCTTAGAGTACTTCTGCCAGCACAGCCATTGGATAAATTCCGAAGCAGAATTGCTGAGTCAAAGGGATTTTTTTTTTATAAGAACATTCTATGGGCAAATGGAGGACAAGTTGGCAGGGTGACTGTGCAGAGTCCAGCTGGAGGCCATTTCGGTCACTCCTGGGTGAGTGACGGTGGTGGCCTGAAGCCAGGGTTAGGGGGCAGAACCACCACCACCCCACCCCCCGGTGGCTGGTAGAATGGGAAGCGAGAGGGCCAAGCCTGCCTGGGTCTTGAGCGTGTGGGACAGAGGCTGCAAGCAGGCGGGCTGTCAGCAGGCGACCTTGTGGCTTGAGGACAGCCCTGGAAAGGGGCCAGGGTTGCAGGGCAGGCCTGGGCACTCATCCCAGCCCCTGGGGTGAGGACAGCCTGTGGCTAGCCTTGGTCTGTCACCTCGGACCTTGGAGCTAAGCTGCGGAGGCTGGTGCCCACTGCTGTCTCCCTTCAGGCCCCTCAAAGCCAGTCTGCGAGGTGAGGCTGGCAGGACTGGCATTTCTATCCTCCCCATGCAGTTGAGGCTCAGACACCACGTGGTGTAGTGTGAAGAGCCAGAAAGTTTGTATGTGATGACACCTGCCCCCTCCACAAAGATGTGCCCGCTTCCCCAAATCCCAAATGCCTACCTGCCTCAGCCTCCCCACCTCTTACCTTCCCTTCCTCATTCAACACTGGGACGGAGGAATAGAGGTGATCTTCAGGCCCTGTTTGGCCTCAGGCCTTAGAACAGACGCCTCACTCAATCAGACCCAGTCTGGAAGAAGGAAGCAGGAGGAAGGTGGATGGGGGTATCCTATTATTGGTATAAAAATCACACTATAGGGACTTGGACTTTTAAGCAACAGATGTTTGGAACCAAAATTCTGTTGATGACTCTGTGAGCACATGTGAACGTACTCTCATTTTGTCGTGTATTTAAGTGTCTTGCGGATCCATGAGAAAGCTCCTCGGTTCACTTCCAGCAGGCTTCAGTGGACTAGGGAATGCCATTTCCCAGAGTCTCCTATATCCCAGCTTCCTCTCAGATCCTGAGTTTCCTCATCTGCAAAGTGGGAATAAAGCACCTGCCTCCCTTTCAGGCTTTGCCTCCTCGGGGATTAACAGGCCACATTTGACCAGGATGCATGAAGTAGAGGGGTCTGGAGGTTTTCAGAAGCCCCGTGAAAAGGTGAGATTACTTCAGGCAGCCCTTTAGGCTGTTTTGTCCCCTCCCAAGGCTGGCTCAGGCTGGACCTAGGGCGGGTCCTCACCAGAGGCTCTGTGACTCGCTGGGCTGTCCTTAGCAGTAGGCCCAAGGCTTTGAAAGAGCAGGTCAAGGTCACCTCAGGCTTTAGACAGCATCTCCCTGCTTCCTCTTTTGCGGCAGGACAAAGTCCCTTAAAGTGTGTATGTGACCTGAGTGTGTCATACTGTCTTCCCTCTGACAAATCCACAAATCACGACTCGTGGGGCCTACCTGCTTGGCTGCTAGAAGCCCACACTGTTCTAGGGACCCTCTCCCCAGACATGTCTGGGAACCTGCAGAGAATCCCCATCCCCACTCCTCAACTCCGGGTGATAGCTGTCAGCCACAGGGTGTCCTGGAGCATCTGGTATGTGTCAGGCATGCAGCAAGGCCCCAGTTCGAGAGCAGTGAGCAAAACAGTCTCTACTGTCATGAAGTTTACATTCCAACGTGGAAAGATGATGAAGAAAGAAAGGTATGTCAGAGGATCTGAAGGAAAGCGTTCCTGGAACAGACTTGGAAGGTTGTGGCAGGAGGCTTCTTGGGGCACACTCCCCAGAGACCTGTGAGCAAGGGAATGGGGCACGACCGGGCAGAGTAGATGAGGCCCCATGGTCCTGTAGGGCTTTTGGTGCTGGGTGGCCTTTCAGAGTCCCAAATTGCGGCCAGGTATGGGGCCTTGAGGTCCCACATCAGCCGTTTGCCACGGGCCACAGCCTGGGAGGTGAAACCTTGGGTGTGGCTGTTCCCAGGGGCCCAGGGCAGCACCCAGGAAGGGACACGTGAGCCACCAGCAGCTGGGGATGGGTGTGGCCTCTTTGAGAAGGTGACATATGAGACTGAACCAGCCGTGGGGGCAGGCCAGGAAGGTGCCCGGGAAAGTGCGTGTGATGGCTCTGAGATGGGTGTGGGCTTGGTGTGTTTGTGGAATAGCCAGGAGGCGGGGGAGGCCCTGCTGGAACGCCGGCTCCATCACTAGAACTCCACCCAGCCTGCCCTTCTCTGCAAAGTTCACAGAACTAGGTCTGGCGTGGTCTTTGGCAGATGGAAGTTGAGTCACAGAGCTGCAGTCTACAGAGATGTCTCTTAGAGGTGACTTAGAGGTCAGAGTGAGCTAGTTCTAACCCAAGTTCAGCTCCTGAGAAGGGGTTTATCTTCAGCTCTGCCCTCAACCTGAGAGCCCAGGAACCAGCACACCCTCATCCAACACATATACCATCTGTCCTTCCCCCAGCCGGCTTACACCGGTCCAGCGATGGGGAACTTACTACCTCTCAATGCAGCTTCTTCCATTCTTTGACATCTCTGGCTGCTGTGTGTTCACACCACAGAAGTCTTCCAGCAGCTTTAACTCCAGGGCCCCAGCTCTACCCTCTGGGGCCCCACATCCTGCATTCTCTTAGCCAGGGGGCTGCCCTGTAGAGATTTGAAGCCAAGAATTATAGGCCTCAAAGCCAAATAGCCCTGTGTCTGCCTCTCACTGAACTCTCACCCATTGCTCAATCCACAGCTTACCTCGGCCGCCTGCTCCAGGCTGTGTGACAGAGCAGGGCCTGGGGACCCAGCGCTTCCGCTGGGCTGAGGATGGCAGGGTGCAGTGAGGCCCACTCTCCCCTACTTTGTTTATTGCCACCTGAGATTCTGTCTCTGCCATGCCAGATACCCTAGCCCTATTTGCTCATCCCCCCAAACTAGCCAGGGTGTAAGCTTGTTGCCCAGGGCCAGGGTTCTAGCCTGTCGAGAGCAACATAGCCCTACTTAGCTTTGTTACTCACCCCCACAAAACATACATGTCTCATCTTCAGTTGAGCTGATGGGATCAGGGACTGAGCGCTGAGGTTCCCCACTACAGATCTCTAGGGGGTCCAACAATCCAGCTCCCTTTGTAAGGGCCTACTGTGTGCTAGGCGTGTGCCAAGAGCCAGAGATACAGGAAGACACAGTGGTTTCTCCAGGAGCTCCCAGTTGGTGGGTGGGCAGTGACAGAGCAGCCAGCCTCCTCTGGGTCTGCTAAAGCCATAAAGGCCACCTCTTTGCCTACATCTGAGCACCTACCCACAGGTGACAGCATGCAGTAGTGGGGGGCGGGGTGTAGGGGTGCTGTACTCAACAAACACCCACTTCACGAGTACTCACTGAGCACCTACTGGATGCCAGGCCTTGTGCTGCGTGATTGGGGACCACACACTCAGGCCAGATCCCAGGCTTTGAGGAGCTCTCAGTCTGATGGCAGAGGCACATGTTGGTCCATTACAGCATAGCCACCATGGGGGCCCAGAGAAAGCCTCTACCTTGATGAAAGGCCAGTTTGAGCTGGACTTCCCTGATAGCTCAGCTGATAAAGAAACAGCCTGCAACACAGGAGACCTCGGTTCGATTCCTGGGTCAGGAAGATCCGTTGGAGAAGGGATAGGCTACCCACTCCAGAATTCTTGGGCTTCCCTGGTGGCTCAGCTCGTAAAGGATCTGCCCGCAATGCGGGAGACCTGGGTTTGATCCCTGGATTAAGATGATCCCCTGGAGAAGGGAATGGCTATCCATTCCAGTATTCTTCCCTGGAGAATTCCATGGACTGTATAGTCCATGGGGTCGCAAAGAGGTGTGGACATGACTGAATGACTTTCACTAAAGAGCAAGTAGGAAAGGCGTACCATGAGGGAATAGCAGGAACAAAATGGTCAGCAGTCAGTGGGCAGAGGAACTCCACATCATCAGAGCGTGAAGTGCTGAGGGTCAGGGACAAGCAGGAGGTCCATGGGGCCTGAATGAGGCGAGATGTGTGCACTGGGGCCTGGGCAGCATGCAGCACCCTCCTCTCTGCAGGTTTCTTCCCTTGGTCTCCAGGGCACCTCACTCTCCTCATTTCTCTGCCTCCTTCACTGGTTCTATTTCCCAGGGCCCAGGCCTGGGGCCCTTCTCCATTCACACTCCAGACAGTCTCAGTCTTGTGGCTTTCAAGAACATCTGAATGCAAACCACTCCCTAAGTAATGTGTCTGGCCCAGACTTGCCTACTTGACATCTTCACCTGGAGACTAACAAGCATCTCCTGGAGCATCACCACCACCTGCTCTTCCCACAGCCCGCCTCACCTCAGTGATGGGCATCGCCAGCCTCCCACATCTGTTTTGTGCACCTCTGTTTCCCTAGTGTTAGGATAGCCTCTGGCATGTAACAGGTGCTCAATAAAGACACGAACGGACAGACCCAAGAGTTAAAGAATGCTCAGAAGTGAGGCTGAGATGGAGGCAGGGAACCAAGGTGGTAGCTGAATGCCCAGGTAACATCATGCCAAGGACTGGAGCTCCATAGGTACCTGGGAGTGCAAAGTGCCAGCACAGGGCAGAATGGACCTTTCAGCACCCCCTCGCTTGGTCTGGTCTTTTGTTTCTGGCATTCCCACCCAATGAGCCCAGGGGAGCCCCAGCTCCATTCAGTTCAGAGCAGAGCCCTCAAAGAAGCCTGGGACGTACTCTGGGCTCAGGCCTCTGGAATCAAGGGACAGCAGAGGTGGGGAGTGGGGGATTCCTCAGGGTCACCCAGGGCGTCAGGCTGAATGGCCTCAGCTGAGCCCAAGCTGGAAGCCTGCTGTGACTGTGCCTTGGCAGTTGCTGAACACATCCCCCCTCACCCACCCCCACCCCCAAGCAGGCCCTGCTGACAGCTGGCTTGCCTCCAGGCTCTCATTTTCTGGCTCTAGGCAGGGGTGCCTAGCCAGGAGGGGCAAGGCATGGGTCTCTGGCCGGGTCAGCTTTTCCTGACTCAGGCAGGGCTGGCCCTCACTTGGACCCCCAGGATGGCCAGCCCCTTGTGGGTAGTAATGACTACCAGGAAAGCAGCTGCCAGGCTGGGGCCTCTGACCTGGCTTGTTCACTCCTGCCTAAGCTTCAGTGATGGGCTAAAGTCCTCTGCTGTGAAAGGACAGGAGTGACCCCCACCGCCTCCTGACTCTCATTTTGGGACCCTCATGCTGGCTGCAGAAGCTGGCTTTGCCTGGCTCTGCTCTCACTCAGGTCTGGACAGGCAGAGTGGTGAAAAAACCTGGGAAACAGCCTGTCCTCTCCTGCTGCGAAGCAGACCCCAAACCAGCCCTTGCCAGAGCTTTGAGTGTGGCAAAGGCAACTCTCGAAGTGCTCGGTGGGGGGTGGAGGGAGGTGTCACAGGCTGAAGGGTGGTGTTAGGGTGCCCAGTGTTCTCACCTCCCGCAGATGTGGGTGCAGCAGGCTCTCATTACAGGCTGGGGGGTCCTTCCTTCCTCTTGGCAAGGGCTCCTGTGACCTGCACTCCCTTCCCCAGGTCACTGGTTCCCACTGTGCCTGAGTCCTGCTCAAGCACAGGGACAGCAAGGATACTGAGAACATGCTCGCTGTCACCTCCACCTTCTCTGCCCAGCGCTGGGCTGGGGCATGGCAGGTATTCAAGCTGGTGCATAAACGCCTCTTTAGAACTGTGGATGCAGGTCAGTAACAGACCAGGTCTCATCTGTCCAACAGTGATGAGGAAGAGCCTTGGAAGCCATGTTCTCAGAAAAGGCAGGACGGACAAATGGGATTTTCTAGGGCCTCCCAGCTACTCATCACACCCATTTAGACTCCCCAAATGAGGAACACTACTGCCAACAGCTAATACTACTGCTCTTACTACTTAAAAGGCACTGTTCTAGACACTTTACAAATGTCAACTTATCCTCACAACGACTACACGATGGGTAGACCGTTACCCCCATTTTACAGATGAGGCAACTGAGGACAGTATGAACCAACTGGCCCAGGGCCACACAGTGAGCAGTGGCAAAGGCAGGATCTGAAACTGTCCCTTCAGACCTGGTAAAAGGTGGGGCTAAGGTCACGCTTTGCTCAGACACACTGTGCGTTTCCTGCCCACTCCTGCTGCAGGCCTGGCCCCGAAGCTCCAAAGCTGCAGAAAGTTCTACTTTCTAAATGATCAAATCAGCATCCACTGCTGCTGACCTCCTCAGCCTGCAGCTCTTGCTTAGATGGCAGCTGGCCCTGGATTTCCCCACATCTGTCTAGCCCCACCCAACCATCTTCCAAGATGCAACCTGCACTGTTTTCTGAAATTCAGGTCGAACTGTGCCACTCTTCAAATCTTTCAAGGGCTCCCTGCTGCCTTGGAGGTGAAAAAATAAAATAACCTCCTGCGGCCCAGCACCCTAGGACCTGCAAAGCAAATTTCACCAGAAAGGAGAAAGCAGGCGTGGTTGCAGCCCACGCGGCCATCCTAGCCGACACCACCTCGCCACTGAAAACACGGCGTACTGGGAACCTTTTCCTGCTTTTCCAGAAAAATACGTTCTGGCAAACCAAAATGTATCAGCAAGATGAGAAACTGAAACTGCCTTTCAGAATGCCCCCAAATATTTGAAATGAGACCATGCCCTCCCTCCCAACCCATCATCCCCAACTCTCCACAGAAAATGCAGAATTAACACGCCCAGGAAAAGGCGGCCAACGCCTGGAACACAAAACAAGATCTTGTTGAGCACCAGGAACAGAATTTCTGCCCAGCCAGTCGCCTGGCATTTTATAACCAGTATAATAAACTCCAACCCACGTTCCCCCAAACATGTCAGGAAGGGCTGCGGAAAAAAGATGTCCCTTTAATAAAACGTTATCAACATATATCGTACACAAACTACAATGTATCATAATTACTTTTTTTTTTTTCCTCTCTTAATTCAGAACCAGACTACAAGGTAAGAAAAAACACAGAAACAGCTACAATGTTCCCAATAATCCGCACAAGGTCTTTTTTCAGGCAGATGATATCTCACATAATATGATATACATGGATCAAAGGAGGGAAGAAAACGAAGACCAGCTACAGGGGAGAGGGGGGAGAGGGGTGTAAATGTACAAAGAATTCAGGTGTCTCAGGGCAAGACACAGAGGTTTCGATGCAGGGTGGTGAGGTGAGGGAGGCCATGAGTCACTCCTCCTGGGAGGGGACAGGCTCCACTGTGGCGTTTGTCGGTTTTTGAAAATAAAGACAGGTCCAGGAACAGCACATCTGTTTGGTTGTTGGTGTCCGCCCGCCCCCCACAGCTATTCCAAAGTCTTTCCATCCAGTTCCAAGCATATACAGAGCAATTCTGGTCAATATCCCATCTTTGAAAAAGAAGGCAGAATCAAGAGAAAAAAAAAAAAAGAACACCCAACTCCAGCCCTGCGCTGCCCGCACACACGACGTGGACGATGCGAGGGAGGAGGACGCAGAGGTCACGGTTTCCACGTCCCAGGTCATAGCCATCCTGTCGGGGGCGGCCTCCCCCACTCCACTCCGAGCCACCACCCCGCTGGTAGGATCCTCACTGGGAAGACTGGGGCGGGGGCTGAGGAGGGGGCGGGAGCCCGGGTGAGGCGAGGTCCAGAAGAGAGAGGAAGCAGTCCTGGGAACACAGTGCATGCCAACCGGGTCACAGCGCGGCTCCGCTGGGGCAGGGTCCTGAAAGCTTGGGGGCCTGGCCCCTCCGGCCATGCCATGGGGGAGGGGGTCTGGGGTCCAAGCTGTGCAGCTGCTGTCCACCTCGCCGGGAGAGACCAAGCAAAAACAAAACAGGTTCCCGCCCCTCCCCCGCTCGCCAGCACAAACCAAAAACCCCAAGTGGAAAAGGGTGACTCGTTTTTTCTTTCCAAAACAAGCCGTTTGAAAGAAACCACCGATTGTAAACTGCCCAGTTTATTATAATTATTATTATTATTTTTAGATGGCTACAAAGACAGGTGAGATCTCACACCTAGACTAGCTTTCCTGGTGGAAGGGCTTGGGTACAGACAATGGGGCTCGGTTTTTTTTTTTTTTGTCCTTTTTTTTTTTTTTTTAAAAGAAGAAAGCAAAGAGGTGGATTGGGCTGGGGTTGGGGGGGCTTGCTAGAAGCTTCCATTTTTAAAAATTTTTCCCCCAAAAAACCCCCCTGAAAACAAATTAAAAAAAAAAAATCCCAACAGCAGAACCCCAAACAAACAAACAAAAAAAAACCAGAAAAGTGTCAAGGACATCAAAGGTCCTTCGGGAAAGGGCAAGGGTGGGATTTTTCTGGTCATTGACTTGAAATATATTTTTATTTTGAGTTTTGTCCTTCATGTTTTATGGAATAAAAAGTTCGGCCTTTTTATTGCATGAAACTAAAACTGGGAAAGGTGGACGGGGTGGAGGAGAGGGTGGGGGTTGGGGGGGAGCAGGAGACGCCCCTCCCCCAGCTCCTGGGTAATGACACCTCACTTCTTCTTGCATAATTTCTGGCATCTTCCCGCCTGCAATGTCGGCTCTCTCAGCGTCTCGGAGAAGAGGAGGGGGGGAATCACACACTCATCGTCATGCTTGGAGAATACTGAAGGGAGAAGCAGAGAAGGGGGGTCGTGAGGGCCGGGTGTGGGAGCCTTGTGGAGGTCTGACTGCATACAGCTGGACAGGGCCTGTCTCAGGGCTGGGCTGAAACCCCCATGATGGCACTGGGTGGGCAAGGGGCCAGCAGGCAGGACTCAGGAACCACCCCCACCCCGCACCAGCCTGTGTCCCTCACTTGCCTGCCCTGCCCCCCTTCCCTCTCCAAATCACCCCTTCTTTCCTAAGGAAGCCAGCACCAGCCCCTGCCCTCCCCTCACAGGGCCACGGACTGCAGAGGACTGGGGTCTGATGAGCTGGAGCACAGCCAGGGCACCCTGGCGTGGGAGCTGGCCTGGGGTTCTCAAAAGCTACAAAAACAAGACATTGGTTCTTCAGATGAGACTGTAAACAAGAAGCCTAATATGAAAAAACAGCCAGCCAGCTCCTCCGCACTGAGACCCCAGGAAGTCACTAGCTGCATGCACACCCCCCTCCAGGAGAGGAGGATGCAAACTGAGACAAGGACCCAGCGGGCCAGGGCCCAGGGCCCGTCCAGCCACGTGAGCTTCACCAGCGCCGGAGGCACTGCGCCTGCATGCGGACGCCTGGGCAAGGTCGGATTCGGGTGACAGGGCTCAGCACTGCACCGGGGGCTGCTGGGGGTGGGGGGAATGTGAGGGCGCTCCATTTTGTGGAAAAATAACCGAGGTCATGACACAGCTGCCAGGACCCTGGCCCAGCAGACAGGTCTCAGGTCTCGGCCAGGAGACTCTGAAACTTCAGTTGATAGTCCCAGGGCCCAGTGAGGACCCGGAGGGTGAAATAAGGGCGGTGGTGGGCACACTTACATTGTCATTCTGGAAGGAGTGGAGGAAGTTCCCTCCTAGCTCGCCATCGTCCCGAGGGGTGCCTGGAGGATTGCTAATGCCACTTATGTTGTTAGGAGAATTCTGCGGAGAGACCAGAGGTGGTGAGCCCCGGGCCCCCAGCAACCTGCCACCCCTCCCGGGACGGGAAGGCTTTCTGGAGGGTGCTGTCAGGGAGGAGACAGGGACACACTCACTTTTGGAAGTCCGTCCATGTCACCTGACCCTGGAAGGAAGAAAGTCCAGTTCAGGGTCTCGCCCGTTCTTCTGTGCAGGGGCCTCCAAATGCTTCCACCCAAACCCCAACATTTTGCCAGAGGACCTTCTACCCAGGCAACATCTTCCTCTTCGGATCTTCCTGTGGGGACCGGGCTCAGCGGAGCCCAGAGCCGAGGCAGCGAAGGCTTCCCGGGAAGGCAGGCAGGGTGCTGACTTACCTAACGAGCCATTCATGTGGTGTGGCTCCATGCCGCCCATGCCCCCCATCGGGCCGTCCGAGCCTGGACCCATCGGGAACTGTGGGAGAAGCACAGAGCGTGTCACCTGAGTGGGCCCGCCGCAACCCTCACAGGGCTCCACACCCAGAGGCACAGAAGTGCGGCCGCCGGGAGCTTCCACCCTGAAGGAGCTGCTCGCAGGCACACTCGGGCACTGAACGCCAGAGGCCAGAGGTGGCACCTCCCCTAAGCCTTCGGATTGTGCAGGGCAGAGGCCTACGCACACGGGAGGGAACGAACCAGGAGAGAGGGAGGGGCTGATCCAAGGCACCAGAGGCAACTCTCACACCAGGCCTCCCGGATCCCACCCTGGGCTCTTTCTATCCCCAAGGCAGTGTGTGGGGCTCACAGAGACAGAGTGACCCACTGAGCCAGGCCTGGGAATAAAACTACTAATGCCTTTCCTCCCCATTTTGCAGATGAGTAAACTGAAGCACAGAGTGGACCATGCTTTGGCCCTGTATCTCCCAAGTGGGAGATGGAGGAGTGGACCTCGGGCAGCCTGGCCCTGGAGCCATCACACGAGCCTCCTCCTGGCTCCTCCTCTGAAATGTGGGGGAGCTGGGGCATTGGTGGCAGGCGTTCTCTCCTTGGGACTCCGTAGGGGTGCTCACTAGTGAGCAGAACTGGAGATGCAGACGGATCAGAGGCCAGACGTTTCATCTGCTCCACTCCCTTCCTCAGGGCTGTCTGGGACTATCACCCCCATCTCAGAAAAGATGCAACCAAAGACCAGAGGTCACAAGGCATGGCCACCAAGGGATAGCTGAGCCCAGCCTGGAGAGCCAAGGCCTGGAGTACCGACCAGAGGCAAGGGCGGACAGGGGATGAAGCAGCAGAACACAGCCTGATTGGCATGTGGCCTGTGCTGAGCGCTGAGTCACACCTGGGCCTCAGCCTGGAGGAAGAGCGCAGCCATGGACACCCAGCTACCTCACAGGATACTGAGATCTAGAGACGGCTGCAGACCAAGCATGGCTGCAGTTTCAGAGAGAGGCACTGGGAAAAAGGCAGAAAAATCACGATAGGCTGCAAGGAGGCGGCGGCAGAGCGAAAAAATAACTGAGGGTCAGGATCCGGGCAGGTAGAGATGTGTCATGGCTTCATTCCTGAAAGGGTCCTGCCTGAGCAGAAGTGAGAGCCCTCTTAGCAGGTGGCAGCAGGACCAGCTGGCGCAGAGACTGCTGTGAGGAGACTGCTAGGGTACCAGTTGCTGCCTCACCGACACCCACTCACATTGTCCTCGCCTCCCCAGTGGCTTCCCAAGGTTGCTGGTGGGCCGGGTGGCACATTTTGCCATCTGGCAACCCATTTCATGTTAATTAACCCAAGTGACAGGAGATGAGGGTGACCTACTTTTTAGGAAGCCAAACTCAAACACAGTCCTACCAGACCAAATACATCCAGGGGAATTCCCTGGCGGTCCAGTGGTTAAGAATCCACCTTGCAATGCAGGGGACACAGGTTCGATCCTTGGTTGGGGAACTAAGATCCTACATGCCATGGAGCAACTAAGCCCACATGCCACAAATACTGAGCCCTGGCGCCACAACTGGAGATTCTGTGTGCTGCAACGAAAGACCTTGACTGCCACAACTACAGACCTGATGCAGCCAAATAAATAAAATACATAAATATTTTTTTAAATCCCCAAATTTGATAATATACACAATTATGCACATGTATTACAGGTGCATAAATATATTTCAAAAACAGGTATCTTATATTATATGGATTTTCATGCTATTTTTAACCACATACGACCAACTCATTTAATAACTACACAATTCAGTGGTTGTTCGTGTACTTAGCAAGTTGTACCATCACCACCACAATCAATTTTAGAGCACTTTCATCATCCCCAAAAGAAATTGTACGCATGAGCCATCACTCCCCATTCCCCCTCGAATCCCCAGGCCCACACAACCATTAATTTATTCTGTGTCATAGATTTAGCTGTTGCTGCTGCTGCTAAGTCGCTTCACCCATGTCCGACTCTGTGCAATCGCACACACAGCAGCCCACCAGGCTTCCTGTCACCGAGATTCTCCAAGCAAGAATACTGGAGTGGGTTGCCATTTCCTTCTCCATAGATTTAGCAACTCTAGTTATTTCATATAAATTGTATATGACCTCCGTGGCTGGCTTCTTTCAGCTGGTGAAATGTTTCCAAGGTTTATCCATGTTGTAAGCATGTATCATGTACTTCATTTCTTCTTATGTCCAAACATTCCATTTTATGTATGTACTACGTTGTCATCAGTCAGCAGACCCCGAGGCTGTCTCTACTTTGGGGCTATTGTGACTAATGCTCCTGTGAACATCCGTGTAGAGTCGTGTGGACATGTTTCCATTTCTCTGGGGTAGATGCCAGTGAGAGGAATTGCAGGGTCACAGTAACTGCTTAACCTATCGAAGAACTGCCAGACTCTTCCACAGCACCTGCACCAGTTTATGTTCCCATGAGCAGCATGTGAGAGTTCAGATTTCCTCCCATCCTCACCAACACCGCTCATTATTTGTCTTTCTGACTCTAGCCATCCTAGTGGGTGTGAAGCGTAACACACTGCTGTTTTGCATTCCCTTATTAACTAATGACATTGATTATTTTTTCACGTGCTTATTGGTTCTCTGTACAAGTTTGGAAAAATGTCTATGGAGATCCCTGGCCCATTTTAAAGTTGGGTTTGTTTTTTATTATTGGGTTCTAAGAATTCTTTACACGTTTACAATTCAAGACCCTCATCAGACACATGACTTGCAAATGCTTCCTGTGGGCTGTCTTTCACTTCCCCGACAGTGTCCTCTGAAGCCTGAATTTCACATTTTAATGAGCCCAGTGCAGCTACTTCTTGTCACTTGTGCTTTTTAGTGTAGCTAAGAAGGCTTTGCTAACCCGAGTCACAAAGATTCATTCCTACGTTTTCTTCTAATTGTTTGACAGTTTTAGTTGACATTTAGGCCTAGGGTCCACTCTGAGTTAATTTCTGTTTGTGTATAAGGAAGTAGTCCAGCTTCATTCATCTGCATGTGGATATCCAGTTGTTTTCTTCTGTATTATTTACTCTTCTGTTAAATTCTATGAAAGAACAGCTGAACTAGTGAACAGTGGCAAACGGCAGGATGACTAGTTGAACAAATGACATGTATAGGGAAAATATAACACTTTTATAATATTTGTCTTCAACACAGTAAATTATTTTAACTCTTTAAACTGGATATTTAAATGTTGAGAAGATGTGGCAAGAGCAAGAGCTGCGGCAGATTCTTCCCCAGGGGGCTTCAAGAGAGCTGCTAGGGACTCCTCTTGCTTTCAGGCGCCCAACAAGGCAAATGGGGCTTGCTTTTCCACTAATGCTTCTCTGAACTGCCTGCAGGCTTCGGACACCTTTCTTTCACGTAGGGCAAAACTGGAGAGAGTCAAGCAGAAAATGCACCGACTTGCCACTCTGCTCTCATCAAGCACTGGTGCCAGTCCAGCGTACCAACACCAAACTCTCCACTCCACAAGAACATCCGTGCATGCAGTGCTTAGGACTTTACTTAAGCACACAGGTTTTGGATCTGTAGGAATCTGCTTCTAGTTCTCCGAAGATGTCCATTCACTTTGTATCCAGGTGGGTTTTGGAAGGTCGGCCATTTGTCAGGCCCTTTCCACCTAGGAGCTCATCAGATGGGCTGTGCCTGCCTACGATGTCCGTCATTTCTAAACATTCCGAGCACACTGGGTGTCACCATCAGTTAAACCTCTTTCTCAGGGAAAATGGTTTTTAAAGCACAAAGGTAATTTTAACTTGTGAGATATAAGCTGGATTCTAAGTAAGTCACAGTTTTAATAAAAATGTTGAGAAAGTCTTAGCTAACTTGGCTGTCCTTGCCTATAACACTTTATGAGTTCTCAAGCAGTCTCACTTCCAAAAGGTAAGCCATTACTCTGGCTGTGCAAGGCTTTGTCACAGCCCCTCTACAACTCTGAACGGCTCAAGCGCAGTCCACTCAGCCTCACCTAGGCTCCTGGCGGCCTCCTGAAGATCATGAGACAGTTCTGGAGAAGCAGCAGCTATGTTTCTACTTTATTATAATTCCTTTCCACATTCTCATCTCACAGTGTTTCTAAGAGAAAAGCATCAGAGCAGGCTGACGTTTTCACATCTTCTCTACAGCCAGCAACAACGCCAGTCATCTGTGGGCACGTGTCCGAGGCCCTCTCGTTTTTTATAAACTCAAAAATCTGTTTCTGCGTGTTTTGAGCAAATCGACAAGTGACCAAAACCTTTCATTATGAAAGCTGGATTATCACAGGCAAGCAAACCAGGCCCCTTGGCAGCACCGTTAGGGACAGGTGGGCGGGGAAATTAGCAGGTAAGAAGTTCATGGGCTAAGTGGAACTTGCCAAATTAACTGCACCGTCTGCCAAACGTGCAGATAAACGAGCAAAGTGTGGCTTGTATTTGGACAAGAGAACAGTAATATTTTATTTCTCTTCCACACTTCATTAACGTCTTCTTCGCAGAAATCAAGATGACAAGGTGAAGCTCCAGTTTTCAAGTCACAGTATCTAAAAGCTAGGGACACGGTTCTGTTGAGACAGTCTGATGAACCACTTGATCTGAGGAAGAAAGCTCCCTGACTACCAGGATGATGCAAGAGGATCAGCTACACACCACGAAGGACCAACACGCTTGTCACCAAAATTCCCCTTCCTTTCACCCGCAGGACTTAGCTGAAGCCTCTGAATCAGGAAACGCAATCTTCTCAGTTCATGGAGCCGTCAAGGCACCAACATGGTGACAGTGACCATTTCAGGGCCCCGCCAAGCGTGGCAGCCGACTTTCTACACTGAGGACTGGTGTTTCTTTGGATGGCATACAAAACTTGTGATTGACTTAGAGGGATGTGCATGTCACGTCCCAGACAGCCATGCACTGTCCCACCCCTCCTCCGCCCACCTTTCTTCTCTTCCACGCCCTTGCCAGGACGTGCCATCTTGGTTATCTGCCTCCCGGATGCAGGTCCGTGTGTCCTCACACCTGTCGTTAACATTCATTCAGGCCTCTCTTTTTTGGACATGTCAGGGCCACGCTGGGGCTGGTGGTCTCATCGTTCTCATTTTCATTATTTGAGCTCTTAGAAAACATGACCACGATACTCACAGTGTGAAAAATGACATGTGCACTATCTTGACACAAGGCCTAACAGTTAAACTGCAGGCAGAGTCAAAGGCGGATTCTGCCAGGGCCTGGATGCTGTGCGCTTGAGTGGTACCCCTCGGAGTGATGCAACATGGATGATCCATCATTGAGAGCCACAGACCACGACCGTTGGCATCTGTGGTTGGGAAAATATGGCAACAGCGACCATGGGAAGAGGGGAGTCTATGCCATTTTCATGTGCTCAGTCCTGTCTTTGAGGCAGCTAAATGGGCCTTGTATATTTTTTCCCAACCTTCTACATCCATTGCTAAAACCTCAAAAGACTTTTGTGTCCTGGGAAGTCATCTCTTGGGACACAGGGCTTTTGGTGCTAAAACCCAAATGGTTGGCCACCCTAGGGAGAGGCAGGGGTATGGGAGGTACTGGCTGCCTTGGAGACACCGGAGAGAAGGTGGTGGAGTGGCAGGTGAGGAGCGTGGATCCCACAGTTCTCAGTCATGGGATCCGGGTAAGGTTCGTCTTGGCATCCCCAGGTGGCAGGCCTACAACCACCCCCCCCCCCCAGAGGCTGCAACACAGGCAGCATCCAGCATTGAGTAGCCCACAATCAGGGCTATTAGCACACGGGGTGATTCTGGAGTTACACCAGGAACGGAACCAGCAGAACCAGACAGAGCATCCTAAAGGCCAGAGCCAACCTTGGAGCCTCAAGCCCACGCTCTGGCTCCTCTGTCCCTGAACTACTGATGTGGTCACACGACAGCCTCCTTTCCACACCCTGAGCTCCCCCAGGGCAAGCCCAGTGGGATTCACCTTTCCTGCCTGGCCAGGAAGAGCTGCCAGACCAGCCCTGTCCTTAGGGAGCTCCCAGCCAGGAGAGGCAGACAGGCCACAGCTGCACGGTCCAGTGTGGGAACACAAGAGGGAGCGGTGAGCAGGGACCAGGAGAGGAGGTTTCCGAGCTACACCACCAGCAGGGTGGGAACACGGAGGGGCCGAGAAGGGAGGGAGTGGTTTCTAGATGAGGGAAGGGCGCGAGGAGAGGCAGAGAGGTTACAGGATGTGGGAGTCAGAGGGCTCCCAAAGGCACAGGGCAGGCAGGTACCTGGAGGCCTCCGCCGCAAGCCCCACAGCCAAGGAAACAGACCATAGAGGGTGAGCCATCATCACCCAGGGGTACAGCCAGTCAGCTGAGCAGGGACTTGCCCAGACCACCCCCCAGCCCCCTGCAGCCTGTGCTCTTCCTCACCAACACCCCATTCAGGCCAGTGGGGGTCCCCACAGTGAGGCTGGGCACCAGTAGGCATCCCCACAGTGAGGCTGTGCGCCAGGGGGGGTCCACACAGTGAGGCTGGGCACCAGCAGGGGTCCCCACAGTGAAGCTGGGCACCCTGCTCTGACCAGAGGGGTGGGGATCACTCCACCCCCTTCTCTGCCACCCCCTGCCAGCTATGAAATGGGAACCAAGCTGCCCAAGAGTTAATCACTTTTCTGATGGTTTATTTTACTCATCTTTGGTAACAAATGGCTGAAATCAATTAAACTTGCTTTCCCCTCAGCTGATGAAGTTAATTATGATTTGTTATGGTATCTGATATGTAAATTATTAGAAAGCAGACTTACGTTGGACCGGCTGCCTCCAGGCGGCACCGGATTAATCATTGTGTAGATGTTGTCACTGGAATTTGTTGAATCTGTAGAACAGTGGAAACCCGCAAGTCGGGGTGATTAATTCATTGCTTAATTAAAACAAACTCATGGCACTTGAACTCATTCTTTTGTATTTTATCACCTAAAATTTCCTCTAAGTACCAGCATTTTCTGGCTAATTTGTATTTAATGAAGATTCACAAAGTTTTTAATCACAGAAAATTCAACTGTGAAAGCCACTCAACCCTGAAAGGAAGGATTCCAGGGTTCTGGACAGCAGTGTGGACCAGTGTGGACTAGCAAAACCGTCTCCGCCCCCTCACTCCACTCCGCCCTAGACCAAGCGCACTGCCCAGATGCTGCCTGGGACAACCAGGCACAGCCCGACCACCACCTGTGTCCTCCCCGACCCCCAGCCGGCGGTGTTAATCACACTGGGAAAGAGTGGCAGCACAGATGACCGAGGGGCCACCCTGCCAAGCTGATGGGGCAGGAGGGAGAGGCAGAGATGGGGCTGGAGACGCAGTAACATATGGAGTGGTTTAATGTGACCCAGTCTGAATGTAGGTCATGCAGCTCATAAAAATGCAGCAGCAGAAAGAGGGAGCCGGAGTGGGAGCCTCACGGCCGCTGCCAGCCCCACCCCTGCTGCCGAGCAGCCTTCCTGCCATGGGGAGCAGAGGAGGGGGCAGGAGGGACCCCTCTGTCTCCCCAATTAGCTAGAAAAGTCTCCCGAGGAAATCAGCTAACATATTTATATCAGGAGCAGGCACCATACTTCTCGGGCAGAAATCCAACTACCTCTCACTTTTTATTTTGGGGGTGGGTAAAGATGGCATGCTGAATTCCTTCTAGTTGGTGGTACGCTATTCTTAGCTGGGAAAGAAACACAATTGTGATGCTGTATGTGTTTGAGTACACGTGCCCTCTTCTACTGGAGAAAAGGGGAAAAAGGGATCTCTGATACAGAGGACCAGAAACCAAGAGCTCTGGACACTCAAGAGGCATCACTCTGCAGAGTCCTGGGCCCAGGAGGCCAGAACCCCAAAGCCCCTTTCCAGTCACCTAGAGAAGCGACAATCAGGACAGGATTCTCTCTGACCAGGGGGAGTCAAGAGTAGTGAGACACCTCGTTCTTGGATCTCCTTGCTCTGCCCTGTCCTTCAACTGGAGTGAGGAACGCCCCAGCTGAAGCCACAGGGTGGGCTGGTGGCATCAGGGTCTCCTGCCCACTAAATCCCTGATGCCAAGATGCCAGGTGGGGGGCACAATGCTCAGAAAGAGTAGCCAGCCAGCCCTGGCTCTGTACCAGGCCCCTCCAGGACTTCCTACTTCTCCAGCGGCACCATCCCCCAGCATTCTTACCTGCAGGACTAGGCATGATGGGTGTTCCTGGGGGGCCGCCACCACCAGGGGGTCCCTGGAGACAAGATTAAAAACTGATGTCAGAAACCCACGGTGATGACACATGGCGGGAGAGGCCACGAGCTCCAGCCACATCAGCAGTCCATGCTCACCCGGGACCCAGCCCATTTAGCTCTCACTCAGCTGCCAGTGTCCACACAGAACCCAGGTGTTTAAGGCCTGGGGGAACTGGACTCCCTCCTTCCCCTCTTTAAACCAGGGGGCAGCTGCGGGCATGCATGTGCACTCACACACATGGAGCCCAGTGAAACCACAGGCCTGTGGTGGAAGCTGACTGGCCTCCTGGTCAGTCCCCTGGATGGAGGTCCCAACTCTGGGTCTTGTGTGGGGACTTCTGGGACACCAAAAGGTACAAATACCTGCATATTGACAGTAGATTCTAGCACAGTTTGGAATCTGTGCTCATAACATGTCTTGAAAACAAAGAGACAAGGATCCCCCCGACCCTGATACTCTTGCACACGCAGTCACACAGGACTAGACATGCAATGCCCCAAACCTGCACACACTCACCACGTAGGTACCGGGTGATGAGGAGGAGTATGGAATCTAGAAACAAGAAAGGGGTGAACCATGGGTCAGAGACACCTCCTCCGACAGGCAACATGTGCTCTGCCTACCAAATCCTCTTGGGGACACAACCCCACTCTCGATGGGAAACATACTGAGCCACCTGGTATCTCTAGGAAGGCCACAGATGTGAGCAGAGTCCTGTTCCTCTACTGAACTGGTCCCAGAGTCTTGGCAGGGAACCGTGGGCACAGGAGACCCTCTAGTTCAAGGACAGGAAAGCGAGAGCTTAGCCCCACCCCCTGGCTTCCTGCCCTGGACTGTCTGCGCCAAGCGCCCTCCCAGCTTCCTCCTCTGAGTGCTGAAGGCCTGCCTTGCCAAGAAAGAGGAGGCCGGCAGAGTCCCTGCATGGACAGGACTGAGCCCGGCTTCCAGCTCACACCCCAGCTTCTGCAGAGCCCCTGATGGGTCTAGCGTGGTACTCCCAAATCTCCCCTTACAGATAGGCTGCTCCTTGGAATCATCAGGTGGAATCCTGTTGCATCCCACTCCCCGTGACACCTCCAACCTGGGGACAGGAACCACCCTGCCCCTTGGAACCTCACCCACCCCTAGAAAACAGAACCCCCCACCCCTAACCTGGGTACTCACTGAGTTAGCACTGTTAGGATTGGGCCAGGGTCTGCCAGCTCCCGGGCCCCTGAAAGGAGAGAGAGATGAAAACAATGAAAAAGATGCTATAGATGCCAACATGGTAGTGCCAGCAGGGGCAGAACAAGAGGGCCAAAATCACCAACAGGAAGTCCTTCATACAGTCCTAGGACTGGGGTAAAAACATGCACTTCCATGGGTACAAATCTATAGACCCCTAAACATTACATGCAAGATTTGTGAAGAATAGCATTTCCTCTGCAAGTGCGTTTTCCTAAGGACACAGATACTCACAGGGATCTACTACCGCAAAAGCGCCACACCATGAGGCATCATCGAGTGGCGCAGGGCTCCAAACCGGAGCCTGCCTCTTACAGCGTGAGAGCCTGGGTGTTACGCCACCTCCCTGTGCCTTAGTTACCCCACCTGACAACAGAGCGTAAGACTAAGCGCTCCACAGGGCTATTACGAAGATGAGGTGAGTTAATCCATAGACAAGCCCTATACGGGGGTCTGTGATGTCTTGTCACCAGTACGCTCAACGTCCTCGCTCTACTGATGAGAAGACTGAGGTCCAGAGAGGTGTCAGTGATTACTGCGATCGTGAGTTTCTCAGGGGGAATAGAGGGTGGGGACTCCCACGGGCTCTGGGCTGCCAGCAGGGCTGTGGCCTTACATGTTAATCCCGGGCATGGCGGGGCCGAGGGAGTTGGGTGGTGGTCTCATGCCGCTGCCGTAATTCTGCAACGATAACCAAGGGTCAGTCTATGAGAAGAAGAAGGGGTACCGGAGAGAAGAGAGGGAGAAACAAACAGAACATAAGGGAGAGGGTTAGTCTGTGAAAGGATCTGATGAAAAAGTAATACATTCATCAAAAAAAAAAAAAGAGGGCTGGGAACCAGCTGACAGGATCACAATGACAATCCAGCACAGGCGGATGGCCACAGCCTTTAGGCGCACCTTCAGGGGCTTCAGGATGGGTCTCTTGAGAGCATGTGGGTGTCCAGCAAGGAGCTCATGATGTTGGCTGGCACCTGCCCGCAGGTCTCAGGCAGGAAAGGGGAACAGACTCAGGAAGAGGACCGGCTGGTGACCACCAGCCACCTTAGACACTCAGGGAGAACAAACTGCCAGCAGACCAGGGGCTGCATGTGGAGGGGAGGCACGCATCTGCAAGGCCTGTCCAGCGGCTGTTCCCGAGCCTTGGTGTGGACAGACCCCACCTGCCCTGGGTCTTGGTTGCCCCCCGACGCAGTCGCCTGATTCAACTGTCAGCATGTGGGGCCCTCAACAGGCACAGGACTAGAAGAGCAAGAAGAAAATGGTCTGTCTGCTCAAGGGAATCACTGTTCTATTTAAGAAAAGAATCTGCACAGAACTTGGTCCCAACTCACCTCAGCACAACCCATCATGGCAGTGGGGTGGGTCAGAGGGAGTCTGGACCAGGCGCTCAGGCCTGTTACCTGGCTCATCTCCTGACACCACTCTCCCCAACTCCCCTCTTCCAGAGCTATTCTCTTTGCAGGAAATAAATATCTTGCTTCCCTTCTCTACCTGGCAGGTTCCTACACATCCTCCAATACCCAGCTCAAACAGTACCTCCTCTGTGAGGCCCTCCCTGCTCATCCCATGGGATTAACTGCTCCATCCTAGTCACTCCCATAGTGCCTTGTAACCTCGCCTCCCCCCCCCCCCCCCCCCACAGCCTGCAGCACACTGGCTTATGATTGTGGTCATGTGTGCAGCTCTCCCACTGGACTGTGAGCCCCTTTAGAAGGTGGGAACCCTATCTTAATGATCGTCCTATCCCTCATCACTCCACACATCAGCTGGCGCAGACTGGGCACTGAATCATCAGTGAAGGAATGGAGAAGCAAAGGAATGGAAAGTACAATGAGGCTGACTGCAGCCCGAGCTCCGCCTTTATAGGAGAATCTGAAAGTATCTGGCTGGGTGTAATTTTGATGGCAAAGGAACAGCCAGCATTAGCTGTTTTTTTTTTTTTTTTTACTGAGCACGGAATATACAACCTCTGGTTTGGACCTTGTAACAACACCGTGAGGCTTGTATCATTCCCATTTTATAGAAGAGAAGACTGAGGGTCTGGTGAGAAAAAGATTTGCTCAAGGTCACAGTCAGCTAATGCCTCCACTGGGGTTTAATCCTGGATCTGGTGTCTCAGGGTCTGCTCTCTACATCAGACATCTGTGAGGGAGGGGGATACAACAGGGGGCTCGAGCCAGAGCTGACAAACAGAACCGCCTTCAGGCTGGTAGCGGGTTCTTCAGCCAGGAAGCATCTTGGGGCCACCTCCTTGGCCTGGCCAGAGAGGGGCTTGTGAGTGTCCAGACAGGGTGTGCACAATGACAGCAGCAGCACCAGGCTGGCTGGCACAGAGCAAGGCCCAGAGTGGATGGATGGGGGAGCAGGGGAGGGCTTCTCAGGCAGCCGGCACGTGTAGGGCCCCGCATCGCCTGCACCTGCTCAGAGCTGAGTCCCAGGGCCAGAAAACGTGTGCCTGCCCTGGAGCACACCGTAGCAGGATCTGCAGATGGCAGGGCCAGCCCATCCCTACTGATGATGCCACGGGTGGTGAGCAGAGCCTCGGATCTGAGGGCAGAACATGGGAGCGCTTGTCCCGGCTCAGCCTGACTCTTGGCAAAGCACCCAAATAACAATAAGGCTTCCTCCAAGCCAGGCTGCGCTACAGGCTTTGTATCACCTACATTTAACCCACAACCATCTCATTACCATCCCCGCTTTAAAGATTATGACACTCAGGCGCAGAAGCAGAGTGACGGCCCCTTGTGCAGCGATCATCATGGCTTCAGTGTGCAATCCCTTGCTGTGCTGCCTCGTCCATAAAATGGGGACAAAGAGCCCAGCCTCACAGGGTCATGAGAAGATCAAGTGAAATGATGGCTCTAAAGAGCTCCATCAGCCCTCAGAGATGTGTGCTGATATGGGACACTGGCAGAGAAAACACCAGAGCCCTCAAAGCTGCCCTGAGCTTCAGGTCCTCCAGGGCCCTTTCTTAGCCCATGTAAAATCACTGAAGCCCCTGTCCACAACTCAGCCTGGCTCCCGCTGTTTCACAGCAGGAAGCTCATGGCCTCCCCAGGTAGCCACTCTTCCCGTGTCCAGCCCAGCCAATCCGAAAGGCCTCCCAGACAGAGACGTCCTCCAGAGTGTAGCTGTGTCCTGCTCCCACTCGTGCCCAGGAGAGTGGCTGCATGGAGCGGTGAGAGCAGAAGGCTGGCCTGGGGGTCGGCAGGAGCCCACGCCGCAGCAGCAGAGTGGGGTGAGGAGAGGATGAGTGGATACTCGGTCCTGAAAGCTGTCTGGACATGCAACCCCTAAGGGGAGGCTCCGGATGCTCTAGCTGCTGTGCTCAGCCGAGCCCTCAGCAACCAGCCCGACCACTGCCCAGGAGGGAGCAGGCCGCCAGCTCCTACTTCCTATAGAGGCCTAGACCCCGAGGACCACTCACATGTCCCACTTCACAGATGATAAGCTAGAGGCCCAGGGAAGCCAAAGACTCGCCACCCAAGGCCATACAGTAAGTCAGGGCTGAAAGGCAGGTTTTGGAGGAAAGTTTCCAAATCAGAGACTCCAGCCTTTTCACAGAGGATGGGCAGGCTTAGAAGCATAGCTTCAGACTCAGTAGAAATAGTCTCTCTCCTCCCATTGCCCGCCTGCCCTCAGCACTGGGTTCAGAGGTGTGGTCGCCGCTGGACACTCCTCTTCCTCTGCCCTCAGCACCGCTCTGCAGGGATGGGGCAGCCAGAGATCTGGAGGAGTCTGGGGTGCAGCCATAGGGATGGCCACATCCATGGGTATGTGTCTGTCTGTCTGCCCGCCTATCTTCCCACCCGGCTTCTTGTTCCAACTAGGTCACCCCAGACCCTGGGCAGAGGGGTCGGACCCACTGTCAGGAACTCTATAAAAGGTCAGGCCCCGGTCTTTTGGCCTCAGTTCCGTGCTCTGGGCAGGGTGCACAGCCACGCTGGAAGCACCCACAGCTGGCAGGAGCTGCTGCTTCCTCCAACTCCTTGACACAGAGGCTCTTCTTGGTGCTGCCCGGTGCCTAAGAGAACAGTCTCTAGGACAGGCCTGTCAAGGTGGACTCCAGGCTGTCAGGCCATTTCCTGGGCTTTTGGACCTGCCCTCCACCCCCTCTAGTTACACAGAGCCTGGCCAGCCCCAATGGGAGGCCTCCAAGGGGCCACCCCAGAAAGGGCCTCAAGTGACTCCACTCTCTCCTCACCAGCTGAGGGTGCTCTAGCCTGGTTTACAATCCTCCTGTCTCTTTCTGGGGTCTCTGCTCAGAGGCACTGAGTTTGGACTGTCCTGGATCAGAGGGGAGATGCAGCTTCTCCTGGTGGAAGATGTCTGTCTCTAGACGGTGGGTTATCAGAGGTTATCTGAATGTTCTCAAATGCCAGGATGGCGATCTGATTTCAGGCTGCACTGACCCCACCTCACCAGGAATACCAGAAGCGTTGAAAGTGGCCCCATGGGGTCTGGGTGCCATACATTATTGCCACAGGAGCCTGCAGAGCTCTGGCAGTTTCAGCCTCATCCTAACAGGATTCACTTTTGAAAAATTCAGCCAGAAGTTCTCACCAGACACAGGCATAGGAGTAAATCTTTGAAGAGAAAATACAATTAAGTGGAAACACTGCCTCCTTTTCGGCACTGGCTGTTTCAGGAAACCAGAGTAAAATCTGCCCAAGACACTGAGGGCAAAGGGCAGGCTGATGCCTAGTTTACTGGTTCCTTTGTAACACTTAGGCTAAAATGCAACACAACCTCAAAAAGTACCATGTCACTCCATTTGGTTTTGTAGCCCCAAGCCCACATGTACCTATTCTTTGTTCAGAAAGTTCTAGAGCGGTTCCACTATTAGCAATCTTATTCCCCACTTGGAACAACAGGCTGAAGGTTTCCCACCTTTGTGTCTGGTCTCAGCAAGTATATGCAGTGGGGCTTACTAAAGACTGCCTAAAGGGGCTTGGTGGTCTTTCTTAGCCCAGGCATTGCAAGACAGGGCTCCCTCTCTGAACCCAGGTTCCAGGGAAGCAATGGGATCCGTGGGGTGCCTCGTGCTGTGGTCTGTGTCTCACAGCCCCATGAGGAGTCCCATGAGGTCCTCATCCGGCCGCCCATTTTGCAGATGAGAGACCAGAGGCCTCAAGAGTCTGAGAAGCAGCCGGGACCATGTTTTCCAACACTAAGCTCTGAGCTCATCCCTCTCCTGTCTACTCCTCTGGAGTGACCAGGGGAGCACCCTCAGGGGACAGAGAGAGACAGGACTTGGGGGATGGGTCCTGTCCTCTGCCCAACTGCATCCTGGGGGTCCAAAACTTCTAGGCTTTATGATACCCACTCCTTGGCTGACCCCAGAGCCTGCAATCCATTTTATACCCCAATCTTGCCCAGGTCCAGGCTCACTCAAGGCCAGGCCTTTCTGCCCCCAGTGAGGGGTCAGTGATGACATCTGGGTTGCTCTGAGGGAGGTTTGGTTCTGGAATGTAATACCGCACCCTACCCAGTGGGGCACAAGAGATATGGGAAAAGTGAAAGTGAAAGTCGCTCAGTTGTGTCCGACTCTTTGCGACCCCATGGACTATACAGTCCATGGAATTCTCCAGGCGAGAATACTGGAGTGGGTAGCATTCTCCTTCTCCAGGGGATCTTCCCAACCCAAGGATTAAACCCAGGTCTCCCACATTGTAGGCGGATCCTTTACCAGCTAAGCCATAAGGGAAGCACAAGAATACTATAGTGGGTAGCCTATCCTTTCTCCAGGGGATCTTCCCAACCCAGGAATTGAACCAGGGTCTCCTGAATTGCAGGCGGATTCTTTACCAACGGAGCTATCAAGGAAGACTGATATGGGAAAAGAAGGAAACAAAAACACTAACTAGAAAAGATATACGTGGACTTCCCTTGTGGTCCAACAGTTAAGAATCCACCTGTCAATGCAGGGGACATGGGTTTGATCCCTGGTCTGGGAAGATCCCACATGCTGCAGAGCAACTAAGCCTGTGCACCTGAGCTCCAGAGCCAGTGAGGCACAAGTACCGAGCCCGTGTGCTGCAACTACGGAAGCCTGCACACCCGAGAACCTGTGCTCTACAAGAGAATTCACCGCAATGAGATGCCCAAGCACTACGGCCAGAGAGGAGCCCCTACTCGCCACAATGAAGACCCGGCTCAGTCAGAAATAAAAATAAATTAAAAAAAGAAAGATATATGCACCCCTATGTTCACTGCAGCATTTTTTAAAAAACAATAACCAAGATATGGAAGCAACATAAGTATCCAACAACGAATGAATGGATAAAGATGTGGTATACACACACACACACACACACATACACACACACAGAAATATCCCTCAGGCACAAAAAAGGATGAAACCTTGCCGTCTGTGACAACATGGATGGACACCGATTGCAATATGCTAAATGAAGTAAGTCTGATAAAGAAAAATACTCATGGTTTCACTCATATGTAGACTCTCAAAACCAAAGCACATGAATAAAAATAACAAAACAGAAAACAGTTATAGATACAGAGAACAAACAGGTGGTTGCCAGAGGGGAGGAGAGTGTGGGTGAAGGAGATTAAGAGGTAGGACATCCAGTTGCAAAATAAACTGAGTCATGGGAATGCCATGTCCAGGGTGAGGAACGCAGCCCATAGCCGAGGAGTATCTTTGCATGGTGACACAGCACAGGATCTACACCTACTGTGGTGATCAGTTTTGAAATGTCCAGAAATACTGAATCTCTAAGTTGTGTAAAGGGACTAACATAGTGTTGTAGGTCAATTACACTTCATGAACTCACAGAAAGAGAGATCAGACTTGTGGTTACCGGCGGCAGCAGGCTGCGACGGGGGAGAACTGGATGAAGAAAGTTAACAGGCACAAACTCCCAAGATAAATAAATGAGTACTAGGCATGTAATGTACAACATCAAAAATGTGACTAACACTGCTGTATGTCATACACGAGTGTTGTTAAGAGAGTAAATCCTGAAAGTTCTCATCACAAGAAAAAAAAAATTTTCAATCTCCTTAACTCTGTATCTATGTGAGATGATGGATGCTCACTGAACTTATCGTGGTAATCACTTTGTGATGTACGTCAAGTCACTATGCTGTACACCTTGAACTTATGCAGTGCTGTATGTCAATTATATCTCCATAAAACCAGGGGGGGAAACAGGAGAGATGTTTTCAGAGACCCTGAGGTTGGTGGGGTGAGGATGGCCAGCTGGCCTCACCCCTGAGCTTGCTTCTCCCACCCCTCTGGGCACCAGTCTCTGAGCTCACGAGTTCCATCCCTGTATCCTGCCCGGTGAGGCCAGGAGGGCCCCTTTCAGCAAGACCTCAGGCTGCAGGAGCCCCACCTCTTTAAACATGCCACAAGAGTGTGCCAGACTCCTGGTCAGGGACAGGGACACACACAGACTCCTGCTGAGTCAGGAGGAAGTCCTAGACTTCCGGAACACTCTGGTCTTGGGCCGTCTGATAACATCCATTCCCAGCTTCTGGAACCTCAATATTACTACAGGCTTAACAAGTGTTAATGGCCTTTACCAGAAAAAATAAAAAAGAAACACAAAGCAATCACCCAGCCCAAGCAGACTGAGTCCTCAACACTGGTTTTAAGCCCCCTAGTTGGAAAACCCAAGCTACTTCCTAAGAGGCTACACTGTGCCAAGCCTCAAACCAAGAACTCGTGCTTCCTCCTATTAGAAACCCTACAAGGCAGTCCTGGTCTCCCACTTTACAGATGCAGCTGCTGAGTCTCCAAGAATCAGCGGGGCAAGGGGTGGAGTACACTGTCCTCTTGCATCCCCAAGACCTCCCCCAGGACATCCTGAAGTCCAAGGCCACTGCTGATTTGCACACCAAGAGGATCTAGTGTGCGCGGCTGAGGAATCTGAAAGTTTCTGACTCAGGACAAGAATGCTGGGCTTCAGACCCTGCTGCCGTCCCACGGGTTCCTGTGGAGGTCAGCTCCAGCTGGCCTCCTGGCAGGAAGGGGCCACTCTGGTGGCTTAAAAGGAGCTGGTGAAAACACAAGCTTTGGGGGATTTGAGGAAAGAAAAGAAAACAAGAAAACCGGAGCTGCAACTGGTGTGGGCTTGCTTCCTTTCAGGATTATGGGGCCATCGAAAGACAAGGACCTCCCTAAAAATCTTTCAACACCACAGATGTTACAGCCATCACCGGGAAGAAAGCAGCGGCTGGGTGTGCTGTAAATACAATTCAGGGCAGAGTGGAGGACTGTGGGGTGTGGCAGAAGCCTCTTCCTACAAAAGAGACGCTGGCACGCATGAGCGGGGTGCAACCCCACTGCCAGGGAACCAGAAACCTGTACAGGGGCCCAGAGAATCCAAACACCCAGAGCAGAAGGGAGACAGACAAGCAGGCCTCTGGGCAGGGCAGAAGAGAAGGGAAGGAAAACCCCAGCACAGGCTCTCCTGCTCTCACTCTGAAACACCCGTCTCCTTACTCAGACTCTGGCTTTCGAGGGGCAGACTCCAGAGAATTCCCAAGGAGGGCAGAACACAGCAAATTCTCTGCCACAGCTTCTACAGGACCCAGAGCCACACTTAAATACTCAGAGTGGGAGCCAATGGTGAGAAGGTTCTAGAACAGGAACGGCCTGTCAGACCCCTGCCCGATGGTTCTATGGGACCCAGGGACCTGAGGGTATGGAGCTGGGTCACAAGGAATGATCACTGAGGTGTTGTGAAGGGACAGACAGGGCACTAGATAACTTCTTCCAGAGGTTTCTAAACTGTCCTTCTTGGCAACAGAACCCCTCTGGGCAAAAGCAAGCTCAGGCAGGAGCCTGGGATATGAACATGGCAAGAGCTCTGGGTAGAAGTGCACTCTGGGGCCCTGGCCGTCCTAGCCTCCTCTCAGCTGAGAGGTATACCACTGAGAACCATGGCTACAGACTCACACCTCCCACACTGGACAGGTGGGGACAATGGGGCCTGCTGGGCCCACCAACGTCACAGTGATTCATCCAATATCAGACAAATGGTGAGCTGCAGACAGAATAATATAATATCCTGCCTTAGGTGACCACTGAGCCAGCTCAGGGCCACTCGCCCAGGGTGGGAGGAAGCTCTGGGGACCCACAATGCTGTCTGGTCACACAGACCCCTGCCTTCCAAATTCCTCAAGTCCTTCCCATGGAAGGCCCAGGTGCCTCTCCTCCTAGCTCCATGGGACAGGGGTACCCCTCAACTCTGCTGGGGGGCTGCCCATCTACGGGCATGCCCTCTCCCCTCATCCTTATGAGCTATGAGACATGGAAAGACAGACAGACTAGGAAAGAGGAGAGAAGGCGGGTGCATACAGATGGCTAGGGAGATGGACAGACAGACTGGCGGTTGGTTACCTGTGGGCCGGGCCCCATGGGCCCCATTCCTCGAGGAGGGTTCATTCTCTGCATTGATCCTCCCATGTTGGGGTGACCTGTGTGACAGAGGTGGAGTGACCCTGAGAGGCAGGAAGGAGAGGCAGACCGTGGGGGAGGAGGGACCTCTCCCAACGGCCCCCATCCGCCCAGCAGCCCACCTTGCCCCCTCTACCTTGTTGTCGCGTGGGATCCATGGAATTGGGCAGCAGTGGCTGTGTCCCAGGAACTCCTCCCGGAGGCTGAAAGAGATGTAAGATACAGCTGAGCGCTGTTCCCTGCAGTGGGGGCACAGGGGGTTACACCTGCCTGCCCCATCTCCCCACCTGACCATTAGGGCCACTCAGGGTCTCCCTGAGACCACTCCTGCTGCCCGAGGGCTGGAGGGTCCCCCAGGGGGCAGGCAGCTCCAGCTGGAGCTATGGAAACCTGCAGCATGCGCAGTTGAGCATGGGGGCTCCATCTGTGAGTCTTCGCGGGTTGCATATCTGCCGGAGCTGAGTGACACTCCGGCATTACCGCCCACCACACACCCCTCAGAGGCAGCACCGTCCCTCCCTTCTACCACCCAAACTCTAGTCTCTGCAATTTAGGTCAAACACTAAATTGGGAATAGGGGATGAACAAGGTGGCCTTTGAGATTTCGATGGGGGAGCTGAGGTCCAGAGGTCTGACAGCCCTGCAGGCAGGGCCAGGAAGAACACCCAGGACTCCCGACTCCTTCCAGCACATGAAAGGCCACCTTCCAACCCCAGGGGTGGAGGAGGCCTCTGGGAGAGGGTGAGCAGGGTGTTGGGTGAGAACCCATCCCCCGTAAAGCCTGGTGCACGTGGAGGATGCCGGTGTGATCTCTAGAGATGAGGAGGGCCGGGGGGTTCCTGAGTTAACACTTAGCACACTCGCTATGAAAATGCCGTCAAAGATCTTTATTTGAGACTGAAGTTCTTTTACTGCAATGTGAAATAAGAACAGCAGAAGTGGGGAGGAACCCCACGCCTTAGGACTGGTTACAGGGAGGTTACAGGTTACAGGGAGGAAAGCCTTTGTGAAAGCCGGGCACGTGTGTCAGGGGCCCTGGACTACCCAGGGTCCCCCAGCCCCAACTGCGTTGCGAGATTGGTGGGGACTATCGGCCCAACAGGGAATTCCCAACCAGTTTGGGAAGGAGGTGGTGGGAAACAAAGGGACAAAGTCTCACAGTTTACCTTTAGAATAAATAGGGTGTGTGCGCGCGCGTCTGGGGAGAGGGAGGCGTGTGGCAGGCCACGCCAGCCTGGGGGTACTCGCTATTCGCAAGTGGCACTCCATACCTGCCATCCCATCTGCCCAGGGCTTGGATGGTCTCTCTCTGGCACTGGGTATTAGCTGTTCTGACCTCTTGCTTTCTCCCAGCTCTGCTTCCTCCACCGAGTTCCCAAGCTCTGAATCACTGGGCTGGCTAGTGTCTGCCCACTTGGGGGTTTGGGATATTTCTGAAGCCTGGTTACAGGACTCTGAGAGGACGCAGGAAGGCCTGCCATTGAAGCTGTCTGGTTTGGGGGCTCCTGGGGTGCTGAGGTGCCGGGAGGTCTTGAGAAGCCCCCATCTAACTCTGGTGGAGTGGCCATGGGGATCAGAAACCTGCTTCCTGTCCAGGTAGCCCAGTGCTGACTATCAGTTCAGGCTGGAAGCTCTTCCTTGGGCTCCCCTAACCCTGCTGTGTGTCAGGACTCAGGAGCAGGGCAGGGCTGCCCAGAGGCCAGGCGGGACCCGCAGTCACTTTTCTCACTGGACTGACCCTGAGATGAGGACTGGGCCTCCTCTACCAGGGCAGTAAGGTGTGTAGTAACCAAGGCAAAAGGGTCTTCACTGCAACAGCCAAAGCCCCAAGGTGTGAGAGAGAAGAATAACGGCTCATTGTACACGGGACTTCAAATGCCTGCCGTGCACACACCCTCAGGCCTGCTGGGCAGAGAGATGCCCTGGGGCTGTTCCGTGGGCTCCTGGAAATAGGCCTGTGCCTCGCCTCCAGCACGGTGGGGTGGGTGCAGCAAGTGTCTGCCCAGGGGCCAGACGAAGTCCAGCAGCATCTGCTAGTCACTCGGCTGCGTGCCCAAGTTAGCGGCTGGGTGGGGCAGGGGCTCCACTGGGATGTGAAGTGAGGGCTGCCCGACAACCCCCGATTCTATCCCTCTTCTCCTAAACCCTGCTGAAACCCACTGTTCGCCATCCACTCAGCTATCCTTGCTTGAAACACAACAATGCTCTCTGTACAAGGCACCAAACCCCTAGCCAGGGAGGCACGTGGAGGATGGCCTTGCAAGACTTTTAAGTAGAAAGAAAGTGTTAGTCACTCAGTGGTCTTTGCAACCCCGTGAACTGTGGCCTGCCAGGCTCCTCTCTGTCCATGGAATTTCCCAGGCAAGGATACTGGAGTGGGTTGAGTTGCCATTTCCTTCTCCAGGGGATCTTCCTGACCCAGGGATCAAACCCAGACCAAAGTCAATGATCCTTAGCTCCTGGTCTCTCTAAGGGCCCTTCTATCACCCTAACCCAGGACGTCATGCAAGCCTGAGCTGCTTCTTCCTCCTCCTGCCCTGAGGAAGGCTGAGCTAACTCAGGTGGCACAGAGGCTCCTGTGGAACCAGGAGCCCCATGCCCAGGGGCAATTCCTGGGAAAGGGACACATTCCTGCCTGGAGAACAAAAATTCTTGAGTCCACAGGAAACTGGAAATCTGGATAGATTTCCAATGGAGGGTGCTGGGGAGGTTAGCCTGATTGATCTGTAATGCGAGGTACAGATGATGGATTTATTCTCCATTTGCTCTCTCGGGCACTTGCTCATGCTTAATTGATAAATAGAAACAAACATGTTTCCTCTCGCATCCCTTAATTGCTGGAGGAAGGACCACAATTATGATAAGGAAGCATCTGTTCTCTCCTGCGGGCAGGAGGGCGCAGTTTGGGCTAAGGAGAGCCTTGGATGGGCAGAAGGAAGAGCTGCTGCTGGGGCCCTGGCATGTGAGACCAGAGAAGGTCCACTTAATGACCCATTAAAAACAAAGACGGGGCAACACATTTACAACTATGAAAACTAACTGAACCAGGGCAGCTGGAGACCAACACGGGCCCAGCTCACTGGGACACATAAGAAGTCACTGCTCCACTGTGACCCTCTGTTTCCTTATCTGTGATATATCACGGGCTCCCTCTTTGACAAAAAGCTGGGCCTCTAATTCTTGTCTAAGTTTTTCTCCTTCATGTCAGAGAAAATAGGAAAGAAAAGATTTTTGGAGGAAAAAAAAAATAAGTGGAAACTGGCAGGCTATTTAACTTTAAAACTGGAGTCCCCTGGTTATAAGCATCTCTCCAAAGTCCTTGTATATCTCACTAATGGGGCTTTCTTGAGACCGAAAAGAGTCCATTCAGGTAACGTCAATCTAGCTGGAGACTGACCTCCCAGCTCAAAAGGCAGCAAGGGCTGGAGGTCCTGGCACTGCTGTCAGACTTCCTGACGGGCTTCTGCCAGGCCACTCTAAGAATTATGTATACAGAAATACTGGGGCACGTAATCAAATTTCTCTGATGTTTCTTTAAAGTTTCTTCGAAGCCTGTCCACCCTCAAAAGAAGATACCCATCTTCACTTCAGCAGCTCTCCTCCTGCCCTTGGATGGGCTGAACCACGGAAGGCAGCTGGGGACCAATTTCTCCAGACCACTTAGAACTGCCAACCCTATGGGGCAGCATAAGGCATATAACCCCAGGCTGAAAAGCCCTCCCCACGAGTAGACCACTGGTCTAAGCACACGAACAAATCCTTTCTTGTTTCGAGTTGGGAAGCAACTGGGAAGCAGGCAGACATTGCTTAAAAACTCACAAATGTCCTGCTCGCTGCACCCAGGCTCCTGATCGAAGCATTCCTATGGGCCATTTCTCCCCTTAATAGCAGGATTATATTCACCAGCCTTGGTAATTCTCAAAAGCTTCCAGGGTAAAAAAATGCACGTTGTCAATTAACTTCATTAAGGAGGAAGACCCTTTTCCAAGAAAGGGTTGGCAGGGAGGAGCTGAGGCATTACCACCTTCTTTAGAAGAGCAGAAACCCTGCACTCACACCCTGCTGCCCACAGCCCACCGGGAGAGGCTGGTATGATGCTGGGAGGGGCTGCATGGAGCACCGAATGGAAAACACAGTCCTCTCCGGGGACCTGCTTATAAGCTGCCTCCCACGTTAGTTAAAACTGTCCCTCCACCCCCCAACCCTTCTTGCAGATTCCGAGTCCAAGTCCTGCTGGGGTCAAGGGTGGCCCAGTGAGGGGAGAGAACACGAGAAGGTACAGTACCTGGTTTCCCATTCTGATCGGGGGCCGGGGGCCGCCTGCGTATCGTGGTGACATAAAAGGCTGCAATTACAGGGCGTTAGTTCAGTGACAGCCTGCAGTACTGAACGGTGACAGACACAAACGCGCGCCACTCCACAAGTCCAGTTTTGTTACAACTAGTGATCTTTTAAACTGTCTTCCTCCCGGTGGCCTTGTCCCTCCGGGCAAAACTTCCTTTGGGCGGAGGGAGTGACGGAGGCACACCGTGCATCTGCTGAGAGCTCTACTATGGGTGCCAGGGCAGCAGCTGGGGCTTGGCACAGGGCACGGAGGAGCAGTTACATCAGTGCAGGGTGAAGGGGAGACCTCTGCTGTAGGTAAGGGCAGGTGGAAGAACCCCAAAGGGACTTGTACAGGAAATTTCCCAGTGTGTAGACAAAGCTGGACGTGCACTCACACACACTCACACAACACCAAGAAAGGGGGTAAGGAAGGGGAGCAGGGAGAAGGGGGAGGAGATACACAAGGCCAACAGGGAGCGGACAGCGGGCGCCCTAACTCGATGCAGGGGAATGGGCAGAAAAGCTTTCTCAGCAGCGAAGAGTGCACACGGAGAAGGCGAGGGATGCAGCTTCGGTTACAAACAATGGTTAACCAAACTCAAAAACCAAACCAAAAGTGAGAGAGGACAAAACAAAAACGCAGAGGCCGCTGACAAGGTCACAGAAACAGTTCTCCTTTTCTTTTGGTTTCATATCCAAGAAGGGTGTGATGTCCAAGGAACGAAGACTATCTTTAGGGGGGGGAAAGATGTATTTTGGGAGGAGGAGGCATCTCCTTGGTCAGGAAATCCTCAACGGCTATGGCGAGAGCACGTTTGATTTTTGTTTTTCCTCTGCTGGCTCTGTCCTCCTGGTGCCCCGCGCCCCCCGGCCGGCGGGCGGGCGAGCCACAGTGCGTTACCTGACTGTGGGGTCCCATCATGCTGCTGGGATTGTGAGGTGGAGGCTGTGCGTGCGGCGAGGGCTGTGACCCCGGAGGACCCTGTGAGGCCAGACAGTAGAGGCAGGTTATAGATCACAGCACATGGAGAAGCGCAGGAGAAGCTTAAAAGAACAAAAATTAAACCAAAAACGAAGGGCGGGCGGCGTGCGGGCGGCGGGCTCTGGTTGGCGGGGAGGTGCGAGCTGCTGCTTGGGTCGCCGGCTCAATGGTGTAAAAGGGCGGGTGGGAGGGAGAGAAGCTGATAAACGCACTCATGGGGGATTTCCAGGCAGGACAAATGAAATCAAGCTCCTCTGTGGAAGCACGCAGGAGTAGGCCGGCATGGTCTGCCGTTAGAGCGGAGTTTGCCATGTTAAATACGTTGGTTGAGACAGGCTCAGGGCGTGCAGTATGTGTGCGTGCTTAGTCGCTCAGTCATGTCTGACTCTTTGCAATCCCACAGACTGTAGCCCACCAGGCTCCTCTGTCCACGGGGATTCTCCAAGCAAGAATACTGGAGTGGGTTGCCATGTCCTCCTCCAGAGGATCTTCCCAACCCAGGGATCGAACCTGCATCTCCTGCACTGCAGGTGGATTCTTTACCGCTGAGCCACCGGGGAAGCCCCAGGGCTTGCAGAAACTGACCTACCCTGCAGGGTGCCCACGTGTCACTTCCTGGGCTAGGGCCAGGCAAGGATGAGGCAACCAGTCTACTGGGGGGAGGGGGCTCTGACAGATAGATGGGAATAGACAGAGTGAGGTGGTGCCAGAGACTGAATACATGGGGGACAAGAGAAGAGAGCGTCACTGAGTGAGTGCTCAGAGCACTTCATTAACACACCTTCACTTGGAATTGGCGCGGGGAAGCTGGTTTCTCATTCCTATTTCTATCAGTGATGACAATGAGTATCAAGGGATAGGGAGACTTGGCCACAGCCACACAACCGAAGATGGCAAGGACAGGAGGAGAAGCCTGATGGGTGCAAGGCTCACCCTGGCCTCTGCAGCCCAGGCCTGAGAGGGTGTGTGGGGGAGCAGGGTCGGGGCTAGGTGACAGGAGGAGATGCTGGGGCTAGCCACTCCAGCTGGTGGGAAGCCACCCTCGTCCCTAGCTGACCCCTGAAGCTCTGGGCTATATGCTGGCCTTGACTCCCCACAGGAGAGATGGGCAGAAGAATTCACACTTAAACCACAAAGCTGACCAAAGCATGGGGTGCAGCCCATTAGTGGGTGGTGAAATCAATTTAGTGGGTTGCAACCATTGTTTTTAAAAACCTGGAACAGAATAAAAAATAGGGTAGAAAATATCAGACAGCTTTGTGTTTTAAGGAAATACTCATTAATCTCTATTTATAAATATGTGCACGTGTGTGTGTGTATGTACTGCGTCACTGTGTCACTGTGTCAAATGTATTTTCTACTGTGGGTCGCAGTCAAAAAACGTGAAAATCTGGTCAGGGAAGCACCTTGCTGCCAACTCGGATATTCAGAGCAAGATGCTGGTGCTAGTAAGGAGAATGTGAAAGTCACTTCGGTCGTGTCTCTTTGTGACCCCACGGACTGTAGCCCGCCAGGCTCCTCTGTCCATGGCAAGGATACTGGAGTGCATGGCATTCCCTTCTCCAGGGGATCCTTCCAACCCAGGGGTCGAACCCAGGTCTCCTGCACTGCAGGCAGATTCTTTACTGTCTGAGCCACCAGGAAAGCCTGCTGGTGAGAAACACAACCCAATTCACTCTGTTGGGGCTATATCACTACCCTCGGAAGTTGAGAAAAATTCAAAATATGCAGAGAGGATGAGTGTGGTTTCATTTAAAAAGAGAAGGAAAATGACTCTTGGGGCATGGTTTTCTCCTCAGTCTCCTCCCTGGAAGCCAGGCTGCTCAGCCTGTTGCTGGCTCAGCAAGCACAGCCCAGAGAGTGGAGCCTGTCGGGGGTGGGTAGGCGGGGTGGGCGTGGGGTGGGCTAGGACCAGTGGGCATGGAGACAGAGAGAGGTGTGCAGAGAGGGGCGAGGGGGCTGTGCCCGGGACAGGCCTGGAGCTTCTTGCCTGAGTGTAGGGCTGCTCACTTCCGGAAAGCTCCATGGAGCAGATGTTCCCTACCTGCCACACTACTAATTTCAACAAGTGTGTGTCTTTCTAGCGGCTGCCAGCAACGGCATGGTTTGTTACCATGAGCAATTTTCTTAATTAACAGACATTAATTAGCCATTTAGCAATTTTGCAAGCATTTGTTTAGCGGCTTTCCTAAACATGAATACCACTGTGATAATGGCACTGATTAGAGGGTCCCCTAATTAACAGTACAGGGAAGGAAAATTGAAATCACATAAATTAAAAAGGGAGGGGAAGTTAATGAAGGCGGGACATATTTGCACCTGCAAGTCTTTTGTACCATGAAACTTGGGTGCAATGTAAACAAAATAAGATAATTTGGAGCCAACCCCCCCAAAAAAAGGAAAATGAAAAGCAGGGAGGAGGAGGGTTCAAGGGTGAGGTCCAGTCGCCAAGAGGGAGCAAAAGGCCTTCTGTCAGTCCTCAGCTCTTGGCAGGAGGAGCGCCTCCTCCCTCCCGAGCCTCCGCCGCCCTCTCCAGTAACATCCCAATTCTCAGGGCCAGCAGTGTGGCTCGGGCAGGGCTCTCACACCTGTGCACCCTGGCAGCCAGGGGAGGTAAAGAAAGCCTGGTTTTCTGAGTGATCAGAGAAAAAGTAAGTAAAGCTCCCCAGATACCCCCAGGGGGCCTTGGTCAATGGCAGTCCTTGGTAAGAGCCAACACTCAAACCCGAGTCTTTTCTAAGCCACCTCTCAGCCCTGAATTCCAGCTGCCTGGGCCCTGGAAGGTCCAGAGGGCCAAGCTGCCCCCAGCACCTCCCCCCTAGAAGCTTCCTCTGGGACTCTGCTGCCTGGACCCCGGTGAGTGGACATGGAACAACTTGGCCTCAATGCAGCTGCCTCAAGACAAGTGACAAGCAGTAAGGGAGTGTGGCTGGTCAGTGAGGCCCCAGCAACTTCCCTGATCTGCGGGCAGCCATGAGAAGCCAGCTGATAAGCCCAGAGAGGAGGCAGCAGCTCTGAAGTCTCTCCTCTGACTTGGAGCCAGGGTTTGGAATACTGAGGACATGGGAACTCTAGCCCAGGCCAGCTGGTCATCTGAAAAGAAAAGCCCACCACAATCTAGACACAGGCAAAAATACAGCTCAGCATTCATCTTCCTAGATCCAATCAGGCTGCCCAGGCTCTGCTTCTGTACCTCCGAGCATGGTCCCCAGCACTACCTGGAGCATTATAGGCCAGGAAGCTTCTCTTTCACAGAGCCAGATGCCCACCTTCCCCAATGGGTAACCAACACCCTCCCAAATCTTCATGCTCTGCATCTCTGCTACCTCCACTCAGCCTGAAAGCTCCCCCATTTCTACATGCGTGTCCAGGTTCTGTCCCAGAGACTGGATGCAACAGCACTGTACACTTGGCTTGTTCTCAGGAGCACAGAATGGAACTCCACGTTGGGGAAATGTCTGCTCATGTAGATGACGACAGACGTGTTGTGTTGCCCATCTTCACGAGACTGTATGGCATCTGCTGCCCTGAGCTTTATTAAATCACAAAAGAGTGTTCTTTCCTTTCTTGTCTACATTCTCAACCAAAGACTGACAGGTCAGTTTAGAGAAGACAGACCTTTGGTCTTTTCACCTTGCTACCCACTCAAGCAAAAGGCTATGTAGGAAGCAGACCAAAAAAGAAAAAGACCCTGCTTTAAGATTCTAACCTTTGTTGGGATATTGGCTTTCCTCTTCCCCAAACCCTGCACAGCTCTGGCAGGCAGGTAGAGAGGGTGGAGGTAGAAGGTGAGAGAGGGCAAGAGCCTTAAAGCTGACAACAGTGAGTGTTGTTCCCACACAAGTCCACTGCCTCCCCAGTGGGGCCTTCCTGGTTTCCACTAGAAAGCTTTAGAAGAACCCAAAATAGGTAAGGATGAGCCTCTGCATCCACGTCTGGACCTTGGAGGCTTTCCATCCAGGTGCTGCCTAGTCAACTGGGAGAGGAGGTGGATAGGGGCAGACATCTGAGGTGCACAGAATATCAGGCTGGACCAGGATGGGGGTCGTCCCACCAGAAACTTGGGGAGAACCTCACCTGCCCAGCAGTAACCTGCTTGTTGGTGGCTCTGACAGATCAATTCTTCCAATGATCTTCATTTATGGGGGAGAAGAGAGGCGCAGGACAGAGGCGTGACTTGCTCAAGGCCACAGAGATGAAGGTGGTGGCTGAGCCATCACTCCAGTCAAGAGATCTCTTCATATCATCCCCCCATCCCTTGCAAAGAAACAGGGTTTGAAGAGAATTGGGTTCATTCAAACCCTGACTCTCTGCCACTGACTGCACTTCCCTCCATGATGAAATGGGAGTAACTATAGTAAGAACAATGAACCCACACCTGCCACACAGTTCTAGCGGCGTCACCTGGATCACTTCATGTCACTCAACTTCTTGCAGAAAGGGAGAACAGGCTCAGCAGGCCAAAGCCACTTGCCTAGGATTACAAACTATTAAGTGGTGGGTCCAGGCGGATTCTAGAGTCCAAGGAGCCTAGCTGGTCCACCATCCTATTCCTACAAGCCCTTGAGCAGTCAGAGGCTGAAGAACTCACCCACATACATAGCCTGGGTGCCGACCTCCCACATGTCTGGGGTAAGGAAAGGTCACAGAGGTGCACTGGCCTCGTCTCGTCTTGGCCCAGGAAGCTCCCAGGCTAGCTAGGGAGAAGGACGAGGACACAGTGACAAACAGGCTGCAGTGTCGGGCTAAAACTACCAGGGGCTCCAAGGAAGGGGACAGGCAAACTGAGGCCCAGGGTGGCCACAGACGGAGGCCAACAGGAGCAGGGGTGAGAACAAGGTCCCTTGGTGGGTCAGAGCTCTCAAACTGTTCCATACTGCCTCCATGGGGTGACAACAAGGAGACTTGACACTGAATCTGGGAAAAGGAAGGAGACATGCCCACGTCCTGTCTGGACCTCAATCTGCCCCAGAACCGGTTAATGGACTTGCCATTCCTCTCAGATGTTCCTGAGATCTCCGACCAATGACACGTAAGCCCCGCACATCCTTACGCCTTTTCCTGCCACTTCAGCGTTGAGTGGTCTAACATCCAGTAACATCCAGGGCCTCAGGAGGCTCTGCCATGGGTGTGACAGAGGCAAATGCCAGGCCATTCCACTCCAACTCTGGATGCAGATGGTTTAGTGAAAGAGCCTTTGCCGTCATTGATGTGGTGGGGAGCAGAGCACAACGGATCAGAGGTCTCGGTAGAAAAGCACCTCAGGGGGCTTCCCCGGTGGTCCAGTGGTTAGGACTCTGCTCTTTCACTGTAGGAGGCACAGGTTCAATCCCTGATTGAGGAAGTACTGCATGCCTCGAGGTATGGCCAAATAAATAACTTTATAAAAAAGAAAAGAAAAGCACCTCAGAACTGTCAGCAGGGCCCAGCTATTGCCATGTTTTGATCAAGTACCTGCATCTCCCCCAAAGCCATTCTTGAGAAATGTGCTTGTGCATGATGTGGGTGGGGAACACTTCCTGGCATCCAGCCCAACTCCTCAGGACACACTGTGGGTCCAGTTTCCTTACACGGAACACGGGACATTCTACAGATACGTCAGAGAGGTGGTTCAGCTGACAGTGACGGGCCTAGATCCCCAAGCTTCCACAGTCCCCACGCCTCACGCTCCAAAGCCACTCACAGCCCATCTGCATGGAAGGCAAGAACTAGACGTATACTCCGCAGGAGCACCCTCCTGAGCCTGCTGAAAGGCCACACATCCTCCTTTGTGAAGCTTGACCTACTCTACCCCAGCCAAGCACACTCCAAATATGGCACATCCTCTATGGACGTCTCGCCTTATCTCTGGATGTCACATGAGCTCCTCCAGGGCAGTGACACAGTCCCCACGTGGACGTCCAGGGCAGGGCCCGAGCAGAACGCTGAGCCTCAGCCAGCAGGTGGACCCCACAGCCACAGTCAGCCAGCCCTGGGGGGAACACATCTAATACTTGGTGTTCAAGGAACCAGGAGGAAACATTTGTAACAACAGGGTAACCAAGTTGGTCCTCTCAGCTAAAGACTCCTGGGAGTAAGGGAGGATGACGTCTTAAAATTAAAAACCAGATAGGGACTTCTCTGGTGGTACAGTGGTTAAGAACTCGCCTGCCAATGCAGAGGATTTGAGTTTGATCCCGGATCCAGGAACTGAGATCCTAAATGCCACGGGCCAACTAAGGCCGCAGGTCACAACTACCGAAGCCCGTGCACCTAGAACCCAGGCTCCACAACGAGAGGAGCCACTGCAATAAAACCAAGCATCACAGCTAGAGGAGCCCCTGCTCATCCTAACTAGAGGGAGCTTCGCACAGGAACAAAGCCCCAGCAGTCAAAAACACAACTTAAAAAAAATCGCTTTACAAAAAATCATCTGTATTAATTTTTAAGGAGAGAGGTAATGAAAGCTATGTGCTAAGTTTAGTATTTCCAAAACTCACGGCTCCTTCTCCAAATGCCACCCCACACTCCCCGAAGCTGCCTTCAACCTGCCTAGGAATCATGGACTCTCAGAGAAACAGAACTGAGACTGCGTCCCAGGTTTTCTGGGTACAGAGGTGGGCCAGTGGGGAGAGCTCAGCCATGAAAGCCCAAGGCACCCGAGCTGCAGTTCTGCCTGGCATCCCCAGCCAGGCCCTTAAGGGCACAAGGAGTCCAGGTGACACTCCTTGCAGAAAAGCTCTGAGAGTGCTCTCACACACTGCGTGCTTCATCATCACCACCTTGGCCAGATCTGCCTTTAGTCAGAGGGCCTTCGGGGAAAGGGGACCTGAAATTTTAGGTTGCTAAGAGACAAAACGTTCCCCACATCCCCGTCCCCCTCCCCAACTCCTGAGGGCCGGGGGCGGGGACACTGGCCACTGGAGAGGCAAGGCTGCAGGGATGGGTTTCACTGACTGGCAGGGGGAGACAAACAACCCACATTATTGGTGGCCTTGTGTAATCCGCCTATTGGGCGTGTTACTGTAATTGAGTGAATATAAAATTACATTAATTATACACATGGCAACAGGCGTGCAACAGACAATCCAATTTGCTCCTTGGACACGAATGCTGATGGAAAATGCCGTAAGCCCATTCTGGGGAGAGGGCCAAGGTGTGCCCGTGTGCCACTGACATCCACATCCATCACCACAGTCTACCTCCGCCCACAGCCTCCCTGCAGCAGGAGGCTGACCACCTGGCGGGGTGACAGAGGGTGGGCTCTGAACTGCCCCCTCCCTCTGACATGCAGCTCATCACAGGAAAAGTTATTTCTTCATTTCAACCCACGGGAACGAACTTGGCAGTGGCTTTGGACAGTTGCCGTCCTATCCTGGTTCTATCTGTCCCCTCTGGGGAAGAGATGTCTTCATGTGTGTGGACATGGGCAGAAAAGGTCAGAGGTGGAGCTGAAATTACCAACTCGAGGGGACAGAGGGGCTGAGCTGGGCCATACTCAATCATGAAGCCATGACCAGGTGGGGGCTCGGCCCTGGGAGCTCAGTCAGGGGGCTGTTGGCCGCCTAGGAGACGAGCCCACAGCAATCATGACCCTCCATGGGCACAAGGCAAAGCAGGGGGCAAGTGGTGGCGGCCCGTCTTCCTGACATGGGGGGGAAGTCATCAGTGAAAGGCAGACAGTACACGGTGTGTCCCCCTCGGGTCACCTCTGCATAACGTCAGGAATCCGCACAGCCACCGGGGTCCGCTCAGTGCAAGGTCAGTGACAGACACACTGATTCCAGCTGAGCAAAGGCCCGGCTCCCCTCCCCTCTCCTCCTCCCTGGGCCTCTCGGAGGAGCCAGGACAGCGCCAGGCAGGTGGCGAGGGTGAGAGGTCCACACGCTTGTGAATCTGGCTTCCTGAGACAGGCCGCCAGACACCTGCAGGAGGCGTTCAGAACATGTACTCCAGAGGTCCCACGGAGACAGAGACGCAGAATCAGCAGGAGACGGTTTTCAAAACAAAGGGAGGAAGCACAGTAAATGAAAGTACAGGCAGCAGCGTGGCATCCAAGACCTAACACAGAGCCCCCCGCCCCTGCCCCGTGCTGCTCCCGTCTGCCCCAGCCCTGAGCACGGACAGGAAAGCTGAGCCCCAGGGATGTGCTCCCAGGTCCAGGCTTGGCGCCCTGCACCACACCTGGAGTGGAGGCTGGAGGTCAGCTGCCACTTGAGGACACCAAGAGCACGTCCACGACACTGAGCTGCCAGAAAAGTCAGCAAGCTATGGCTCGGGGCCAAGGCTGGCCTGTCATCTGCTTTTGTAAATAAAGTTTTATCAGAATACAGCTATGTTCATTTCTGTACCGTTTGAATCTGCTTTCATGTTACATTTGAACATATCTGAGCAGTCAGGACAGAGACCAGATGGTCCACAAAGCCTGAAATATTTATTATCTGGCCCTTCACAGAAAAACTTTGCTGATCCTTGAGCTTAGTAATGGTTTTCAAGACTTAAGAGGGAAAAAACTGGATTTTTAAACTCAGCACTACAATTTTTAGGAAAAAAAAAATTATTTGGTTATGCAGGGTCTTACTTAGTTGTGGCATGTGGGATCTAGTTCCTTGACCAGGGATTGAACCTGGGACCCCTGGATTGGGAGCATGCAGTCTTAGCCACTGGATCACCAGGGAAATCCCAAATTGGGGTCTTTTTAAATTCTCAAGAAAAAGCAAAACAGTACTAGTATCTATCAATACCTTCTAACTTAAACCTCACATCTCTCTAGTAAGATAAATGAAGCAAAAATCAACCCCATTTTACAAAGGATAAAAATGAAGTCCAGCAACGTTACAGTATTATTTACCAGAGCCAGGATTTATCCCACTGAGGACAAGAGATTGTGCCCAGACCTGGGTCAGCAAACCTGAGTTCTGGTTCCCCCACCAACATGCCATGTGACCAATCTCTGAGCCCCAGGTTTCTGGGCCACTGGTCTTAAACAAAATGATCTTTCACTATTATAATACAATACAATAAACAGCCTTCATGTCCAGCTGGTTGGTTCCAGAGTATCTCCTTGCTAACGATCTTCCCTATGTTCATTCTTGCCGCAATGCTGGGGAACACACTCCTCCCTGGCTTGCCAGCACAAAACATTCTGAAGACTTGATTCCAACCCTGAGTTCTTTCAGGAGGTTTGTGCTGTTTGACCTTCTCCAGTGCAATAAATTCTGAGTAGTTCTCTAGGGTCATTTCAGGAAAGGGCTCTAACCTCAAATGCTGTGGTGGAGTGGTGGAGGGGCTAGTAGAGGCGACTCTGCCTCCAGCCATTGCTGCTAAACACCTGAGGCCTCGCTGCTAAAGATTCTTTGCATGTGCTGTGTCCACAGAACTGAGCACTCTTTCCAGGGACTCGGGAAAAAGCATTAATACACAGAACTTAGGGGCAAAACCTATGTTCACCCTGGCAGTGCACCCAGCCAGTGGGTCCCAGCAGCTTGGGCAAAGTGTGTGCTAAGCATTGGAGACACAAAAATAAGCAGGAACTGTGGCCTTCCCCCAAAAGTGTTCCTGGTGGTGCAGAGAGACCAAGGCACAACTGGGACCCTAACAGCTTTCAAACAGAGGCAGGCACCAGGTGCACTAGGGAATGAGGGGCAGCGATCGCAGAGCAATCACACTGAGTAGGCAGGAGGTGGAAGGCTAGCCTGGAGTTCCCTGGCAGAGCAGAAATGGAAGGCGCTTCTGGCCTGAGGTGGGCACCTGGCGGGGGCAGGAGAGGGCCTGGTGCTGGAGGGTCTCATGCACAAGATGGCGACCCTGGGGCTGGAAGTGGGGCTAAGGAGTGGGGTCATTAACCCTTGGGAGCTCGTGCAAGGGGGTAGCAATCAGACCTGTCTTGGGAAGCACACATCTGTTCCATTCCTTTCCAAAGATGCTTCTATATCCTCCTTCAAGTCAGAAGTAAAGACCTATGGCCCCTGGAAAACAGTGAGTTCACAGCTGTCTGGGGTGCTAATTCCCATCTCCTGCTGACTACACATGGAGTGTGTGCCTGCTCCCCCACTAAGCCACTCTCTAGCCCTGAGCAGCCAGCTCGCATCAATGTTGGTGAAGGTTTCCAAGACCCAGTCCCAGCCATGTAGGTTTCTGGCGGGCATCCAGAGAGCACACCCTCTTCTCCCCAGTGTCTACTGGGTAGAGACTGGTTCTCTGGTAAGTGGGAGAGGCGGAGACACACCCAGGATCCAGAACCATGCCAATCCCGCAGAACACAGGGAGGACGCCCACCTTGCCTAGAGAACCAAACCTCCCCACCCCCATCCCCAAAGACTGCCTTTTGCTCTGAAAACAGACAGGGCTGCAAAGACGCATCCCGCTCCTGCCTGCCAGCCTCCACACCACCTCTCGCCAACGCTCAGGCTCTGCTGTTAATCACGGCAGCACAGTGAAGGCGAGGTGCATATTAATAAGGCACTGCCTGGTCCACCCAGAGAATTCTTGCTCTACTTTAAGCTCTCTGGGCACATGCATGCACACAGCCTTCTTGCCCTACCCCTTTATACCCCGACAGACGATCCAAAAAGTACAGATTCATCATAATGACCAGGACAGAGAGACACAAGGCTGTGGGAGCTATAAATCCAGATGCCAGAATTCAACCCCAGCTGTCCACTGGGCAGAAGAGGGAACAGCAGAGTTAGCTAAGGTTTCCCCATTAGCTTTGTGGTTTCCTGGATAACTGGGTGGCTTCTTCTGCCTCTGTCTCCCTGAGCTTAGGGAATGAACCAGGTTCTTGTCTTCCTTCCTAGAAGAAGCAATAGGATGGGGTGAGGGAAAAGCCAGAAACCAGGGGAAAGATGGGCTTAAAGAGGCTGGCCCATGGTCACACAGACAGTGGGCTGGCACATCTCAGTGGCCACATGAGGGGCAGCTGTGTGGTGGGTGCTGCTGGAAGGGCCCCAGATTCGTGGGCCAGGGGTCTGGTCTGCAGTCCCCTTCAGAACTCCCTAACTTTGCCTGAAAAGAGGGCTGCCACCTTCCCAAAGAGAGTCACAGATCCTGAGACTCCAGTACTCTGTCCGGGGCTGTGGACCAGCCTCATCACAGGGTGGCTGCCCATACACAGAGCTGTGCTCAGATCCTCCAGCCTTGTGGGATACTTCAGGAAGCCCCTCTTTCCTGACTAAGCCTTCCTATTACCCGGCTCCTAGGGAGCTGACTCCTTGCCCATTAACATGTAACCTGTCTGAATGTGACAAGTGGCTCTCACCAACCCCACCTGAGGTGGGGAACTCTTCAGCCAACTCCACACAAGACATCTGGCCCTTGAAGTGCTCCATTACTTACTTCTTCTGCCCCTGATGCCCCCAGAGGACAAGGTTCTTCAAAGTACCACTATATCTCCCATGTCCACGCCTTCTAATGTTGTATTTTTATGATGAGCAGACTGAGGTGCAGAATGGTAAAAGCACTGCCCCAGAACAGACTGCAAGTCTCCAAAATCTTAGACCCTTTCCATAAACACAGTTAAGTCTCGTGGAGTCGGACACTATAATTAATCTGAGAAAGAGGCACTTAATCAGATCCACATTTTGGGTGTATCTTTTTTGACCTGGAGGCAAGGACAGGACAAGACTCTGTCAAAGTCTTCTTGAATAAAAGTGACCTGAAACTGAAGAGTCTTCAAGAAGGGGAGGGGAGAATTCTGCAGTGTGTAGAAGAGGCCATGCAGACAAGCTGGAGGGGCAGGGCTGGGTCTGAGAGCACAAGCTCTGGCCCTTGTCCCAGAGATCAACAGCTGGTCCATCAACAGGGCTAGACCACAAAGAGCTCTGAGTGTCTTACCAACAGCTTGGATTGGATTGGATTGTATCTAACGAAGGGATACCACTGGCAAGACGACGACTTGATGGAGTGAATGAGCCCCTCCAGTGACCTGCAGGGAGCCCAGGCTGGAGTCTACCTCGTGGACCAGGAACACCCGGAGCCAGAGACTGCCTACCTTCCAGCCCTGGGAGCCCAGCAGGGCCAGGCAGAGAGGCGTCCCTCCCGGATGTGCACTGAAGGATCAGATGGCCAGACGCCAGCCCCTGGGAAGGAGCCCTTGTACGGACACCTCCACCGCCTTTCATTCTGAACACATTCCCACACTCAGAGCTGGTGAAGCAGGTGGAGCTGTTCCTATTTTACAGGTGGAGAAACAGAAACTCCAATGATAGCCGGGTGAGTCACTAGTGACAGAACTCTGGAGTACAGTCAGCCCTCCGTACCCACGGAGGCAGAACTCGTGGGTAGGGAGGCAGACTGCACTCGGCCATTTTATATAAGGGACTTGAACATCATCGGCAGATCCTGGTGTCCAAGGGGTCCTGGAACCAACCCCGGTGGACACCGAGGGACAACTGTATGGGTGAAGACCCAGACCCCTGGGCGGGAGAGCAGATGCTAACTCACAACAGCGAGCTCACCTTGATGAGCCTGGCAGGAATTGGGCATACAACCTGCTCCCCTGCCAGCTCCTGTCAGCAGACAAGAGAACAAGGAGTCACCATGCCAGGGCCCAAGGGGGTAGCCAGGTGGGCAGGATTAAGTGAGGTAAATAAGACTCAGTACTTAGCAGGTGCCATAAACCCCAGTCTAACTAAAGGGTTAAATCCTAAAAAGGCAATCCACCTCGAGAATACCCTGAATCTCTTTCACACATCACTGCCACCACAGCTGTGCTAAGCCCCTGAGATAAACTTCTGGAAAAAGGAGAAAACTCCTGGAGGCCCTTGCTCTTGGTTGAGCTGGAAGACCTACCTCCACCCTGGCCTCTAGCTTAAAGAACAGCCCAGAATACTCCTGCTTGTGTCCATAACACAGGACCCGGAGTGCTTACCTAAGCCAGGTGCCTGGCAGGGCTTCACAGGCATTATTTCATGGTGTCCCCACCACCATCCCAAGAGGCAGGGGGTATATTCACCCCTAACTCTCAGGTGAAGCCGCTGAGGTTCAGATAGTTGAATGGACTTTCCCAAAGCAAGCGATATGCCAGCCCAGGCTCTATGACCCAGGGCCACCAGGAAGCACGTTTAGAGAGGGTGTGGGAGGGATGGGACACGCTGGGGGCAGGTGAGCTAAAGCCTCCAGGGGCCCAGCCACTGGGCCTTCTGACCATTGCTCATCCTGGATCCTGGACGGGTCATATTTCCAAGGCAGTAATCAACCATCACTGAACAGGAGTATGCGTGTGCGTGTGTGTGTGTGCATGCTAAAGTCGCTTCAATTGGGTCCAACTCCTCGCAATCCCATGGACTGTAGCCCCCCAGGCTCCCCTGTCCATGGGATTCTCCAGGCAAGAATATTGGAGGAGGTTGTCATGGCCTCCTCCAGGGGATCTTCCCGACCCAGGGATTGAACCTGTATCATACGTGTATATGTATAGTCAATCCTCAACAGAGCTCCACAAAGGAGGCATTACAATTTGCCTAGAGAATCTGGACAACCTCCCCAGAACATGTCACCAGGAGCAGCAGGGGGCTGTCCTGCTCCTGCTCACAGCCACTGCATGCTGTGCCAATCCTCTTTGGAGGCCTCTGCCACAGCTGGGTGCCCTCTGCTCCCCTTCCCCCACACTGTGCCCAGAGCTGAAGTGGCATCTCCCGAGTCAGGGAGAACCCTGGGGAGACCAGCACCCAGCACACAGCCAACACCTCATGGAGGCTGCGGCCTCCCCACTCATGCTCTTAACAAGTCTAACCCTGCCCTTTTGGTCTTAGAAAGAGATGGGGCTTTCTGGAACCCAGGGGTGGGCCTGGGCCTGGGCCTGGGATGTCATTGATTCCAAGGCCTTCATTTGAAGGAAGGAGCTTGTCAGGGAAAGGTCAGCTGGAGGGTTAATCTAGGCAGAAACCGAACATGAACTCACAGCCCACACTGTGTTGTCTCCTGCTGTGTTCCCCAGCTCTCAGAACCTCAGCAAGATGCTAGAAAGCCCTGTGACCACCTAGTCTGCCCCCAGAGCCCCAGGCCCAGCCCAGACTCCTCAAAGGGCAGCTTCTTCTCAGGGCAACATGCTCTTACTCAGGGGGTCTACCTCAACCCACATGATGCCAAGGCATGTTGTTACAGGATTCCACTGGAATTCCCTTCCTCAAACCTCTTCTGCTACTAGGCTGTGGAATGTGACCTTTTTTTTTTCTTTAAAGGAAAAAAAGCTCAGCATGATCTGTAGAGAACAGGGCATGAGCGGAGGAGGGTCTAGCCTGCCCCCGGGCCACGAGAGGTGAGGACATCATCTGGGGGACAGATGTGGCCCTAGTGCTGTGAGAACACTCATGGCAGAGCAGCTCTCCAGCACAGGGGGAGAACTCAGTTTTAAGAGAAACCCGGGTCCAAAGAGAAAAAGGATAAACCAGCCCAAGGTCCTAATAAACCAGAGGTGAGAATGTGCTAACACCTATCCTTGAGCATCAGATCCATAAAAGTCAGAGATTCAAGGAGTTGGTTCAGAGCTCAAGAGAAGGTCCGGGGGAGGCAGTCATGGCCACTGGGGTCTCCTGGGATGGGAGGAACAGTAGCTGAACACAGCCTGGCCTCCTCCACCCTAGGGTCCTTCCGGAGCCACTCCCCTGCCTCTCCCTGCAGAGGCATTGAAGCCAGGAGGGTTTGGGGCGGCTGGGGCACGCAGCAGGACTGGCTGCAGCCCAAGGGCTCTGGGGTGTGGGGCCAGCTCCACGACAGGGGGCAGTCGAGGCCTGTGGAGCTGCCGGGTGCTTTGTTACCGAGCAAACCACCCAGGCACTGACTACTGATGCATAGCTAACAGGGCAGCAGACACTGATTTATGTTCAACTTTCCATTTCATCAGAGAGAGTTTACGGTGTGACCGTGTGGAGTTCACATTTGCGGGGAGGGGGGCAGCTCGAGTGTGCAAACGCACACACATGCCCACGGGTGCATACAGGCACACGTGATGGTCACGGCCGCAACTTTTTTTTTTTTCCTGTTTAGAAGAGAAGGTGATGGGGGCAGTTCTGCCTGACTTACCAGGAGTAACCTCCTGTCCACTGTTGCTAGGAGCCCCGGGTCGGTCATCTGCCCCGGGCAGACATTAGGCACCAGGCTGGCTGCTGGGCAGGGTGGGAGAGCAGCCCGACCTTTGAGAAGGTGGTACTGGCCTGAAAAGAAGGCTTCCCCCACCACTTCTCCTGTCCTAGCCTTTCTGCATGGGCCAGGTGAATGTGAGGGGAGCCTGCATGTGGGTTCACAGCAGGGAAGGGAGGAACAGGCCAGTCCATAGCGCTTTAGAGTGCCCTCTTGGGCACCCCTCACCGGACTGATGAGCAAACTAAGGCCCAGAGAGGGGAGGATGGCCCCCAAGGACACATGGCAGTTTGGAAGTAGGGCTGGACTCAAACCAGGGTGTCCAACTCCCAGGGCAGGGCTCTTCAGGCTTAAAGGGCACCCCTGGCTTCATTTCAGTAACCAAGAGATGCTGCTGGTGTTGGAGCCAAGGCTTGGAACAGGTGGGAGCTGGGGGTGGGAACAGCAGCGGCGCCCCACCTCCCAGCATGGCCGAGGGCCCAGCATTTGGGGCGCCCCGCCTCCTCTCTAATCCTTCTCAGCAGGGGTGACCCTGCCTTCTGTCAGTCTGGAGGCAGACAGCAGGGCAAGGGATGGGGAGGAGGGGTGCTTCTGTCCCCTGGAGGGCCTGGCACTCCCAGCCCTGATGCAGCACCTCTGTCCTCCCGCACCGACCTCCTCTGCTCACCAGGGAGCAGACAGGGGCAAGGGGCTGGGGTTGGAGAGCAGGCCCAGGGAGGGGAGGAATCCGCCAGCAGACAGAGGGCTCATCAAGAAGCTCTGAATCCCCCTCGCCCCGTCCAGAGCCTCTCTTCCCTGAGCAACACTGTGGCCAATCTGAGCCTCAGTTTCCTCATCCAGAAGTGGGAACACTGTCAGCCCTCAGGCCTACCTAACAGGCAAACACGAGCACAAAGGGAGAACCTTCTCTAACCTGGAGAACGTTCTACCAGCAGCCATGAGAAGGGTTCACCCAGTTTCACTTTAGGGCCTGCGAGCACAGCTGGAGAGGCCAGGAAGGGCCAGTCTGGACAGCCGTGGGACCACGTGCGGGGGCCCTCCCTTGTGGACGGGAGGCTCCGACAGGGCAGGAGGCATGGGAGACTCAGCGAAAAGTTGGCCCTCGGCCCTCACCTGCCTCCTCCTGCTCTGCTCCCCAACCCCCCAGCTCCAACACCCAGCGAGGGGCCACCCGGTCGAGAGGGGGCACCAGCCACAGCATTTAGTCACCACTCCAGCTCAGGCCTAGCCACCTCCTGAGATGACCACAGCCTGGGCTCCAACCCCATCTGGCCACCCGCTCCAGGCCACTGGGGCTTTTCCTCGGACCACCTCACTCCCCCTCTTAGGAACCTTCCATGTCTCCCCTTTGTCTTTAAGTTCGTGTGTCCATCCAGGCCTCCTGCCATCCCAAACTTGCCCTTTCACATCACGCGCAGGCACACTGGCCCCTCCATGTAATCAGTCCTGCCTCCTGCACCAGCCAGGCCGTGTGAGCCCACTGAGGGCAGGGTTCGTGCCCTCTTTGGTTTGCACTGCTCATGGCTGAGTGACTGGGAGGTCGCTGTGCCCTGAGGGACCACGTCTGGTCGATGAGTTAACAGTTGATCAATGAGCCCAGGCCAGGGCTCATGTGGTCCTAGCCTCAGTTTCACCAGCTGTCTAATGGGGATCCGGGCCCCCAGCCACCAAGTCTTCCTCCCTAGCAGTGGGCTTTGAAAACCTTAAAAACAAGGTGGTTTAATTTTCCCCCAAGTCTCCCCTAGTCCCAGACTCGCCAGAGTGGCCCTTCCTGTGGCAGCCACTTTCCAGCAGGAGGAGACTCGGTTCTCTCTGTGCTGCCTGCTCCCCGCTGGAAAGGAAGCCTGAAAACTAGGGAACTGCTCGAGACGCTGCCACCGGCATGTTCTCATCTGCTGGATGCTGATCTTCCCAGGAAACATACCATCCCACCCCAAGGCTCACAGTCTCCCAGGCTCTCTGCTGGGTATCTAGTCTCTACTTGGTTACAGCCAATGTCAAGGAACTCACTACCTCACTGTAAAATCAGCAGGTGGTAGCAATGCCTTCCCTGCAGAGACGTCAAGTGGCCTCCCTCTTCTTTTCTAAGGAGGATCTGAGATCTACAGGCTGACCTCACAGAGGCGGGGCTGAGTATATTCTACATGGCAGAGCTTCAGGTACTTCAAGTCAGAGCCCTCCAGAGGCTGTGTGTTTCCCAGAGAAACCCCAGCTGCCCCCATGGCAGATAAGCAGAGACGTGTATCTGATACTCTCGAGAGGAAAGGACCAAGGCTCTGTGTACCTCTCTCCCTCTTATTTCTGGATCATGTCTCTGGTTCCTGGGCTATAGGCATCAAGTGCTGCTTCTCCCCTCTCCTCCTCTAACTGATGGGGGAGGTTCTCCGGAACAGACCTTAACCTCCTTCCAAGGTGGTTGGGCTCGGCCAGAACAAATGAGGCCTCACTGGAACAGGGGACATCTCAGTCCCTACATGTCCCCTCATCGTGGTGCAAAGTATCTGGGGATGTTCAGAGCAGGTCAGGCTGAGACTTTGGTAAAGGGTCCGCCAGGGCTGTCTTTTTCAGAGAAGGCACGGTTTTTAGGCCTGTGGCCTCTGCTGACATTTGAATGGAGACACTGGCTATTTCTGAGAGAAGATGGCTAGAGTTTCTCTTACTCCTTCCATTATTTTCCCCCCTTTTCTCTTGTTCTCTATTCTTGCTTCTAGATAATCAGATTTGTATCCACATTAGGACCCTGACTGCTATGGAAGAACTTGAGGATCAGGAACCAGGAAGCTGAGTTCAGGCTCTGATTACAGCCCTCAGTTGTTAACTCTGGGCAGGGCATTCACCTTTCTGAGTCTCACTTTCCCAACCAGCCACGCCTCCTCTGCAGAAACACTGTGATTAAAATGAAAGTAAGCTGCATGGCCAAAAACACTACATAACTGAAAACAATTATTGGAATTTAAAACAAAACAAGAACAAAAACAGTCTGTACCCAATGCTCCCTTCTCCATGACCCCTCTGCCCTCCTGCAATTCCCCAGCTCTGGACCTAGAAACCCTCATTGGACAGTGCCTCCCTTCAAACCACCTTAGGGCCAAGGAGCTGGGGACCCACCCAAACCAGTGGGCCTGGCCAAAGCCAAGCTGAGTTTGCCAGATGTGCAGCCCAACTGACTTAAGCTGCGTGGAGGGGGAAAAAAAAAAAAAGCCACTGCTTGATTATGTAAAATCCATCTGGATTCAAAGCAGAAAATTCTGTAAGAAGGGCCCTCAGAGACCATCTGTCCACCCCCTGCTTCATCTACTGCTGAGGAAACTGCAGTCCAGAGACGGAAAGCAACTTGGCCGAGGTCACTCAGCAAGTACATGGACAAGCAGGGGCGAGCACAGGTGTCCTAAGACTCCAGTCTTTGGTGTCCTCCGCACTCCATACCACCATCCCTGGACCACCCCCTGGTCTGGTCAGATTGCTGCATCTACAGCTGGGGGCTGGTTGGGCTCCACTCCTGGAAATAAGAGTGACACAAACTCACTTTAAACATTTCCCGGGTCCTCAGTGCATGCGAGGTGCTGGGATGCCAAGACAAAGGAGGTCTTTTTTTATAAGGAACACACTGATTGAGAATATCCTTGCTAAGTTCTCCCATGACCTGGAGAACCCCACAATATTCCCCAGTAGTGGAACAGTAAGGTATGGTCAGGTCAGGTCTCAAACATCTCCCGGTCAGCCCTCAGCTTGGTAACAAACACATCTCATGCCCAGGACCATAGGAACTGTCCATCTCAGAAACCCCAACATGGAGTAAGGGAGAGCAAACAGATGGGACCTCATGTGATGATGGCTAAACCTTCTGATCCCAAGAGTGGCTTCGCAGCCTAGCAGTCAAAGGCCCAAGGAAGAAAGTTCCTTATGTTGCTTTCTAAGGGGCCAGGGGTAGGGGTGGAAAGCTGATCTCTTCCACCCACCCTGGAGGCCCCAACTAAACTGAGTACCAACTAGGGTTGGAATTCTGACCAAAAAATGGGGCTGGCCACCTTGGGACAGAGTTTGACCAAAGATGATCAGCCAGACTAGGCTGGCTCCTCGGTGGAAAGACCCTCCTGCCGCTGAGCTGTCTGCCAGCTGTGGTCAAGTAGGGGAAGAAGTTTAATTGTTGGCAGCAGATAAAACCTTCAATACCATCTCTACTTCCCTTCTAATATCAGAGTGACCGCCTCCAAGATGAGCGAGGGGCAGGGCCAGCAATCAATAGCTAATACTCCTGCTGTGAGTTGGCCTGTTCTGGAAATGAGCAGTCACTACCTGCTTAAGAGAGATACCTTTTCCCCACAGCAGTGACTCAGCCCGAGTGGTTCAGCATCCTGTCCAGGAAGGACTTCATCAGCCTTCAACTGACTGATGGAGAAAGGATGCCCCTTCGGGTGAGGGTCGGGGTGGGGGTGTAGCCAAAGTCAGCCAAGAAGCAGAGAGGTTGGGGCACACAGCCCCCTGCTCAACAATCCGCAAGCTCTTGATGGTTCACCCCGATTAAGGATCAGAGAAGACCTCAAGTCAAGGATAAGGGGTAGGGGGTCCATAGCTACCTCTGTTGGATGGTACCTGGCAGTGGCTCAATAAGGACAGGAGTAGGTCTGGGCTTTCTGACCACACACCCCTGAAACATCACAGGGGAGGGCATAAGAAATACATATGTCTGGAGTTAGGCCTTAACCATGGGCCACTGTATCAAAGCAGGAAGCTGGGAGCTGCCCACATATCAGACAGACTTCTCCTTGCCCCAGACTCAGGCCAAAACAGAAGTCAGCGGCCTATTTAAAAAAATCCAGCCGGCTGTTGTCCCCTTCTTCTTGCCACCGTGGCCTATAATGGGCACCTGGATGCCAGCGAGCAACAACAGGGATGCACACAGATGGAGCGTGTATCTGGGTGGTCTCTGTCTACCAGACGGGAAAGCCACTTCTGCACTGTAGGAAGGGCAGCCACGGTATCTCTGGGGAGGACATGAGCCTGGGAGAGAAGTTCCAACTGGAGAGAACACCAGGGGAAAGACCATTGCCTGGCTGCAGAAAACCGTCCTCAGCGGCTGGGAAGGTGGGTGCCGCTTGGCATGGACGACCCTGTCAGGCAGTGGTCCTTCAAGCTCCTGTCTTTCTTGGGTCCACGGATTTCCAAGGTTTTGAACATCTCACTCTTTCTCGTAAGTCTGGCCCCTCTTCCCAGCGCCTGTGGCCTTGTGCCAAGCCTCACCCCAGGCAGTGCTTGGTCTGGTCTAACCTGGAGCCTATACACCCACTTCCATTCCTGAGACAAGGCCCCAGTTTGGACCATATGCTAGGAACACAGACAAGACACATGTGTGGCCATCCAATACCCTAAGCTTCCATCCCCAAATCCCTATCACTTTGCTCACTGCCACCTTGGTGGGCAACCTGCAGTTTTCTGTTGAAGAACAGCCAAATTTCACTGATTTCCCTTCTTGGCTGGTAAGCAGCATGTCCTAACCCTCCTCTCCTGAGAGCGAACATCAACTATAACGTGAAACATTGCAAAGCAGACATGTCTTCTAGGTCATCTCCCACCCAGGGAGAAAAACCCCTTAATACCCCAAGAGGCACCTGCCCCATTTTTGCTCAGATTCCTCCAGTGCCAGGGAGCTTCCTGTGACCGCTGTCCCACTGCTGGAAGCATGCGGTGTGAAATTCTGGCTGTCACCAAGCCACAGTCTCTTCAGACTGTGTCTCCCTGGCCCCAGTTTTGAATTCTTGGGCTTCCCAGAAAAATATCCACCTTCTTTTCTATATAACAGCTCTTTCTAGATTCTTAATCTGGAAGAGCTAACCTTTCAAAGGCTGGCATCACCGACTCAATGAACATGAGTTTGAGCGAACTCCAGGAGACAGGGAAGGACGGGGAAGCCTGGTGAGCTGCGGTCCCTGGGGTCACAAAGAGTTGGACAGGACATGGTGACTAAACAACAACCAACCTTTCAAAAGGTGTGCATACCTCAGGCAGATTCTCAAACCCGACTGAGGAGAGGTTTGAAAGCATGTCAACCCCAAGAGCTCCATCATAAAAGTTCCTTCCAGCCCCCACAGGTCAATCCCTCTCCAATGGCCTGTTCCAGTCTCAATATGGTTTCAATCAAATGAGTCCCCAGAGGGGATAACAGAGATGCAAGAGGTGGTGCAGAGGGCATGGCGAGTGTACTCACCCAGCAAATCAGAAAGCTGTCTCCCCACACCCCACACCCCACACCCGAGAGCCCAACAAGGTGTCTTTTGGAGAAGACCCGGCTCTCAACCCATGAGCGTGGCTCCTGCCTTTGGCGGGCAGAGCATGGGCACAGATGCTTGTGGGACGCCTTCTGTGATCACACTCGGAAAAAATCAAGCGGTTAACCAGAGGGAAAGGATTCCCAGACCTGCCAGGATGGTGGGTTTTTTTGGTTTTTTAGATTACGCCTAAGGTTTGTAGTTTGGACAGGCAAAGTAAACAGTGACAATGACAGCACCAACAAAACAGAAACAAAGAACAGTTTACTTGTTTTGTTAAAAAAAAAAAAGCCTTTTGTTAAAAGACAGCCCTGCACCGGCCTTGGAAGCAGCCCCACTGCCTCCCAACCAGGGGCGGGCTGTGTCGTGAGCGCGAAGCTGGCGTGAAGAAAACAAACTCCGGCAGAAGTGACAGCACGCGCCGGAGGTGTCTGCTCTCCAGCTTTCTCTGCTCCCCTCCTTGGTTTTTGGAAGAGGTGGTGAGAGGGATGGGAAGGGAAGGGTTTGAACCAGCATGAAGCAACTGTATTTAGACCATGGCAAACTGAGCTGCTACTGACTTCTCTCTCTCTCCCTCCCTCCCGCCTGCCTGGGGCCTGGCCTGGAGGGAAAGGAGCACAGGGCCGAGGGCCTAGCACGTACCTGAAAGAAACCCGGAGGGATGGGGCCTCCCGGCATGCCATCATTGGGGGGAATGTTGCCAAGCACGGGGCTCGGGGCGGCTGCTGCACTCTGCGGAGACAAGAGGGTGGAAAGTAAGAGGCTGCACCCATGTAGACAGACGGGAGTTCTCACTCCCAGCCCCCTCCACCTTCTCCACCCATGTCCTCCAAAGACCGCCCCCCCATCCACACAAAACACCAGCACCTTCCCAGAACTGTCACTCAGTGGGTAAGAGATGAGCTCTCTGAGCCTATGCTTCCTCATCACTAAACCCCACAGACAGAGAAGCCTCGTGGCTACAGTCCATGGGGTTGCAGAATCGGACGTGACTGAGCAACTAAACCACGACCACCACCACCACCACCAGAACGGGAGGGCAATGCCCACTCTGGCGTGCACACACCCTTCCAAGCAGCAGTAGCCGTTAGTGAGCCCCGCCTCCCCACTCAGTTGCTTTAGTTCTGAAAAAGCCTCCGTAGGGCAGGCGAGGTGCCTCATGAATGGGGGTGCCCTCGCCAAGACGCTGGCATGCTGTACAGAGCAGAAGATCAATGAACGCCCACGGCTTAGTGAATCTACAGACAGACCAGCTGGGAAAGGCCCGGGAAATGCGAGAGGCGGGCAGGCATGTCGCTGGCCCCGTCAGGGTCCTGGGGGCCAGAGAGGAGGTGGGCTGCATTGTCATTACTTTTTCTTTCAAATGCTGCTCTTCCGGCATTTACCTGGTACATCTGCCTCAACAAATGCGTCCCAGGGGTGAACAGACGTTGCTCTCCCCAGCCTGGCCTCCTTCCAGACAATCTGTGTCCCACCTGTTCACATGGCCGGCATGTCTGTGCCTGGCCCCGTGCTCACATGGGCGGGTGAAGCTGAGAGAGAAGCCCCCGGGCCTGACCGCCCACCTGGGCCGGTGCTCTGCTCCCCACCACACTCTACACCTCGCAGGGCTGCTCCCACAGGAAGCCCAGACCCAACCTCGAAGGTCCCCAGACCCCACCAGGACTGAGCTTCTGAGACATAATCGCCAACTGTCCTCCTGGGGGTTCTGATGGGTCCTCTGGGACAACACTGAGCCCCTCAAGGTCAAGAAACAGAATGCTCTTCTGTTACGATTTCAGCCTGATGTCACCACTTCTAAGTCACTTCTCCTGCCCTTTCCTCAGCCACAAAACAGGACCCAGAACTCCTAACTCCCAGGGAAGGGAATGAGGGACTGTATGAATCCCCCAAACACACCACATGCAGCAAGAAAACAGACAGCCCTGGGAACCAGTACATTGGGGTTCAAACACTGTTTGCCTGGACTAGTGAGGGGCGGCCATGGCAAACCACTCAGCTTTCTGCACTAGGTTCCGGTCGCGGTGGGCCTAGCTGCTCCTAAGCGTTGGGGAGGATTAAGCAATGGGATGGGCTGTGTTTTGTAACCCAGGGAAGCTGGTAATCTGGAAGTAAGGAGGACTCGGGAGGCCCACAGTGGCTGTTTCAACAGACCTCAGGTAAAAGGGAATAGCGTGGGATGGGGCTGGCTTCTCTGGCCCAACATTCCAAAATGATTCGGTGTAAAGAGAGTCTGCCAACTATCCTGCAATGTGTTAAAAAACCCCAAAATACCAGGTTCTCCCCTTCCTACCTCCTTAGGTTGGAGGAGAAGCCAGCCCTGGTTGAGCCCCCCGCCCCGGTATCATCTAGGATGAGGGCTGCCTGAGGGAATACGCCTGGTTATCCATCAGCTGCACTCTTTGTTTGCGGTTGGTTGTTCTGCGAAAATGCAACTTTTCATGATTTACAGCCAACAATTACTCTGCAGCAGCAGCAGAAAAAAAAAAATTTTTTTTTAATTTTAAATGGAGTGAGGTAAACACCCTCCTATGCTGTCTTCAAGTTCTTCCACAGACTGGTTTTACACTTAACTCTTTAATAGTTCAGCAACTTATTTTGGTAAAGAACATAGATTTTACTCCTCAAATGGTCTACCAGCTTGATACAAGTTTTCCACTCATTTGAAATCAGGGACAAAAATCCTTACAAAGGCATTGGATGGTTTCTGAGCTTTTAAAAAATTCTGTCCTAATTCTGTCCATTCTAATGATCAGAGTTTTACAATTTTATTATCTTCAATTCTTTCGTGGAAGTTTTCTTATTTATTTTTATCTGCTTATCCTACGAAACTTCTATCATTTACGTAAGTCATCTTCCTACCAAAATAAAAGAATTCTTATATAATTTGGAGGGAAACTGATACCTTTCCAAAACAGAGGTACCCTCTTAGGAGGTGATCTTTCTCAAATTACTCATATTTTCGTTCAAGTCCACCAGTCAAGCAAGGAGGGTGGGTCAATGATGCTGATCAGAAAGGTGGGCAAGGGCAGGTGATACATTTGGGAAAACCAAAACCCTCTCTTGCCCTGATTAAATGTTTTACTCAACAAATGTGACACTGACTCGTTCTCAGGGTGAAGATGGAAACGGTGGCGCTCCTGACGACAGTGTGAGAAAGACTGAGTTGATGGCCCAGGCCCGGGCGGGGTGGATGGCAGGGGCTGTCTGGCCTGATGCTCAGAACAAGCCAGGTACTTTCACACCGTCTCTCCCTGAACCCCCAGGTGGCCTTCCAAGGCAGACACAAGCACCCTTACATTACAGATGAGAAAACAAGTGTCTGTGTGGAGAGCAGACTGAAGGTGGCCTCTTCCTACTTATCCTGAGAGTCCACATCTACTCTTCCTCAGCCGTCAGCTCAGAAACAACACGTGGCTTTTAAAGAAAGATCTGGAAAGCTTCAGCAACTTGGTTCTTTAAATTAGCATTATTCATTTAATATAAAACACTTTCTTATTATAGGACACAGCAGAGTAAAAAGAAAATTAGTCACTGTTTTTTGTTAAATAATATCATAAGCACTTCTCCTCCTCTCATTAAATGGTCAAAGAAAACATGGTTTTTTAATAAGACTAATATTATTCAACTAATTTAATTAACAGGGCATTACATCAGTGTTTGCTAACTTAGTAGCTACAAAATGGTATCTCTTTGATTTCTTTGGTATTTTAACTTAATCTTTTGGATCACTAACCTTTTAAAATGGTTTACACTGGCCATTTAGTAAAACAAATGACAAATCATTCATGTCGTTTGCTGTTTAGGTATTTGATGTCTTTCCTTAGTAATATACATGAGCTCTTTATACCTTAAGGATATAACATATAGATATCTTATCATTTAAAAGAAAAAAAAAAAAAAAACAACTTTTAAATGAAAACTTGAACCAGGTGCATGACTTGCAAGGCTCCCCTGACACCAAAATCTCTTTTTCCTACAAGATCAGGAATCCACGGTCCTTTGAATGTTAGGGATGGAAAATCCACAGTTCTAGTAGGGGGATGGTATAATTCTTTGACATCTGGGTGGAAATGGACATTTGCTACCCTCCAGTGAAAGGAAGGCATGTCAGTAGTGGCTCAGGTGTCAGGAAGCTGGAGTGATAACTTATCCTTTATAGGCTCTTCGAGCTGCAAAATTAAGTAGCTCTGCAGTGTTTAACTCTGTGTCTTAAAGTATGACAGTTACTGCCATTCTTTGATTTTGAGGCAAACAGAAACTTGTACAAAACTTTCAAAAGGGCAGAAAAGGACAAAAAATAAAATGAAAGCAGCAACCAGTGTCACAGGGAGACCAGAGGGTTAAGAAATCATTCTTACACATGAAACCCAATCCAAGGGACCTCACCCCACATCTATCGATGTGAGGCTGCCCTCACCCCTACACCTCAACAGCACCTTTACCCATCCCTAAGACCCAGCACCATGAGAGGCATACAGCAGGCGTTCGGTAAACAATTACAACTTTTATTGTTCAAAGACCTGCTCAAATCTGGCCATCTGGAGCCAGGCCTTTCCGGACTGCTAGGAATCGGCCTCTCCCTGTGGTTTCCAACTTGGAGTTAGAACTCCATTAAAGCACTCAGCAAAGTGTCTCATGTGAGTTTTCTCTAAAAACACAAAACCAAAACCCTCTGACATTCACAGAGGCTTACAGCACGTTGGGGCTATAGTAGGTGCCCAGGAACTCTTCCACCGGAGTAGAGGAGGAAGGAGTCAGGAGCCAGAGACCTCCCGCATGGGCTTGGGTAAGCCCCTGCCTGCCCTGGGCCTCTGCGGCGCCAAGTGTCAAATGATGGAGTTAAGAGAAGATGACTTCTGGAGCTCTTCTTCCAAAGTACTCTCCCAACCCAGTCCATACACCTAGCAGGAGCAGGGATTAGAAACAGCAGCTCCTAAATTTTAGGAAGGCAGACTCTAAATTTTACCTTTTCCCATTCATTACAGAACTCTTAGGACTTCCAGGGCAGTGGTGGTGCAGTGGTTAAGCATCCACCTGCCAATGCTGGGAACACGGGTTTCATCCCTGGTCTGGGAAGATACCACAAGCCGCAGGGCAACGAAGCCTGTACCACAAGTATCAAAGTCCAAGCTCTAGAGCCTGTGCTCCTCAACAAGAGAAGCCATCACAATGAGAAGCAACTAGAGAGCAGCCTCCAGTCGCTGCAACTAGAGAAAGCCTGTGCACGACGACGAAGACCCACCTAAGACTAAGTAAGTATTTAAAAACAAAGAATCAGATCAAAAAAAGAACCCTTAAGAGGTCAAAACTTCAGCACCACCTACAAACCTATTGATTATCAAAGCCTGGAGATAACAGCCAGCTCATGACATCTGGGCTCTCCCCTGCACCAACCGCAACCCCAACAGCCCCCCTTCAGCAACCTTTATCCATATACGCGTACGTGCACACATGGACTAAAAAAGGCAGAGTCAAATTGGGCATGCAGTTTGGCAACTCATGCTTTTTTTTTTTTTTTAAACTAACTAAAAATTCTTTTCCAAATAGAAAACAGGCCTTGCACTGAGTGGTGTGGCCCACTGCAGCCAGCTGCCTCCTCCAAGCCTCCGGGATCTAGTCCACTTGGAAAGCCTTAGGTGCCTTCAGACATCTGCCTGAAGCTGTAAAAGTTCCCCTCCCTGCAAAGTATTTTATTTTTGTTCACAGCCAGGGAGCCTTCCAAGGAGGGCTCATTCTACAACGTTCACCCTCAAGAGTAGGGTCTCTTTATGACCCCAGAATGGCTACACAGCCACCGGGGCTTAGGGGTTCACTGCAGCCCCTCAGCTCTGTTCATGTGTTGCAGATGCCACTCCACCAAACTCCGCTGTCAACAGCAAGGAGAGACCTGGACACTACCCCTGTCCCAGAGTAAGCACATTCTACCCCCCACTCTTACCCCTGGTAGAGATGCAGGGTTCAAACCTGCAGCCTTGGGATCTGAGCCACAGCGAGGAGCCTTGAAAGCCGTGCGAGGGAACCTGGGCTTGCCACTCAAGGCAACAGGGAAGAGATCTCAGCAGAAGAGCAAGTAGCTCAGGACAGTTGAGAATCCTATCTGACACCTCTTAGCCCGTGCCAGACATCCCAGTGCATGCCTGACAAAGTCACCCAACAGCACCAGAGTACCCAAGGCTCCACAAATGAACAGACTTGGCAAGTTCTGGATGTGGGCCCTTTCCTCAATCCATAGCAAGGAGTCCCATGCGACTCAAGGAACAGGGTCAGTCAAGAGGGACCAAGAGACAAGCTCCCAGGAGCCTCCTACTTCACATCTTGTATATCCTGTGGTAGGTGACATTCATGCTTCCTTCAAGAAGCAGAGCCTGGTGAGGGCGGGGTGGGGGTATGTGTTCCCTACAAGACAGGACCTTCCAGCCTTACCCTGAGACCCCCAGTTAGCCTCACCCACAAACTAGCATGGAATCCCCCACCCATTTTTTACTCTCTTAAAAAAAATTATTCTGTGCACAGGAAGCTCCTGGAAAACAGAATAAAAACACGCTCAGAGTGAACGGCGGGACTCCTGCCAGGTCAGCCAACCCCTCCTGACTGATTTACAAGGCTGCAAAATGGAACTTTGTTCTGCAAATCCCCTCCTTCCTCGCCACACCCCAATACCCAGGCGTGTAGCAGCACGGGGCCCACATGTGAAACCACCAAGTACAGCCTTCCTCGACTGAAACTCAACGCAGGCCACGTGGCCAGGCACCCAGGACACAGGGGTGCGTGGTGTACGGCGGTGTGCTCACAGCTCGGCAGCAGAGGACGCTTGGGGGGCTGGGGAGGGGGAGACAGGGGCGCTCCAGCTCTGAGAAATGAAGGCCTGTGAGAGAAGTTCATATTCCAGGGAGGGAGGGATGTTTACACAGGTGTCATCAGGTCAGAGGGTTCAGCATTCTGTGCAAAATATGGAATTCACAATTCAAAATACAACATTCTCTGCAAAATATAGGAGTGACCTGGGACCCTCTGGGCCAAGCTTCCTCAGTTCAGTTCAGTTGCTCAGTCATGTCCAGCTCTTTGCGACCCCATGGATTGCAGCACGCCGGGCTTCCCTGTCCATTAAGTCGGTGATGCCATCCAACCATCTCATCCTCTGTCGTCCCCTTCTCCTCCCGCCTTCAATCTTTCCCAGCATCAGGGTCTTTTTCAATGAGTCAGCTCTTCCCATCAGGTGGCCAAAGTATTGGAGTTTCAGCTTCAGCTTCAGTCCTTCCAATGAATATTCAGGACTGATTTCCTTTAGGATGGACTGGTTGGATCTCCTTGAAGTCCAAGGGACTCTCAAGCGTCTTCTCCAACACCACAGTTCAAAAGCATCAATTTTTTGGCACTCAGCTTTCTTTATACTCCAACTCTCACATCCATACATGACCACTGGAAAAACCATAGCCTTGCGTAGATGGCTTAGGTTTGTTGGCAATGTAATGTCGCTGCTTTTCTCCCCCAAGTTTCCTAGAGGGAATTTTAGCAGCATCAATAGACTGAAGATATAGCTAAGGGAATGGAGAGAATCTCATCACCCAAACAGAAAGGCCAAGACAGAGAAGCGGGGTGGCTAAAGTGGAAGGTACAGGAAGAGGCCTCTCGGTTTTATGTGCAGACCACAGAAGAGAATCCATTTGGAGAACAGAGGTTCTAATTCTGCAGCTTGGAAAAACACACAGAGCTGTTGCTACGTGAAGAGACAGAACTGGCTGGAGTTAAAAATAGGTTTGGATGACACAGGGGAGTGAGCAACACAGGATCCCTGCCTCCAAACGGCCAGGGGGCCATCACGCGCGGGGAGGAAAGGACGTGCTCGCTCGTCGCTGCTGAGGGATGGCCCTGGGTCCAGCGGCAGATGCTCTGAGCCACCAAAAGCTTCTCCAGATCCGAGCATCAGAGTGGAGAGCCTCTGGGAGCGGTGGGCCACGTCACCTCGGGGTGGCTCAGGGGGACAGGGTGCGAGCGCACTCAGGATCAGAGGGTGTGGGTTTCGTCTCTGCTTGGCCACAACAGAGCCACGGGGACTGCCTCAGCCTCCCCTCTGAAAAGGGGGTAGCTATGTCATCCAGCACCACCTGGCATTTCCTGGGGATTATTAGGAGACAGAAGAGACCCAGATGGAGGGTCCTGGGATCAGGGTTCCAGGTCCGGCTATAAACCACCTGCTGTATGACTCGGGTGAGCTTCTTGCCCCCCAGGCCTCTGCTCAATTCCAAGTGAGGTGGCTGAGATCCTGCTGCTACAGTGAACCAAGTGGGCATCACACCGAGCTCTCAGCCACACAAATTGAGAAAGGGTGACAAAAGCCCCAGCTCACACGGCCAGGCCGTCAGACCCAGGAGAGGGCTGTCTTGACACCAGAGCTTCTTCCCTAACATCCCCACCTCATTTCTATCTCCTGAAAAGTGAGATGGATGCAGGAATGCAGAGAGAGCAGGCAGAGAGTAGCAAATGCCTTTTTATCCTGATCCCAAACCCCTGGGGAAGGGGATACGATTTACTTCTCAACATCCCTGTGAAGGTGTCACTGCTGTTTACCGGTAAGAAATCAGGCCCAGAGAAGTGCATTATCCTGTGTTCTAACTTCAGTCTCTCTGTCCCTCCACCTCTGATTTCGGTCCAAGAAACCTAAATAATGCACCCCTCTCCATCCTGCCACCAGTCCCTACAAAAGAGAGTTCTGGGTGCTTTTTGTTGCTTATGAAAACAAACAACAGCTCATAGTAACATAAGGTAAGCACAAGGCATTCTCTACATCTGAGATCATCCACATGTTTTTCTCTTCCCAGAGTAGACTGGCCTTCTAACTGCTCCTTCCGGCAAGTATTTCACTGAGTTGGTCTCCACTTAGGGTGCGTGCATGCTTGTGTGTGCCTGTGTGTGGGAATGTAAGATCTCACTAAAGAGTCTGTTGGATCTAACTGGTAAATTATCCTGGGAAGAGAAGGAGAAACAAGGCAGGCGAGGAGCTTAAAAAGGTTAGGAGCACTTTTGACACGGCCATGTGTTCAGCAAATGCTGGCTCCTAGGCCACCAGGGATGCTGTGCTGTGCCTGCTGGGGTGGGAGACGACAGAGGCTCGGCTCTGCCCGTGAGGTCCAGGGGATGAAATGAAGTCTCCACAGGAGAACTGAGGGATGCGGGAAGGTGCTCCGGGCGGGCGCCGTGAGGTGGGGATTAGAGGGATCAGGGAGGCTTTATGGAAGAGGTGGCACTCAAGCCAGGGCCTTAAAGGACAGCGAGCCTCGGAGATGCAGGAGGTGATAGGGAGGTGAGAGATTACTGCTGTCATCTTAGCCCTCCCCTGGAACCAGGCCTTCTGACAGCTTCTCCTTCAGAGCATAAATCCCGTCAGGCCTCTGCCCTCCCCAGCCACTCCATCTCGCTGACGGGGTGGGCATGGGGCTTACCCACGTCCCCTCCCCCAGAAGGGGGAGGAGGCTGCCCACTCAGCTCACCAGCTAACCTAGGTGCAGCTCAACCAGCTTCTCTCCCCATCCTCCTGGATGACTGGGTAGGGACTATAGATGAGAAAACAGGGGCTCAGAGACTTGTCCAAGGTCATTCAGCTCAGAACAGGCAGAACTGGAAGTCAAGCCCAGACCTTCTGGCTGTGTACTGGCTTCTCCGGTCAAAGCTTTGAAACTGACGTTTAAAGATGCTGCTGGAGAGTAAAGAGGTCCGGGCTCTATGCCCAGCCCCTCTGTTCTCCAGCAGCTGGGGTACAAGGGCACCTCACTTTACCTTCCTCAGCCCTTCATCATTGTCTATTACAGGGAGGCCTCTACCCTCAACAGGGGTATGGGGAACCCAAATATGACTCCTCAGATAAGGGACTCAAACTGCTGAGCCAGCAACACAGCACCAGGTGGAAGACGCGCGCGTTTGCTTTCTATGATTCTGTGAACACAGGGCAGGCCAGGGCGTGGGAAGGGTGGGGGCCAGCAGAAGAAACATCCCTGGTGGGGCAGAACCCAGTCTTCCGAGGAGCGGCCTCTCTCATTTTTAAAAAACAATCAAAGAAAGGCACCCCACTCAGATCATTTTCAAGAAGAGGAGGCACTGGCTGTGCTGAGACGGTCATGGCCACCATCCTACCAGGCCCTGCCCATCCAACCCAGGAAGCACTCGCTTCTTCTGGGAACTGGATCAAAGGGCATCATCTGGGTAAGAGGTGGAGCCCCATGTAATTAATACCTGGTTATACTGTAGATGCCAGGCAGGGTGCCCTTCCCCATGTGCAAACATCTCCCCAGCTGAGCTGCACAGCAGAGGGCACGGGTCCTAGGCATGTACACGTGAGACAAGGGAGATTAAAGGCGAGAGGTCCCCCCTGCAAATGAACAGTGTGGAGTGGATCAACAACATGCTGTTTGTACAACGCTGATTTTCTTCTTAAAGAGAGATGAGCTTCAGACCCTGGTTTACACCATTAGCAATACACACACACACACACACACACACACACACACACCCCCACACACACCCCCCCCCCCCCACTGTCTTAAAGGAGCCTCTTACAACCGCAAACATGTCATAGTAGGCCAGTGACAGTTCCTTAACAAGAACACTGGCAGTTGCTTCTGCAAAGTGGAAAATTCCCTGGCATGGGCCTGCACACATGCTCAGTTCCAATGACAACTTAATCCTGCCAGGACTGAGGTGTGCACAGAACAAAAACCCACCCGCTTTAGAAACTTCTGTTTTTTTAAGTTTAAGAGAAATCATTAAAGGGATGGCCCCCAGAACACCTTTCAAGAAAGGGGGCACACACTTTGCTCACCAGCACCAGATTCAAGGGGTACAGAGTCACCTTCCCTCAGCTCAGCCCCCGTCATGACAGGATGAGGTGCACAGCCTGAAAATCTCATCCGGGTCCCCTGACATCCAAGCGGGTAAGTTTACACTAGGCTGGGGAGGGGGTGCAAACGAAGGAGCCGGGAATGCAGGCGCATGGGCTGCACGAACAGATGCCGCCTAAGCCTTTAAAGCGCGTATTAATTGCGCTCATTTAGCTAACAGTCTCTGTTTCGTCCCCCACCCTGGTCGACCAGAGTCCTTGGGTACCGCTGGAGAGATGCAAGCTGTTGGCCTTACTGTTATTTTGCCAGCCATTAAACGATTCATCGGAGTCATTAATTGATTTATTACTGCTGCCTGCTCAGAGGGTTTAGCAAATAAGGAATGATGTAGGTCACAACGCAAAGGAAATTGAACCAAACAACGCCATGAGCAGCCGGGCACTTAGAATCCACTGCTGTCCACTCGGACAGCCCTCCATGCCCAGCTGTCAGACGGGGGGCTGCACTGCTGGCTCTCCTACCTGAAGCCCAGGTGTCAGCCTGCCTCCAGCACACGTGTCGTGCTGCCCAAGATACAGACAGAAGGTGGAGAAGCTCGTCTTGAGGGCTCCTGGGCATCTGCCAGGTGAGGTCACCAGTGGCTGGGCCCACGGCTGGGCCCTCCAGGACACAGGGAAGAGGCATGACATGAGGCAGAGGGTTCCGGCTAGGGGAGATGGCACGCTCTGGCCACACCTCCCCCTCTGCCTGTGCTGCCCACAGGAATGACAGGACAGCAACAGATGACAAGACAGGTGCCTCCTAATGCTGGCCCTTTCTTACTTATCTCTGATCCCCTCAAAAAGCCCCAGGGCGGCGGGTGGCATTAGCATCTCTACATTACAGAAAACTGAAGCTCAGAGAGCTGATCTGCCCACAGTTCCACAGGCGGGGAAGCAGCACCCTGGGACCTGAACCCAGGTCTACCTGACTTCCCAGTCCACATTCCTTCCCCTTGACCAAATTCTTTAGGTAACACAAAGGGGCGCTGCAGCTCAGCCTCAGTGACAACCTCCAAAAAACTAACTAGGTGACGAGAACAGGACGATCCCCTCCCTGCCTGGGTGCCTCATTTACAAAACAGCAGGGTCCAGGGTGGGCGGAATTCAGTCCCTTCTGCCCCCACCCAGTGCCCTGACCCCCTGAGATGATGCTGCCTACTAGGGATCCTTCCTCTTGGGAAGACCCCAGTTGCTGGGGGCGAGCCCTCCCGGAGGCCTCCCCTGCTGCCCCATCTGTCCTTCAAGCCTAAATGCAGCAGGTGCAGGAAGCCTTCCCAGAACTAGATCAGGCACCCAGTAGGTGCACAACAAAAGCCTACTGCGCTGGATGGGACTGCAGAAAAGTTCCCAGGCCTCACCCTGCTCCCGGGCCCTGGGGCGCTGAGCAGACTCGGTGGGACTGCAGAAAAGTTCCCAGGCCTCACCCTGCTCCCAGGCCCTGGGGCGCTGAGCAGACTTGGTGGGACTGTAGAAAAGTTCCCAGGTCTCACCCTGCTCCCAGGCCCTGGGGTGCTGAGCAGACTCGGTGGGACTGTAGAAAAGTTCCCAGGCCTCACCCTGCTCCCGGGCCCTGGGGCGCTGAGCAGACTTGGAGCGGTGTTGACATGAGGGGACTAGGGCAGTCATTTTACAGAGACATTAACACCCTCGGCAAGAGGATTCACGAGGTCACAGATTCTGGGCAAGTCTGTGTGCGCACATGTCTGTCTGTGTCTCTGAGGCAGGAACGGTAACAGCTCTGGTACCCAGGGTCCCTACGGAACCCAACCCAGCCAGTCTGGTTGACTCAAATTCTGTGATCACAGCAATCAGCCCCTCAAAGACACACCACACCCCTCGCTGCCTGGCACCATTCTAGAACAGGGCCCACCCTGCGGGCATGCAGGAGGCCCCCTCAGGGTGGCAGGCTCTTCAGTTTGCTCCAAGAGTGATGCGGAGGGGCTGAAGATGTAGGTCAGGCATGGACTAAGACCCAGGCTGCTTCAGTCCTTGACACAGCCCAGTCTGCAAGCTCGTTCCACAGCCTGTTGAGGTCTTGCCAGAGCCACTGCAGGACAAGGCAGGACTGCCCTTTGGAGGTCATCACAGGGAGGCCACAGATGCTTGCTGGGGGTCTGCCAGGCACACAAGCAGGGCTTTCTTGTTAGCATCCTGCCACAATGGTTCCAGAGCACCCAAGGACACACTCGGCCTTTAGGATCCTAGTGAGAAACCTGTTGGGGGACGGGGTCAGGAGCCCAGCCTGGAAGAACCAGAGATGACCTGACTGGTCAAAGGCTTCCGAGGGACCAGAGGACCTATCTGCTGAGACTTCTGGCCTATACACGGGACTTCTTAGTGGTCCACCCCTCCTCTCCCCATCAATCCATATGGTATTGAAAGCACAAAGGAAGGTCTTGTCTAGAGACCTTCATCAGGGTTCAACAAATTAGATTCTTTAAGTCTATCAGAAAAGGAATAACCTATTATTATTGTTTAGTACTCTCTGCGGAGAAGGCAATGGCACCCCACTCCAGCACTCTTGCCTGGAAAATCCCATGGATGGACGGCCTGGTGGGCTGTAGTCCATGGGGTCGCTAAGGGTCGGACACGACTGAGCGACTTCACTTTCACTTTTCACTTTCATGCATTGGAGAAGGAAATGGCAACCCACTCCAGTGTTCTTGCCTGGAGAATCTCAGGGACGGGGGAGCCTCGTGGGCTGCCGTCTATGGGGTCGCACAGAGTCAGACATGACTGAAGCGACTTAGCAGCAGCAGCAGTACTCTCTGGCTTACAAGGCCTTTCTTTCACCCAAATTTACTTGATGAACATGCCCAACTATCCTTCTGCGGAGGCTGGTCCATCTCTCTGGAACTTCTCATTCACTTTCTCCTCCTGGGCAAAACCTCTTCATCTTCCATGTGTTCCTCATCACAGCACTTGTCACATCTGACTGTTAATTTCTTATTAAATTAGCCAGCTGCCTTCACAGGGATGGGGGCAGGAATAGTGTGTACAGCATAGAGAAGGTGCTGGCTCAGTAAATATTTTTTGGATGAATAAAGTTCTTGCAGAAATTCTGCTTATCAAGAATAGTCACCATGTCTACAAGGTCAAATTGCAAGACTAGCTAACTCATACAATTACCCTCTCCCCTCGAAAAACAGCACCTCTGCCACACACACGGGCACGCACACCCCACTATGCCCACACACATCTTAGAACAGGCTGTTTCCTCTGCCTGTGAAACCCAAGCTTTGGGTGTTCAGAAAACCTAGGCACTGATGTGGCTCCGCCCTCCTGGCAGATGACTTGGGTGGCCTCTTCTGGAGTCAACGGTCAGGTCAGCAAAATGAGATCATGGTTACACCTCCTTTCCCAAGACAGCTGTGGAGACAGCTTAAGCTAACATCTAGACAAAGCATCTTTAGTTCCAAGAAAGACAAAAAAATGCAAGGGAGTAGGGTGGTCTCTAGAGTTAAACTGCTACTGTGTCTCACTCCCAACTGGACGGAAGTCAAGCCTAGGGCCAGGGGGCTGGGTGCAGTGAAAGGATCATGTATGAGTTGAGGAGTCTTTATGAGTTGCTAAGACCTAGCTGCCTCTCCCAGCCCTGGTGGTCGAGCCTCCCTTCCATCTCCAAAGCAGAGCCTGCTGTTCACTCTCAAGACAGGTTGAATGCACTGGTTCTCAGCCTCCCTGCAGGTAGATGTTTGCTCCACTGGCCCAAGGAGCAACTTTTTCCATACACTTCTTAGAGGGGCCAGAGAACATGCCTACTACCTCCAGGGCTTAGGGACAGGTAGAGGTGTGGGGGTGGGGGTTTGGGGGGGGGAGGTGCTCCTGAGCCTGGGCAGAAGCTGACAAAGACATCAAGGCAGAGGTCTCCCCGTAAGATGCCTTCCTGCGCCCCAGAAAATGTGCCCCATAGATGGAGGAATCTACTGCCAATCTGACAACTGCCCTGTGCAGCTGGACCCTCCAAATCATAGATTAAAAAAAAGACATGGTTCTTGGAATCAAGAGACATGGCACAGAGCAAGCCTTGAGCTCACTCAGTCAGAATGCATCCTCCTCTTCCTCCCTGATTCAACTCCTCACTTGACTTGAAAGAACTTGAGAGAGGCAGAGAGAAGAGAAAGATAAGATGCTGAGAAAAGGGGGAGGGTGGGCAATGACCAGGCTCTCTGAGCCTGCAGGAACCTCTGGCCACAGCCCTGTTCTGTCTACCATGTTGTGAGAACAGCTCCAGCCCTTCAGCAAGCAAGCCTCAGGCCCCCCAGGACACTGTTCATGCTACTTTTACTCTCTCTGCTCAACAAGCTCCCCTGCCACCTTCCCTTTATCTACCTATAGAACTCCTAGTCCTCCACCTATGCCCACCTCTATGTCCCTGCTTCCCAGCACAGAACAAGCATGGAAGGCCCTGAGTAGGTTCATGAGCTAGAACTCAATTTTAGAAGATACCTGCTTCTACCCGTAACCCTCTCAACAAGGGCTGAGATGGCTGAGATGGAACGTTAGGAGTTCCAATAAACTCCTAACCAAGGGCTGCCATGGTAAAGCAGACAGAGCACTGGACTGAGGCAAGGAGCTTCGACTCCCCAGCTCCCTGGCTAATTCAGGGGCAGGCAATTCACTCTATCTTGAGATGCTCCCCCGCCCCATGCCCCGACCAATATAAGACAACACCTTCCTGGAGCTGGCATGAGTTAATGCAAACAAGGAGATGACGGGAGGGCTGGGATCTCATCTCAGCCTCTCTCCTCCTCCCATTCTCACCTCCCTCTTCTCAGGGACACCAAGCTTCAATCTTGAGAAGCACATGCTGGTCCCCAGCCTCTGCACATGCCATCCCTCCACCCAGAATGCCCACCTCCCTGCTGGCTTTTGCCATTCTAGTCCATCTACCCATCCATTCCTCAGGTTGCCCTGGGCACTGGGCAGGATGATTTTTTTCCTCTTCCAAGTCAACGTAAAACTCTGTAACCCCTACAACACTTTCTACCTGGCCTTATCATATGGACAAAGCTATCTCCCTGCAGGACTACTGGTTCCAAAAAGTAGAATCCAAATATTCAATAGTAGTATCCAAATATGTCCAATAAAATCAGTAACCACTGAATGGGGGCTGTGAGAGAGCTTTTGGACAAAGCTAGGCCTGGCTCTTCTGGGAAATGTCTTTTATTTTTCTTCTTTATAAAGATGTAACTTTAAAGAACAGAACATACTCTCATAAATCCAAATGTCAAAAGGGACAAAGAGGGGCCTTATCTTCCCAAAGTCTCCATGTTCCTCTTCTCAAGCAATCACTGGAGAAGAGAAACATGGAAACCTTGGAAAAGACCTGATTTTGAATCTTAGTTCTATTCCTAGCTTGAAACGTGTAAGCCACATAGACATCACAGGACCATCCTTGAAGGATGATGACCAAACTCCCCACTGGGCTGCAAATCTGGTCTAAAGCAGTCTGGTTTTCTTTTATTTTTGTCTAATTGCATTTGAGGCTGTGGCCTGGTTTTCTCCACTGCAGATAGGAGTTTTTTAATCCACAGGCCTCCAGAAAACCTGAACCTAGAACCTTAGAACAGGAAGGAGTCCCCCAGCTTCTCTGCTAACAGACCTAGCCACAGCCTCACAATCCTAGTGGGAGAGCAGGAAAGGTCTGAGACCTGAGTCCTCCAAGACATCGTGCCTTGGCAGTCTTATCTAGAAAATGGCAATGATTTGCCTTGCTTCCCAGAGTTTATGAAAGTAAGGTTTCTGCTTCCCCCAGAAACAGTGCTCAGCCTACAATCAGGTGGACAATAATTACTTTGTTGAATAGACATTTCTTCTATACCCTTCTCTCCACTTTTTATCCACCAAGGAAGTTCCATGCCCTGTGTGGGCTAGGTGGGGCACTGGTCACCTGTAGAGCCTCTCAGCACTCCCATTACTGTCCCCCCAAAGCTAGCTGGTTCTGCATTCCAGAAACAGAAATAACCCACCACACACCATGCAGACATGGAAAGGAAGCTGATCTCACTTAGCCCTCTCAATAGCCTGCTCTTTTGTTTTGTATCTGACCTACCTTGCCAACGAGGACCACGATGGTTAAATGTCTTTACAAGGTCACAGTTCATCCTGGCTGGGTCCATTCATCACACACCAACACACTGCATCCCCTCCAGTGGGAACCAAAAGGAAGACTCCAGTCATGGAAGGGAAAGACTTTAATCTTACAAACAGGCCTTCCAGTGATGGTACCAGTGTGAGGCAGGTCTCTTCAACCTTAAATGCCCATCTGTGAAATGGGAAGTCACCATTCTTTGCCTGGCCTACCTGACACAGGAGTTTGAAGAAACAAATAGAAAACTGGGTGTGAACAGAAGAGCAACTGCATCCCCTGTTTCCTGCAGCCCAAGGGGCTGGGAAGGAAGGAGGACACTACAGTGATAGAGGCACGGGGCTGGGTGCCAGGCCCTGGCAGGCTGCCGCCCAGGAATCCCTTTCCCTCGTCTATTAAAAAAAAACAGGGGTGGGTTCAATTCTTGGTTCCCAAACCTCGCTGCACATCAGAATCACCTGGGGGCTCTGCCAGCCACCCAGTCACCACCCTGCCCAGGCTGCAGGAAGCCTGTAGGGATCCAGTTTTGGGGAACTCCAGGATCAGATGTCTCAGAAAACTCCTCCTAGGTTCTGCCTCTGCCCTGAGCAGTCCCAGGTCCAGGGGTGGTTAGATGGGCAGGCATCTTTTACCCCTCACCCTCCCCAGCCAGGCTCCCAGGAGGCCTGTAGAAAGCCTCCGGATGCAGGTTGGGGCTTAGACAGCCGCCCAAACAGGTACGGGCCCAGATTTAATTGGCCTCTCAGTTAAGCTTTCTAATCTCATTAAAGCTGCCTCCATCATGCAGACCACGGCTCTGAATTTAATAACAGAAGAGCACTGCCCTGCCCCACTGTAAGCTGATTAGGTCTGGGGAGGCCAGAGAAGACCGCTCTGGACCCGAGGCCCCCTGGCTGCAGTCAGACCACTCTGGGCCCTATCACGCCACGCTGCCATATGGATGACACACACTCAAACAGAGGAGAGGGGCACACTACAACGGAGGGCAGGAAGGAAGGAAGTGGGAGAAAGTGCTTAGAGCAGGGGTGCAGGGCCAGACCTGCCTACCCCACCCTGGGGAGCCAACACAGTCTCCATGACTTCCAATAAAGATAAACAACCAAGTAATTATATTCATCTTATCAGGGTGCAATAACAGTGTCCACCCCACAGCAGCAGACAGCAGCCCCTGTGGACAGAGTGTGGGCTTCCCAGCCGCCTCCTCGAACTCTTCCTGAAGCCCCCGACCCTGACTTCATTCTCAATGGGAGGGAGAAGGCAGAGGGCAGCAGAAGACTTGTCCTGCCACCATGCTTTCCCCACCCACCCCATCCCCGAGAGGAGCTACTCACAGCCCTTCCCTGACAAGTGTGTGACAAGGGCTGAGCAAGGAGCCAGCTCTTGGACATCGGCTCCAAAAACACCACGGTCAACGTGTGCAAACATCCCTGTGCAAATACACGTCGCCCACTTCTCGCTCATCTCGCACTATCTAAATATATCCCAAGGAAGTAACTTGGCAGTGATGAGAAATTCTGCAGTGGCTCCAAAGTAGCAACAACAAAACACACACACACACACGCTTTGCTCTGTTGTAGGTGCCACGCTGGGTCAAGGACATGCACGGAGACCACACACACCGGCAGTATCTGCCCAACGTGTATTGGGGGTTTGGTCCTGCTGAGGGTTAGTGATCAGTTATTATTAATGTTTAATAGGAAGATGAGATGAGATCTTAGAAGGGAAGGAACTCCATGCAGTTTCCAGGCTGGACGAGCACAGATGCCCTGTCCAAGGGAGATGCTCGGGGGCACACCCAGCCGAGTACACACACACCCATCCCCACCCCTCTGGGACTCGCTTTAAGACACTGGCATTTTCCACTCCACTTGCCAAGAATGAGCCACCCTGCCCTGCGTGATCCTCCAACCCCTGAAACAAACGCGGCAGTCATGGGGGCGGGCTAGCACACTGCAGGCACCAGTCCTATGCCGCCCCCGCCCCTGCCATCTTCACCAAAGGGAAATGCAGGCTCAGAGAAAGAGACAGACACGCCCAGGACCAGGCCAGGGCGCTCCACATGCCACCATGCTTTCACTCTTTGGATAATTTGGAGAGAGATGGGTTTTTTCCCCCCGCAATGTCCTCAGCAAATCCAGGCTGAGGCAAATCAGCCCTAAGCCCACCCTCTTGGGTACAAGGGCACCAAATTACTAGGAAAATGTGTGACAGTCAAGGGGGTCTGGGCAATCCTCCCAATTGTGCCAGGTCTCCATAGGCCAGGCTGATTCCTAGCTTCCATACAACACCCCAGACCATGTCTTCCCCATCATTCCACTGGACTCGCTCCTGGACCAGTGCACCAGCCTCCTTTGTTCATGGATCTGCCTACTCGTCCTCTTGTCCTCCTTCCTGTCCCCAAGCAGACCTCATGGGCAGGCTCACAATCCAAGAGGACTTTGCTCCAGGCTGCACGCTGCCCTAGGCCCTTCAGTCTCAGCTCCACCCCCATAGGCCCTCCTTCCTGAACATGGCAAGTCTTTTAAGCTTCCAAGTGTTTATACAGGCTCTTCCCTTTCCCTGGAATGCTCTCTGTCTCTCTCTTTTTTTTTTTGGGGGGGGGGGGGCCGTTGTCAGGCAGCACATGGGATCTTAGTTCTTCGACCAGGTTCAAACCTGTGCCCCCTGAACTGGAAGTATGGAGACTTACCACTGTATCTCCAGGGAGCCCCTACCCTGCAATGCTCTTGTCACACTCTTCCCTTTCAGTCACCATCTTCTGCCTCTTTTTTTCTCTTGGGGACCCCCACAAAAAAGCCACCGCATGCAGGAAGCCCTCTGGGTCGAGCCAGGAGGGCCCTCTCTTGGGACATCCAGTGACGGGACCCTTTGCAGCACCATGAGCATCTGCTTACGTCTGTTTTTCTCACTAGACCATCAGATTCTAGAAGGCAAATGGTCTATGAGGCATCTCCAGGCCCAGCAAACCAAAGGCATTTTCAGGCCAGCACAACCTCCAAAAGAAACCTGATGTCTCAGAACCAACACCAGAAACACTGCTTACTCCAATCCCAGCTTTTTAAAGTCAAGAAAAGGGAGGCTCAGGAAGGATAGGGGAGTGTCGACGTCACACCACTGGTGAGCAGCACTGGACCTGTGGCTGGCTAGGCTCTTCATCCTCATCCTCTAGGTCAGCCAAAAGCTCCTACAGCAAGACCCAGCTCAGGAGACGGCCACCAGGACCAAGCATCCAAGAAAGCGGGGTGTCAGAGAGGTCTAGAGGCAGCACAAGAAGAGCTGCTCGCGGGCTCCAGAGCGCAGCAGCAGGGGACGCACAGGCCAGCCTGGAGGCCCCGGGGGAGACGGCTGGCTCAAGTGCCCTGAGCACTTGCTGGACCAACACAGAAGGAAGGACTGAGGAGAGGACCCAGCATGTGGGGCACTCAACCACATGCGCTATTGCACAACTAATGGCACTAACGACCAATTACACACCAATGCACGCAGGGTACCACACAAGCCTGCACCCCGCTCCGGGATCCCAGAGAAAGGAGGATTATTTCTGCTGGAGGGTGGGGCCGTCTGGGGCGCTGACATCTGATCAGACACCATCTGTTATTTTTCTCTAATTGTTCCACATGTGTGAAATTCTGATTCTAAGCTAGAATGTGGACTCTGAAAGGCCAAGACTGCGGTCGCTTCCCCTGCCTCCCCCGACCCCTCTCTCCCCAAACATCCATTCCACAGCAGGGCTCCCAGTGGAGACTGAGGGACCACCGATGGGAGGGACAGACCTTCTGTTTCAAAGAGGAGGTATAAAACCAGTGCTGGGTCCCCATAAGTCTGCTTTACCTGCAGAAGCTCCCTGAGCCCAACAAGAAATCCAGCGGGGTCCACGGGCATTGCCAACACCCCCCGTACCCAGAGTCCCCGGAGTGTCACAAAGACCAGGCTAGGCTCTACTGCACGCTTCCCGTGTCTCCTACACACGTACCTTCTGCCCCCTCGGCAAGCCTGCATGATAGCAATCACCACCCCCACTTGATAGACTGGGAAAACAGGCTCAGACAGAGGGCCCTTGGTGAGGTCAGCGGCAGGCCCACACGGAGTCCTTTCCCACATCACACAGCCCGTAATACCCATTCCCTGCCAACAGTGGCTTGCGACAGAAGCCTCACCAGAATCCTCTGGTATGAATCGGAGCTGCTCAGACGCCCCATCTGTGAGAACCACCACCACCACCAGATCAACTGTGGTTTCCCAGGACCAACTCAGCTAAGGGGCACCCCACACCAGGTGGGGTCACGCACACACACACCACGCTATACCCCAGTTTCTACAGTGACACCCACCTTCTCACTCTCCCGAGGCCTCACCCCCACCCACCCCCCAGCCCCAGCCGAGTTTCCATAGAAGCCCAGAAGAACGCAAACTCCAATTATTCCCTTTCTTGCTTGAATAATGGCCACTTCACAATCCTCCCTGCCCGCACCGGGACCCTCGCCGCTCTGAGCGGGCGCTCAGGCCAGGGAGAGAGAACAAACGGGAGGGGGATGAAAAACACACACAACGGTAAGCTCCAACCCAAACAGAACTAATCCATTCAGAGCCAAAGGAGGCCGAGCAGATGGGAAGCCGGCCTCCCCCGCCCGTCGCCACCCGGGACCGGAGCCCTTGCCGCAGTGTTGTGATTATAAAGGGTGCCCCAGCCGCACGCTCCCAGGGCCGCCCCTGCTCCCAGGCACCCGCGGGCAGCGCCTTCATCTGGCTTGTGTTTAGTGTCCTCCCCCAAATCATGTGCCAGGCAGCAGCACAAACACCCCAGCCTTACCACGCAGCGCAGGAGGGAAGGGGGTTCCAACTCTGTACTTTGCTCTCTGGATTCTGAGAGGACTCTGGGCAGGAGGTGTAAAACACCCCCCTGGAGGGCCCCCAACCCTCCCCACGTGCATGCTGACATCTTCCTGTGAGGGTGTCTGTGTGTCTGTGTTCCCCTCCACCTGCTAAGCGTGAGGGCACCCCTCTACTGCTCAGTACAAGGCAAGGCTGCACACGACATACTCAGATCCACTAAATGAATGCAGATCACAAGTCGGATTAAATACAATATTGACAGTTTTACTCCTTTAAATCCATTCCCTTCTCTAAACTGTAAGCACCCTGAGAGTAGAAATCTTCTCATTCACCAGGATCTTCCCAACAGCTGGCGCTTCATGGATGCTCCGTGTTTACTTGGTAGGCCAAGAAGGACCGTGCACCACCTTGGGCACACTGAAGCTCAACCTACGGAGAGAAATCCACTACTTCAGAGGATGTTAGGGCAGAATGGGGCTTAAATGTCCCTGTGTCACCCTGCTTGCTCACAAGAGGAAGGAGAGTGACTTGTCTGCAGCCAGACCAAATCAGTGTAGGGAATGCAGGACTCGAACCTGGGCCCTGATACCCAGCCCTCCCTGGCTGGGGGAACAGAAAGCTACGGAGACAGCGCTGGCTGCTCAGAAGGAGCGGGTAATCTGGCGGGGCAGACGAGACAGACACACGAAACAATTAGTGAACAAGATAACTGCCAGCCTCACGGTATTATACCCTGATATAATAAAGTACATGCTGTACAACACAATTAGAGACAAGAGGGAGGCACGCCGCACTAATTACACAGGACAAAGAGTTAGCAAACGGGAGTCACAGGGGCGCCAGTGTTGTCACAGAGGGCTCTGGAGGCCGAGGGACCCAAGGTGAGCTTGAGGTAGTGGGTGGGGTGGGGGGGATTCCACCAGGAAGCCTCTCCTGATTACCACCCCCTCCTCTGTGCTCCTGCCAGAGCCCCTGTCCAGAGCGGGCCCATCTCCCTGCCCCTCATGGCCCTTGTGTAGGCAGGGCCTACGAGGTGGACTACCTTGAAGGTCAGCCCAGGGGCCGGGGGGTAGGTCCTGGCACTAAGCCGGCCCCTGGTAGTCACTCAAGGAGTCACTGTTTCAATATAAACAATGACGGATGCTATGTGCTGGATGCTGTGCTGAGTCCCTACATGAGCCCTTCATTCAGTTCTTCCGACAACCCCCATGAGGTGAGGATGCACACTTTTGCAGATAACCAGCTCAGACAGGGGACATCACCCTCCCCAAGGCCCATGCTAATAAAATGGCACAGTCAAGAGACAACATAAGACAAGTCCACCCCTCTACAGACCTCATGCTCTTAACTCCCCACACCCACAGGTCTAACATGGAAGCCCCAGCTGCAAAGGGTGCTAAGTACTTGAAGCACAGGCAATTCAAACTGAGATGCGTAAAATACGGACTAGATCTCACAGACTTGGTATGAGAAGTAAGAACGTTAAATAACTGTAATGATTTTTATGCTGATTACGTCTTAAAATGACAGTATTTCGGACATATGTTCATATGACTAAGTAAAGTACATTCTTAAAATTAATTTTACTTGTTTCTTTATACCTTTTTCATGTGCCTACCAGAACATTTAAGATGACATGTCTGGCTCCCATTGTATTTCTATCGGACAGCACTGCCTCTAAGACATTTGCTCCATGAATGACGATGTAGACAAGAGCAAAGGAGAAAGAAGATGGCATCTCAGGCAAGGGGAAGCCCGGAAAGGGCAGCCGAGGGAGAGAGGGGACAGCCCTGAGCCTGTACAGGATGCCCAGGCAGGGCTGAGATCTGAATATAACCAGGCGAGGGCGTGGCCAGGTGTGCAGGAGCCAGGTGACAGAAGGCATGGAAAGTGGGCAGGGCTCTGACCTGCAGCTTCTGGTAAGAAGAACAGGCAGTAAAACTGCTGTGTGGAGCTGGGAGCCAGGAACAATGACTCCATGCGACTTCAGGGACCTTGAACCAGTCACCCCCATCCACCTGCCTTCCAGAAACCAGCAGCAGTGCCTCAATTTCCTGAGTTTGAGGAATTAGAGAGTTCTAGAGTAGGTTTCCTCTGAGGAGCAGGAAACACACATTCCAAACGGGCACCAGACACGGGGGCCCAGGGCTAGCTACTCTCACATAGAACAGCTGAAGAGGCCTTTCCAAGGAAAAGGGCTGAATGAGGGCTTAGAAAGCAGGGTGGGAAAAGGGTTCAGCAGGTGTGGGGGGTGGGGGGAGGGTGCTCCAGAAAGCCAGGTCATTCCACGCGGAAGATCAGTGTGTGCAGAGGCCATGTGAATAGCAGGCAGCCAGAGGCAGAGAAAGAAGAGCAGAGTCCCAGAGGGGTCGCCGGAGCCAGGCCCCAGGATGTTCTACTAATAGAGAACGCTGTTGGTACAACGTTGAAAGCTGAGCTTTGGGGACACTCTCAGAGAACAGACTGGTCCTCACGCATCAGAACAAGCCCTGGCCCTGGACTGAAGGCTGAGCTGTCCTCTGCTGAGGTGAGCCTTGATCCGCTGTAACTGCAGAGAAGGTGATACAGAAAACCCATACCGCCACCCCCATGGAGAGGCGAGGATGCCCGGGACCTGGTGCCACTCTCAGAGGAGCACTCGCGGGCCAGTACATGCACCACAAGAGACAGGAGAAAGTCTGGGCCAACCACGTCTAGCGGGAGGTAACAAATCCCAGTTCTGATTACATCTGCATGCTGAAAGACATCAGGCTGTCAACTGGGTAAGAAGGAAACTGCTACCTTACTCCCCAGGGTCCTTATAAGGAATCAAGAGATTCAGGAGATGTGAACTACCCGGCGCAGACCCGAGCCCTTCCCCTGGCAATGTCACTGATCCCCCAGTGCCTCCCTTCCCTAGTCCATGGGGTCACAGCACCTGCCTAACATGGCAGGCAGCACACGATAAGCATTCAATAAATAGTAAATTTCCTATTATCAGATGTCACGGCCGAGGAACGGCAAATTAGATCCAGTTAGGAGAGCAGAAACTTACTTTGGTGAGCAGTCACGGGCCCATGGAATGTTCCTAGACACATAAAAAAAGCTTCAAGCTGGAAGCCACTGGCTTCCTTTGCAGGCTGGGCAACTGGGAGTCACAGAGAAGCAGCAAGAGGCCTCAAGTTTGGATGTTTTTATGAAGGATGGGCCACAGGCAGAAGGAAATTCTCTCTTGGTTTCAAGGCTCAAAGAGGGTCATTACTATCTGGTTTTCCATCTAGCAGACTTTTCTCTCCCAGCTTTATCCTTTTTGGCCTGCACCATGTGGCATGTGAGATCTTAGTTCCCTAACCAGGGATCGAACCTGCGCCTCCTGCACTGAAATCTTAACCTATGAACTGCCCAGGAAGATCCTTCTCTCCCGGTTTTGTCCCAAGGCCAGTCACTCTTGCCTGCTAGCTGTTTCCTCTCTGTCATCTATTTATATCTCATCTTCCACGAAGACACCCTTGCATCCTTCTCATGTGTGCAAACTCCCTAACCTCAGGGTCCCATGAAAATGCCATGTTCCTCAGGAGCCCTTCCCAGACGCCCCCTACTATCCAGGCTGGCAGCTCCTGGGTTCCTTTCTTATTCCTTCTTCTGGATGGGAAGCCCTCCCAGGGCTGGACCAAGTCTTGCCTGCACAGAACCCCAGGAGCCTCCCCAGGGAGGCAGAGCTCAGGGAGAGAATGGGAGGAACATGATAAAGCACACCTGGGTGTGTGATAAGCTCTAGCCTGGTGCCGGCCGTATGTCACAGACGAATCCACTGGAGGACCCGGGGAAAGCTACAGGTCCAAACAGGCATAGAGTTTCAGGCCAAGACACCAAGCTCATTATCGGCAAACATCGGGTTATTTGAAACCAGGCTGTGTAACAGAGGGAAAGTGCCATGGCCACAGTGAGGCCTCACTGACCAGCTTCACCCCTAACCTGGGTGATCCTTGAGATGAATGGGAAAGACAGGGGCAGGGCAGAGTGAGGCCAGCCCCCTGACATTGCTTAAGAACTGTTGCTGGGAGTATCGTTACATAGATGATAACCGTAGTGCACTGTTATTGGGTGCTTCCACGTGCCGAGCACTTACTATGATCACTTCTCACGCCAACCCCAAGACGTAAATACTTTAGAAGATCCATTTCACAGTGCAGGAAACTGAGGCTTAGCTTACCGAGGGTCACACAGCGGTAGCTGGCAGAGCTGGTATCTACCTGACACCCACAGGCTCTTCCACTGCGGCCCACCACCATTACTGACCTTGACACTCAACCTGAGGACTCTAATGGTGAAAGACTCAGATAGGATTCCAGCCGCTCCCTGTCCCCACAGCCCCCAGGACGAGAGAAATTCAGGCTTCAAGAGGCCATACTGGCCCCGCTAACTCGGGGTACCCTACGCCCCCATCACATCCTTCTCCTTCTGCTTTTTTGGCCCTAGAACCTGAGGGCACACAGCCTCCTTTGAGGATAATCGCTTCCCCACCCTCCTGGCTGTGCAGCAAATACCCACTCTCCACTCCTAAGTCATCACCTCTTCGACCAATTTTTATACTCACCCTGCATCTCCTCGGCCCTACAGAACCAACCAGTCTTCCCCGTCCTCCACGCCTGATGCAGCCTGGCTGGGACGCTGCCTGGGACCCACCCCACTGTATTGTGCTCAGGGCTGTTTGTCTCCTTGGTGGGCTCCTCGAGGACAGAGACCCTGCCTTCATTTATCTCTGAATCTCTAGTGTTCATAGAATGAGCTAAGCAATATTTTAAAGCACATCTCCCTCCCCAGAGCTGCTCATCAGTAGTTAAAACAACAGAAGAGCAGGACAGGTCACTGATCAGAAGGGCAAGGATTCACCATTAGGTCTGCTCTGAAAATTAAGAATACCAAAGAAAGCGAATTTCCTGGCAGTCCAGTGGTTTGGACTCCATGCTTTCATTCACGGGGCCCAGGTTTCAATCCCTGGTGGAGGAACTAAGATCCCACAAGCTGTGTGGCCCAACCGAAAAATGGCCGTTCCCCCTAAGGAAAAGGCAATCTCTGCCGGTGGCTGTATAGAAAAATCCCACTGGTTTGGAATGATTAGGGATAAGAGATAAAAAGCTGGTCTGATTACCACTGTAACAAAGTTATACCACCCTCTGATGGGCTGTACGAGGCACACACAGAGCATGTAAGCCCATGAAGCATGCCAACTTCCAGCAGCGTAGACCATCAAATAGACTTCATCTTACTGACACTCTACTTTGCTGGGCAAACCTGCCTCCCAAGCTTGGCCTGAGTGAGTGAGGCATGAGTTCTGTATGGAGGGAGGTTATAAAATTTCTACCAGACCCCATCAAACTGAGCTGCCTCCAAACAAGATACATTTTTTTGCAAGTAGCCTAATGAGAGCAGATGCTGCTGCTGAGACAGGCCAGGGGGACTCAACACTGGCCTGCACAGACTTTAGCCACGATGTGGTAACCAGATCACCAAGGAAGCACCAGCGCCCTTTTGCTACAGATAGAGAAAGGAAATGAAGCTGGTTCTCAAAACAGTCAGCCTTGAGTTTCATTGATACCTTGGGAAACGTTCCTACTAGTATGCGAGGCCCATCGCACTCTGAGAAATTATCTGTCCCTTCCACATGTACACAATGGGCTGAGAAAACGCCAGGCAGATGGAAAGTTGCCTTCTCTGCTGCTCACTGTTTCTGACACCACACGGTCACTCAAAGACCCTGGAGTGGTCCCGAAAATCCCTAGATCCCCAAATGCCCTGTGCTCAGAAATAACCCAAAGCTTTAGCCGCTGCCAAGAAAAGGAAAAAGAAAGAAAACCCCAGGAACACACCAAATCCATGTCCAACTCCTTTGCCCCCTGGAACAAAACCCATTGCAGACGCACACAAAGCAGGGTAGGCTGGACAAAGGAGAGGCCAGGTCACACTCGACGAGGCGCTTTCTTGTCGTTTCCAAAACAGAACTGTCCTCTATTAAAATGCTCTTGTTGCTCGCATGTTGGTGCGGGAGGGAGGGGGGCACAAATCTCAAAACAAAAGGCGAGGCAAGGAGGGAGGGGAGGCCCTGAGCGAGCTAGCAAGGGCAGCTTCTTCTCCCCGCACACTTCCAAGCCTTTGAATGCCCACAGACCTCGGCCCGGAGCTGGCAGCTGTCTGTTATTATCCCCGCAACTCCAAGGGCCCCAGCACTAAGGAGCACGTCCCGAGCAGGTGAACGCCATCTGCCCGGCTCTGACGAGATGCCCAGCTCTGTGCCTGCTGCTGCCAGCAGGCCGCGGGGACTTCGGGGAGGTACGGCCAGCCTCCTACCCTCTCTCCGCCCATTCTTCAATGCTTAGCCCGGCTTTCTTCACGCTCCCTGGGGGGCTGCAGGCTCAGTCACTACCTGGCATTTATCGCAGAGGGGGAGCTCTTTTAAAAAACACTTGGTCACCTTTCACAGAAATTTCGTAAGGCATTGAGAGTATGGAGGTTTTTTTCTGGTGGAGGGGGGTAGTTTGCACAGAGTTGGGTATCCACAGGAAAACAGGGCCCATTGACACACCTTCCAGAGGCTCATTTGAAGAAGGGGCTTTAATTAATCTACAAAGAGAAAAAAAGTTTTCTACCTGCCTTTTAAAAAGCACTCCTTGCATTAGCTAACACAGTCCCAGTACACCCCGGCCCATTTCCTCCCACCCCGCTCTGGCTGTTTTAATTGGGGTAAGTGGTTCCCTGATGCCATCTACAAAGTACTAGTCCAGACCTTGGGGAGAACAAGAGCTAAGTGGAAAAGCGGGGCTGGGGCGGGCAGCATCCCTGATGGGAGTCGGGAGAAAGGCCGGGTATCAGGTCCTGCCGGTTCCACTCCTGGGAAGAGGAGCATTCCCCCCCTTACAGTGTTTTCACCGGCTGCTCCGCCAGACAACTGAAATGCCTATAACGTGTGACAGGCAGGGCAAGGTGAGCCCGTCTGCCTGTGAGACTGGGTCTCTGCACTGAGGGCTGATGGCAGCTAGAAGGAGCCAGGTCCCCACCCTCAGCTCTCCAGGGCCTCGAGCGGCTTCACAGGTGTCCCAAGTCACATGTGCTAGGGTCTACTTCCCCCGACGACCACTCGTGACCAGTGACAACACCAAGGCCGAGACTCTGCCGGGAAAGCAAGGAGAGGACAGGCACAGGGAGAGAACGGGTCACCCCAGAAGGGGGCAGCAGAGGGACGGCCCGGCCCTGGGCAGCCCGGCCTCAAGGCAGAAACCCACCAACAGCTCTGAGTGAGAACCAAGGTCCTCTTAGGCTGGAAATAGTCACACGAAGGGGTGGGAAGGGCTGAGCTGGGAACGCGCTCTGCTTATGAACAAAAGCCAGAAAGCAGCAAGGTGGTGTGGAGAACCTGGAGGGCAAAGCTGGGTCCAACCCCTACTGGATTCCCAGGCCCTGGGGGGCGTAGGGGCCAAATGAAGGAAGATAAGCACCCTGCCTGATCTGTGGGGCTGTTGTGGGGCTCATGAAGGACAGGAGAGGCCAAGGGCTTGGAAAACTAAAAGGACTGTACCAACACGAGCCCCAGATTGAGGCTATTCTGAAGAACTCTCATCAGAACACACAAGCCAGACACATAGCCACAAGGATAAGACATGACCGCCATGTCATGTCCACCATCACCACAACTGCTCAGGGAGGGAGCTACAGATCAGTGGGCTATGCAAAGCAGCCCAACTACCTTGAACCCTTCCACCGGCCACCTCCATCCCTACTCCCATGTCTGGTGCATACACAGGTCTGCAGCTAGAGAACGGGCCAAGTTACTGTCACTAGGAAAAAGCAATAAGACAGCACAGAGTCCTGGTGTCATTCTCCCACAGCCCAGGCTCTGCAGCCTCACACCTACAGCAGCCAGGCCTCTCCCTGCAGCTGGTGGAGGCTCTGGGACACATCTGTCTTAGCCTAAACCCAACTGCTTCTCTCCAGCTCTCACTGGCCAATCGGCCTTCCTCATTCTTGTGCAACAAAGCGGCAGCCCACAGGAAAAAGGGCTTCAGCACACACCGCCAGCTCTGAACTTTGCAGTATTTCAAAGGAAAGGGAGAGTGTCTGGGGCAAGTGGTCAGAGGGGGGCTTCTTTTTCCAAGGAGGGTGAAGCTTACAGTGTGCCTGGAAGGACAGGCAGGATTTCATACAGAACCTGAGAACCCTTTCCATACACTTCTTCACAGCCCCCACCCCAAGCAAAGCAAGAGTCGACCGTCCCTGTGCCCCTAAGGCTGTCCCATCAGGACATCACAGATCCTGAGCCCAGCGTTCAGACCAGACCAACCCCCATGCCCGGGGTGCCAGGGCTCACAACCTGCTGGTCCCACTTGGGGACAGTGTACAGCTGAAGCGCCTGGGTGTCCCTTCCGTTGGGAGGAGAGGGGGTGACAGTCCAGCTTCCTGGAAACATCTCCTCCACTCTGAATCCACTTTGGAAAGGCAGGCCCAGGGCGGGCGGAGGCCAGGGAGGGGCTGGGATGGGAACATCCTGTCTACAACAGAGCAGAGTAGGGACTGAGGGCTGCCCACGTGTGCTTCAGGCTCTTTTTTTTTTTTTTCCCTTCATTGAGCAGGAAGTGTTCATTCGACCGACAAACAAGCATCTGGGGGTCGTGGTAGGGTTAGGGCGGTGAAGCCAACCTCTGATTTGTGGAAGTGAACAATCCAAGACAATGGGTGTGTGACAGCAGAGAAATCGGCTCCAGATGCAGGCCAGAGCCAGCTGCCCAGGGACCGATCGGGTAATCAATCCTGTTGATATGTTTATTCTCAAAAAGAAGACCTGGGGGTGGGGGCTGCGGTCACTGCCGATCAGACAATGGAAGGCAGCTGGGAGCAGGGTCCTGTGACCCTCCCTCCTGCCTGCATGGTCTGCAGGTTGCACAGTTCTCTCCTGACTCAGGGCTTCCCTGCTCCCCAGCCAGGAAGAGGATGGGGGTGGGGGAGATGACCACACCAAAGCCTGCTGTGCGCTGGTTTCTGACGGCCAAAGTCAAGTCCCCTGGGGTCCTGTGCCGAAGTGCGAAGGCCCAGATTGCCCCATTCCCCCACGGCTGCAGGCTGCCCATTGCCTCTGTGCAGAGGTCTTAAGCGGATGCTCCTTAGGGTCAAGATAACTAAGTTTCCCTGAACCTCAGGGCAGCAAGCATGAACTCTGGGATTTTCACTTTCCAGGCCTGGAAGGTACCAGAGGGGCCAAGATGTAATATAGGGGCTGGGAGGGGCCTTGCCAGCCAGTTAATAAGGAGCAGAGTTAGGGCCAGCACCCAAATTTCCCCTCCTATTTGAGGGCTCTTCCCAGGAGTTCTCAAAGAGAAGGGAAAGAGCACCCAGCCCAACATGTAACCCTAGACCCAGTCTCCAAGGGGCGACAGGATCACTTGGTTCTCTGGTGAGGGTGGGGGTAGGTGACCACACCATGACAAACCACACCAACCCAATGTGTGTGACACACCCAAAAAAGCTTTTCTGAGGACATACCATGTAGCACAAACTCCGTGGAGAAGCAGTGAATAAAAAGGACTTTCCACTTTACAGACCCACGGGTATAAGAACCCTTCTATATATGTCACAGTGTGACCAAGAGCTGAGGTCCTCAAAAAACTAAAAGATTTGTTAAGCAGATTGTTAAATCGATGGGACTTGGGGCCTGAAACCTCTAATCCTGCTTCCCTGGACAAATATTCTATAACCTTACATTTTTCTTTAGATCCTTCGTAAAAAGGACCTCCAAAGCCTGTAGAGAGAAAGTCTCTGGAGTAGTAGAGGCTACTCTGGAGTAGTAGCGCCTCATTAGGTATTGAGCTCCCCGTCACTGGCTGTATCCCAGTAGGGACTGGGGTGCTGGCTTCCAACATCCCTTCCCAGCATGGAAATTCCATGCAGTCACAAGCCGGCTGAGAACAAACATTGGGTAAGGCAGGGATACTTGTTGATTTGACCAACCTTCCTGCTTGGTAAGGGAAGCCCCCATCGCACAGGGAAGGGAGAAGGGAGTCGAAAATCCAAAGAACAAAAGAACGGGAGAGCTTGTCACTCCAGCCCTGATCATCCATGGCACCGTCTCCAGCCATCTGTCACATCATATAGAAACTCCCTGTGTGATTCTGTCTGCCTGGAGAGACTGCTGGCTCCCATCCATCTCCCTATCCCCACTGAGCCTGGTGCCCAGGAGGCCCCATACACACTGTTGAACAGAAAGATGAACCAGGGCACTCCCAGAGCCTTCTTGTACAGAGGAAGCACCGGCTGTGCCCACTCTCGGGGTTGCAGCTCTCCTGGTCTTCCTTCATCTCCGAGAGCACGGGCAACTCAGGCAGCAACACAAGGGTGCGCCCGCTCTACCTTTGTTCCCTCCAGCCCCCGTCTCTCCTCTCTCCTGGGCGGCTGAGAGTCTCTGGCAGTCAGGGGACAGAAAGGACTCACCACGCTCCCCTTGGCGAGCGAGCACATCGCAGTTGGACTTGGTAGTTAGTACAAAAAGTAGGGAAGTCTGAGTTATAAAATTTTTCATCTAGGGCAAAGAAAGACCTTCCTTTAAATACTTGTTTTATAATCTCCAGTGCAAGTAAAAATGCAGTTACAATAGCCATTTGTCTATTCGAGCATCAGTACACATCAAGATGATCCTTTGGAAAATAATTTGGCAACGGGACACAAGGATCTTGAAAGGAGAGGTTAAAAAAAAAAAAAAAAAAAAGAAAGGAGAGGTTCATACTTTCTGACCTAGTAATTTCACTTCTGGGAATTTATTCCAAGGAAACCATCCAAAATGAAATGCAAAGATGTTCGCTGCAGTGTTATATACGATGGCGGGGTGCGGAGGGGGAGGACAGGAAGGAATATCCAGTAATAGAGGAATAGTTAAATAAAACCAGCCATTAGAGGATAATTAGGAGTAAGTGGAAACACGCTTATCAAAAGAAAAAGCGGCAGACCACAAACACATGCTCAGACCCGGACAGCATTTTGTCCAAGTCTAGAAGTTGTGATAAGATAATGGTAGACTGAATGTTTTCCTTTCACTTTCCAAACTTCCCCTTAAGTTGTCTTTAAAAGACAAAGGGCACCAGACTCAAGGCAGGCGGAGACAAAAACCTGGGTCTCCAACCTGCTTTGAGATGTCGACCTCAAAGCCTCCAGGCCAGGGACTTCAGCAAGGGGAGAAGAGGAAGGGAAGACGGAACCAAGGCAGACAGACCTGGTTTCCAGCCCTGTTAACACGACACCTCCAAGAATGACATTTAACCAACAGGAACCTTCTGGGAATATTGAAATATCCTCCAAAAAACCAAACCAGGCAGGCAGGCTTTATAAATAGTGTGCATGCGTGTACAGAAAGCCATCATTTTCAGTAGAGAGAGAGACAGAGACACCATTCCATTCTCCAACAGCAGCAGTGGCCAACTTTCCACCCCAATCAGCCATCTGGGGCTCAAAGGGAAGGTGTCAGATTGATCACCAGGGTTGGATTAATTTTTTTTTTTCCCTTCTTAAATCCCCTTAACTGAGAAAGCAGCTTGAGCCAATTCTGCTTTTCTCACAGACACCAAAACACCAAGCTATAGTTACACCAGTTCATCTTCACACCCCCAGAGTTTGGGGGAGGGGGAAGATGAAGCTTTCCAAGCAGCTCTCTGCAGAGTCTCACCTCCTGGTGGAGAAGCGGGAAGCCCGGGCTTAAAGGAACAGGATGCTGGGGAAGGACCAGGTCTCCAGCCTTCCCCCACCCCCGAGGTCTCCTCCTGATGAAGCAGGTGACAGTACCTCCCAGAAACCTCTCCAGATCCCCAAGCCCAAGTGTGGAATCTTCGCCACTCCTCTGCTCTCCCACTGTCAAAATTTCTGGATCATTATACTACGTGCACTAACCTGATCTATACCAGTTAATATCTCCTTAAAGCTTATTGAGTAAGTGATGGGAAATAAGTATATCCTGTCCCAGGGCATACCCAGCACCTCCCTCCTATGATTTAATTTTCTACACTCAGCAACCTGATGAGTGAGTATGCCCATTTTATAGATGAGCAAACCGAGGCTCGCAAACACTGCAATTCTGTGGCCAAATATTTAGTATTCTAGGTTTTCAGTGCCACACTGGCTGCTGCAGATCATGCTCAATGGAAAAGAGCTGGGGACCAACCATTATAAGCACCAAGTAAGTATCAAGTGCTTCTATATGTACTCTTTCTAATCCTTATAACAAGCACAAGCAGAGACCACCTCCTCATCGCCAAACTCTGGAAGGGAACACAGGCTCAGAGATAAGCCAACTTAAATCTCACGCAGCTTTCAAGTAATGAGCAGGACTTGAGTCCAGGTCATGGAACTAAATCAGAACCAAGGCCCACGTCCCCATGAATGGCAACTGTTTAATCGTCAAAATTAAATCCCAGGAATGGGACTGTAAACCCGTGTAGCTCCCAGCCAAGCTACACCAGCCACCATGTAGGTACTCAGACGCGCTTTTGTTGGAAAGGAAGGGAGACAAAAACCAGGGAAGGGGAACCCTTGAGGACTCCCCCATGACAGGAATTCTCCTGGAAGGACGGCACTGCCTCAGAGCTCAGCTTCCTGCTACAGAACCCACCCTTAGTCCAACTACTGGAAAGGCCCTTAACGTCCCAGTGCAAGCCCACTCCCTGGGTTACTTGCCTTTAACTCCCTGGGTTACCCAGACCATGCCGGAGTTTGTTAATGATCAATCCTCCAGGCAGGCGCCAGCTTTCCAAAGGGACAATGACCACCTCCAGGAAAAATGGCCCAAAGCAGGTTCTGCATCAATTTATTAGGCTGTAAAACAGGGTCCTGAAGAAAGCGGGGACAGCTAAGACATGGTGTTTCCGGTATTTTTATTGTTCTTTTGTTGGCCCTTCTCTTTGAAGAAGGCAGGTGGTCTGGGACGTCCAAGGAAAGAGCCAACCACAAAGATTAGTGCTGGGGAGACTGGTCTCAAACTCACAGTCTGGACAGACCTCACTATTTTTCAGGCTTTCATAGAAGAGGGGCTCCGTCAGTTCCAGATCTCTGAAATGCAACGACCCCTGCCTCCTGCCACCCACTCCCATACGGGAACCTGACTCATTCCAGGCAGGTGGGAGAGAATAGGACTTCAAGCTCTCTCCAGGGGCTTCCAGTCCAGGGGAAAGGAGATTCAACACAAATATAGGTGACTTCCGGAGGGGTTGGAAAGCACCAAATAAAAGTTATGTGGAAGAAAAGACAATTTCTGAGATGAGAAATGCTGACACCGCCAAAAAAAAAACCAAAAACCAAGGAGGGGAGAGGCCCAACTTCAAAGACAACACGGAACAGGTTTTAAAGGTAATACCCAAGCTGCTGGGCAGTCAGTCAGGATCCTGAGCATCATCCAGGTGCTAGGAAGCTGGGGCAGAGACTGGGCGGGGGCGACAAGCAAATAAATATCTTCAATCCACAGAGGTAAGCTCCAGAGGCTGTCTCGGGAACCAAAGCAACCTGTCGGACGCCTGGCATGTAGGAGGCATGCAACCAGTGAATTCGGGAAAGGGAGGGAGGAGGTGGGGGGAGGGAGGGAAAGCAGGAAGAAGGAGCAGTTTATTCTACCTTGCGGGGGGTCAGGGAAGACGTGCTGGGAAAAGAACTGAGAGCCCAGTTGTCAAGGGACACCTGACCTCCAAGCAAGCAAAAGGAGCGTCCACATTCTGGGCAGAGGGGACGGCACGTGCAAAGGCACGGTGGTACGAGGGAATGTGGCATGACCAGAAGGAGCCCTTCTGGTAATGCCTGAGGGATGAGGAGGCTGTGGGCAAAGGACAGTCTGCTTCATCCTGAAGCAGAGAAGAAAGAGACTCATTGAGATACACAGACATGGGTGCAGCAGGGCCCTATGAACATTTCAGAGGAAACTCTGGCAGCACCTGGCAGTTTCTATTCATCCCAGCGCCCCCGCCCCCCAACACACATACCCTGTTTCCAGATGAGGAAACTGAGGACTCAAGTTGGGCAATCTCTTGCCTGAGGTCAAGTGACTGGATGGTGTCCATCCCTGGCTTCTGTCCCAGGGCTCCCATCCTGAAAGCTCTCACCACATTACCTAAGTATCCCACAGATGCTGCAGGGTAGCCCGACGGCTAGGGGCCTCCGAGGGTCTTCACCTGCCTGGGCCCCAGACTCTTCCTCCTGTGAAAAGTGGGGGCATTGATGTCGACCCTTGAGAGGGGCTTAGCACATCAAATAAAGGATGTGTATCACTCAGCAAGATGACGTGCTTGCACACAATGAGCTCCTACGAGGAGGGCAGACAAGATGCCTTCATTCATTCAAACATCCTTGAGTGTCTACTGTGCGCTGTTCTAATCAGTCAGGGGAGGACAAATTAAAGGGAGCTGGAGTCCATCAAGGTACAAATAGAAAGACTGGCCCTCACAGTGGAGGACTGGGAGAAGGGGGGAATCTGAGTCCTTTGATTTATACAGTGAGGGAATTAGGTAAGCAAGGAAGAGAGTAAAACCATCAAGTTTTCCGCATTGCTTGATGGCTTAAGACATAAAAACAGAAAGCTGGCTGTGAAAGAGGCTGGAAAAATGGAATGCCAACTGCTCTACTGTGCCCCTTCCAAAGCCCTGGGACTCAAAACTTAGCAGGTCTACCCGACACCCAAGGCTGCAGGTGGGGAAGACAGAGGGCACAGATCCATAGGTGTGGTCCTCGCTGCAGCCTTCCCAAGGGGCGGTTTTTAAGATCACTGCACAGGAAGCTTCTGGTCTGGTCACATGTCTCTGCTCTACCCCTGCCCCTGGCTGTCAGGACAGGTTGACCAGGCAAGAGAGAGTTAACACACAGTTCTGACAGTAACAGGTGGTTAACAGAACTGACAAGGACTAAAGAATCTCGTGGACTTGAGGTTTCATGTGGCACGAGGCAAGTGGAATGCATCAGTGGGTTGAGGTGGACGTGCATGCACCCACCAGCGTAGACAGGGGACACCCCACTCTGATCCAGGTCTACACTAAGGCACTGCCCGCCTCCACTTCCCTGGGCCAGAAGGCGGGGCCCTCAAGGGCCCACAAAGTAATTTGGTCTTATCACTACCACCTAATAATGTATCTGGCACATAAATGTAAGACGACACCGACCTAATACCAAACAATAACAGCCAGGCCAAGTCAAGTTAGGTGTCCACTGAACAGATGCAGAAGACGAAGGCCCTTTCTCCTAGGAAGGACAGAAGGAAAAAGCTTTGGACTTGAGAAATGGAGTATTTCCTGCCATATCGATAACCAAGGATGTCACAGTCATCAGTGATTCCAGCCCTCCAGGGCACTCGGGAAGGAGAACACCTGTGCAGCCATCAGGTTGCAGCCACTCCCTACAGGGAGCCCCAAAGAACTTGGGATGTGTTCTTCAGGATACCCGCCCCAGATAGCTGAGATGCACAGGAAAGGAATGACCTCAGTGAGCCCAGACTCTTGAATCTTCCCACATGTAGAAAAGCACTAAATTCTTCAATGTGAGATATTTGGTTTTAATTCACAAAAATACTTTTGATGTTCAGACCACCTGCCCTCTGTTGCAAACTTCTATATAATCTACCTCTTCCCCCTACCTCCTCCAAGCAGTTCTCTCAGGATTACTTGAGATGCTGTCTCTCAAGCTTAAGTCCTAGAACTTTCCCCTGAATAAAACATAACTCTCAACTTTTTCATTGCGACTATCTTTTCAAGCCGACAGGCTCCAAGGAGGAAGTCAGAAACCATACTCCATCCCAATCAACTCTGCCAAGTTCCAACAATCCACTTATACCTCCAGGTCAACTGGCATTACCTGGTAGCTCTGAAAGTCCAACACAGCACCTGTCTAAGGGCAGGCACCCCATACAATCACTGGGTTCCTCCAGAACTATACCAGATATGCTACTGGGGTGCTAGGAATAAAAACATAGAACATCTCTGCCTTCTGGGACAATACTGATAAATAAGGACTTACACTCCACACAGTCTGTTTGTTGAACCCTCCCTCACCTATAAATTTCAAGAAACTCAGGAGGAGACTTCAGGCTTCTAGAACAAAGAGATGGTAAGGATCTTTGAATTATTAGGACATTTAGGAGGTGGGAGGGTAGTTGCAAGAGGAAAGAGGTTCAGGGTCCTTCACCCTCCCCCACTTCAGCCCCCAGAACCAATGGGCACCCCTCGAGCAAGTCAATTAAGCTCCCAGAGCACCTAAAAACAACTCTTTAGTTGGGAAAGAAATCTAGGTCCCAAAACTCTGCCTCCAGGGCTTAATTAGCTTTGTAAAAGGCCAGGAGATGCACAGATAATAGGTACTTTCGCCCAAGGCGGAGGAAAAAGTAAACTACTCCAAGAAACACAGGCCAGATCCTCTGGGGCCCAGCCCCCAGAACCCCTCCAGCAGGTGGGGCTGGGAGTCAGGCCCTGGAAACCAGTTCCTCCAGCAGGGCGGGATGCCAAGGTGTGCTGCTGGAACCAGGCTCCCTCTCTTCCCTGCAGAAGGGGGTGCTCCAGTCTCCTGTCTCGACCTGCTTTCCAGACCCTGTCCCAACAGGCAGGAGAGGACTGCTCCTGGCCTTACAGCCGTGCTTTCTGCCTTCAGGCAAGCAGAGGGAAGGGTAAAGGCCTGCAGAGGCGGTAGGTGCTTGCGCGGGGAAAGCTCATCTTGGATTCCAGAAGCCAGGATTCCAGGAACAGTGGGGACGTGCACTGAATTAACCGAATTCTCACCTGTTCTTGAGGGGGAAAGGATGGACTCTGGAAGGAGCAGGGGAAGGCCCTGACCTACACAGAGTTTCCAGCTCTGAGGCTTCTACCAGTGAGGCTGCAAAGGCTAGGGGGAGGGCAGTGGGGATTTAGTGAAAAAGAGGAGCTCCTCCTTCAGGTTGGCATGGCCCCATCGCAGCAGGATAAGCAAGTGGGGTGCAGTAGGTAAGCCATGTGTCCCCACCAGATTTATGGGGCACCATTTACAGAAAGTCAGTGTTGTACCAGGGACTATCTTAAACATTTTACAAGAATTAACTCATTTCATCCTCAAGCATGCCTGCAGAATGATCTTCATCCCCATACAGATACAGAGTGGAGGACAGAGAGACTGGGGACTTGGGGACCATTGTTGTTCCTTCTCGTCTTCCTTTTGCTCAACCCAGGGCCCCTCTCTTCCAAATCATGTATCTTTCCTTTTTCAAATGCCCCTGAATTCCTGAGGTTACCAACCAAGAAAACTGGAGTTCAAACCCAGGTCTATGGGCTCCAAAGTCCCAGCTCATGGATATCATCTTCTTCCAAAAGGAAGAAGTCTCTAGTCATAGGAACCAGAAGTACGGCTGGACCAACAAAGACCTACTGTAGAGCACAGGGAACTCTGCTCAGTATTCTGTAATAATCCAAATGGGAAAAGAACCTGAAGAAGAATAGCACGTGTACAGGCTTAAAAAAAGAAGCGTACGTGGACTCTCACTAGTCTCTGGGGCTGTGGATAAGCCTCATCACAACAAAGAGCCTCTTCAGCGATCAGGGAAGAATCAAGGAAGGAATGTGTCCCCCCAGACAGTCCTTGGCAGGGTCCCATCAGCTAAGCAAGACTGGAGCCCGGCTCAGCCTCTATTCCCCTGCTAGGTTTCTGCTGCAGGGTCTCTAACTGCTCCTGATGCGGGCCCCAACCCTCATCCAGAGAACACTTCACCCAGGAATCCCACGGGTTGGGGTAGGCAGCCATCCCTGCAGAGTACAGTCCATCACCAGGACGCTCCCCAGAAACCCTGAAAGACCGCACCTGCCCACATGGCATGCAGGCATCCTATCACCATGGCGATGGAGGCAGGCCCTCTGCGTGGAGAGAAAACCGGCCTGATTTACAGAATTTACCAAATGGGTCCGTTTTTCACCACGTTCCAGTCCTTTTGGGAAAACTCCAGGTTTTTAGGAGGAGTAGATTAATGGTAGGGAGTTAATGGGGCAGTGATATATCCTGCCTGAAATTTTTTGAAAAGTTCTGCGTTGAGGCGTCCAAGTCCAGTGGACCTGCTGTGATTTAGGATGGCGGCCCCTGAGAACAGGCAGGCCCGATACGTCAGTAAATCTGCTAAACGAGGTCGTTTCTGGAGGGCGGTTTTCAAGATATATGGCCTGACATGTTGCCAAACTTCCCAGCTAGCTGAGCCCCAAATGTGAAGACAAAGGAGCACGCCAGGCGGGAAGTCGGCCCCACTCCTCAGAGAGGGAGGAAAGTACGGTGGAGCAGGCGGCACTGGGGAACCAGGCAGAACTGGGCTGAGGTTCTCTTGGCTTTCTGCTTAGGTGGGAGAAACGGTTCAAGAATAAAGGAGCTTCAGGGATGGAGGGTGTGACAGGAAGGAGGCACCAGAGGGAGGGGATATATGTATACTTATAGCTGATTCACACTATTGTACAGCAGAAACTAACTCAACATTATAAAGCAATTATATTTCAATTAAAAAATAAAGTAAGAAAAAAAGAATAAAGGAGTTTCAGAGTGTAGAGCCAAAGGAAACAGAGAGATCACTACTGAGTCTCCACTGAATCAGCGGGAAGACAGCGCCTCAGACATCAGTACACGTGGCAGCCAGTGTCTCAGCCAGGACCTGATGTTATGCGGGCAATGGCGCCCTGCCCACCCCTCCAAATCCCAGCCAGACCCCATAGCCCAGCCTGCCCTTTTTCCGGAGAGTTTCTGATCCCATGGAGAGAAGGCAGGACGGAAACATGTTTTTCTAGATCAAGTATCATCAGGCTTTCCTGCTCCATCGGACCTATAGACATTGCCTGAACACAGGAGCTGAGGGTGGGTCCTCTCCTCTGACAAGCCCTTCGGGGCAAGGTCACACACAACATATCAAATCTTTCTACGGGCTGGCCACAGTCACTCCTCCCGAGAAGACTCGAAGCTCCCTTACGGTGAGGCTCCCAATGCTGTAAAAGTCCGTATCAGATCAATTACGATGCCATCATCCCCCATTACCTTTGCTGGAGGATTGGATGATTGGATTAATTTATAATCTGCCTTCCTGGTTGTTTTTTGCCTATTGCTCTCTTTACACCAAAATCACATATAAGTAGAACTTAATCAAACGGTCCAAAAAGGTATTTGACTTTGTCTTGACTGCTGATGTCAATTCATTAGAGACATTTACTGCTGCTTCTCTGGTTTTCTCCACACTCCTCACCTTGCTTTGAAATTCCCAGAACCAAACCTCTCATCTGTGGACAACACAGTGGCAAAGATAATCCAAGGGAAATTCCTGCTTGACATCAGGGGCTGCGCTTTTGGGTGGGGCCCCTGACTCCTTCATGAAAAGGCTTTGTGAGCACCGACTGGGAACCAGGTACAGTGGGCCAGGCACTACCGCTGGGTCCCTTTCGGCGGAGAGAGTGCTGCTGCTGGCTGCCACAGCAGCTCAAACTCAAATCTCCCTCCTGGAGCTCAGGGTAATCTGATGATCGCAGTGGATAATTAGAGTCTCTTATCAAAACAATTAGCGGATGAATGAACAGCCAGTCCTGTCTCTGACACAACTGCACAGGAGCAGCCATGAGAGGGGGAGGCAGAGGCAGGGGAAATGACGAACTCCAGCCTCCCGCCATCCTGCTCGCCATCCTGCTCGAGCCTCTGGAGCGGGAGACACAGAGCTCCAGGCCCACCTCCGGCCTCCCAGCACCCTCCCCCACCCCAGGATCTGCCCGGAATGCCCTCCCCTTCCCCAGCGCCTTCCCTTTTTTAGCCAGGTCAGGCTCTCTGCCCTCCTCCTTAGTGAGGTGTCAGCCGAGCCCTGCTCCCTGCAGAATATCCCCGCCATCCGGCTCCGTCTGTGCTCCCACAGTTGGCATCACAGAGGTCGAATTCTCTATTTAATGGGGCTAGGACACCCGGGGGCAGGACTCCGAGACCTCTGACTTCACGCAGCTCTTGGCACAGGGATGGGGCTCCATAAATGTTTGTGGAGCACATGAGTGAGCCCGGCCGGCTTCTCCCTCACAGCTGACACGAAGTGTTTCATGGGAATACCCAGGCCGTTCCACCCAGTGCCCCCGTCTGCAATTTCATTAGCTAATGTTTAAAATTCAAAGCTCCTCCATCACTCCCGTGTCTCCCCATCTGTAAACAAGCCTGGGAGTCTGATACCATTTGTTCCCACCAGCAAAAATACATAAGAGTTAGCTGGGAAGCCCTCTGGAAATATAATCTGAAGTAGCCCAGGTCGGATGGTGGGAATGGTGTGCCCCAAGAGTTGGTCCTCCTTGTTTGGTTTCAGATTCAGGAGACAGGGCCCAAGGAGAAGATGGGGGTGACTATGGGGCTTTTACCAACAGGCGACATGATGTTTTCTAAGCAGACACCTGCGATGGAGGCACCCTCTGGAGTCTGGCCTCTCTAGGATCTTACCCAGCGTCCTATCCAAAAGCCATACTGCTGGAGCATGCTGATGGGAGTGGAGTGTCCCCCATCCCCACTTCCTACGTTCAGCAGAAAAGGGAAAGGAGAAGGAAGGAGAGAATAAAGAGAAAGGCAGGGGCCCCAGCAGTTCTCCATCTGCTTTGTTTTCCACCAAGTTCCTTTCAAGGCCCGGGTTCTGCTAAGCCCTCGAAAGCTACGACATCATCTGTCCACTTCCCCTCCGCAATCTGCCGCCCTGCCCGCCCCTGACAGCCATCAATCACTCTGTAATGTGCTGACCTCAAGGCTCTGGGGACAGAATTTTCAAGTCAAATGTAGCCGTTAACATAAATAAAGCATTGCCCTGGATTTCTCTCTCTCTCCCTTTCTCTCCCTCTCCCTTTCTCTCCCTCTCTCCTCTCTCTTTATGATTCTGCAGCTGCTGCTGGGGACTCGGTAGGCAGCAAAAGTGAGGGCAGACAGGCACAGAGGAATGGCAATACTTTTCTGAGTCATAACAATTATGACGTTGTGATAAGAACATTTTCTATGAATTTTTAAGTACCAGTTATCCTGTTTTACAATTGTCCCTGGGGAAAGGATGGCCAATTCAACAGGACTGAAGGCTACTACTCAACTGTCCTGAGCAAGGCAGACCCCAGGGTCCCTTCGGCACCCACCCCATCTTGTCCCTTTAGCTGGGGCTCACTCTGCTTCTTCAATAAAGCAGTTGTCCTTTAAGCACATTTATATGCAAAAGACTTCCATATACCAAATATAGTTCTGGATGCCAGCATTTATTTTTAAACATGAAGAAGAGTCTCCCATAATAAAGCTCATGATGAATGTTGTGATCCTCAAAATGGTTTTTAGGGGAAGAGGAAGAGCAACTAGAGGGGCTGAGAGAAAAATGGGGGCTTTCACCCCGGGGTCTCCCCCTTCTGCTCCACAGGCACATAACATCCCAGACCTCAGACCCAGGCAGATTCCACGCGGGGAGAGGCCTCCCGCCCTCCCATCCTCTCTCTGCATCCTGACAGCAACACGCTGGGGACACAGCAAAGGAACAATGAGCACAGCCAAGGTCCCCAATGCCAAAGGGACAGTCCCCAGAGATATAACCCACTAACCCAGAACAGGGAAGGTGGCCCTACAGAAGCCCAGTGTCTGGCAGAGCTCCACTCACTGGGCATGGTCAGGACCTCTGAGTCACCAGCACAGCCCACCTGAGACAGTAGATCTAGGCAATGAAATGCATCAGGCCAGGGTTGGCGGGCGGGGGGACTCTAGTTCTGGCATGGCTGCTGATCTTCTGTGTGACCCTGGCCAAGTCACTTTCCCTCTCTGGGCCTCCATTTCCTCATCTACATAATGGGGGAAGCCAGGGTAGAGGGACGCCTCCAGGTCCCTTCCAGGCCTAACCCTGCACAACTACCTATCTAACCAGAAGTTCCCCTGGCAGCTCTCTCCCAGGCAGACGGTTGCTTTGGCCACTGAGGTGTCTAAATTTCTCAACCGGCATAACAATGTCTTGACATCCTCAGTCACATCTTGAAAAACCCTTGAGTTCTTCCAATCCCTTCACCAGCTGGGTTGCCCGGGTATTTGATAAAAGCCCCACACAATGACAGCGGGCTACAAACCCCACAGACCATTTAACCCTTCAGAAGCTTCTCCCTCAGCTGTGTTCCGGCCCCCTTCCAAACCTGAACTGAGCTTAGAAAGGTGCCATTACCCCGATCATGGAAAGTGAAGTGCTGGCCCAAGGCACCCCACAAGAACAGGGCTCCCCTCACCCCAGGCCCAGCGTCCTCAGCTCTATACCCTCAGGAGTGCGTGCACGCCCGTCTCAGAGGGCTGTGGCCGGAGCATGTGTTTTCCCTCTTTTGCTCCTTTGGCGAGAAGTGAAAAGGGTCCCCTGATAGAAGCAGCTAGAAGCCAGTGCCTGCTTCCCAAGTCCAACAGAAAGTTCCAAAAAATTGTTTGGAAACTCTGTACATCTTTACCAGCCTCAAAACTAGGGAAACAAATGTACCTGCTGGACTTCTGGAAGAGAGGGCTTTTGAGTCTCCAACAAAACTCTGCTTGTGGAAGAGAGACAGATACACCACACCATCAAAGGCAGGAAGGTTGGGGCAGGGGGCGGTTTGAACACACCTGTGACCCTGAGGATGAACGACAGACTTTTTTTAAAGGCTGTTCAAGGCAGATGTATTAGGAAGGCTGCATATTTATCTCTCTGACATTTTAAAATATGCTGCAAAAAGCTGAATCTTAAATCAAGATGCATTTTTCAAGGCATGTTGTACCAGGGACAAATCTGTTTTCTTTCTCCCTTCAAGGAGTGAGGATCACTGCATGTGACCGAGGCTGGGCTTCCCGCACAATCAATACTGAATTATGTTTTGGAGGTGGCAGGCCAGCCGGCCAAGCTGGGGCCTACATCCACATTGTCAAGGGCCTCTACCTCACCGGGGGCCCCAAGGCTCAGCCCAGGCCCCACGCTACAGGGGAGCTGAACAAAGCCTCAAGGAAACCACAGCTCTGAGAGTATACCAGAAATGGATATTTTCCCAACCCACTGCAGGCACCCAGCCCCCTGTTGATTGTTCCAAGGCCCAAGCCCAAGCAGAGAGCCCCCTGCTTCTAAGAATCTGCAGCAGACACTCCACAAAACAGCAGCCCCTCTCCCTGGGACCTGGGGGAGGATGGCCCTAGTGGACTGTCCTCCTCACCTCGCAGTCCCCATTAGGCCACTCAGGCTGGGGTGAGGAGGGGAGAGGAACCGTGGATTGCTTCTCAGGTGGATTTTGGTCAAATGTTCTACAAACTGGGGGGACAGGCTTCGACATGCACTAAAGGGCTGTACATCCCAAACTACCCGGGTTGACACCTGCTGCCCTGACATACTGATGGAGGGCACGGTCTGGTTATAAAAGTATCCTGGCTTAAGCATCATCGTTTGGTCCCTAACACCCCAGTCCCCACCCCCAGAGCCTTGAGCCAGAGGAGGAAGAGGGCCGGAATCATCCCCCTCTCAGGCAGTCCCCAAAGCAGAGAGGGCAGGCTGAAAAGACTATGAGAAAGTGCTCTCAAGAGCCCTCATCAGACCTGAGCCAGAGGAAGACCTGAGCCAAACTCCACTGTCAACAGAAAAAAAGAAAAATCAATAAATATAACTGCTGCCACCATGGAGGGAGGCTACCCCAGGGGGGCTCTGGTGCCAGGTGAGTGAGGATCAGAGGTGACCATGAGGGAATGTTACCCATCCCCCACTTACCTTTCATCCCCACCTTAACCTGCAATTCAGGGGAATTAATAACATGCCCCAGGAGTCATCTGCCTAGCCTTGCTCAGCTCCATGTGCCGCTTCTCCAAGGCCCATTCTTGTTTTACTCATCCTTGCGGTTACCAAAATCTTCCTGGCATTGAGTCTAAGATATTACTATAAATCAGCCTACCAGCAGTCCTTTGGGCAAAGGGGAGCAAGGGCAAACCCTGGTTCATGGAGGGGATGTGTGGTGTCCTCTTTTCCTACCCTCCCACCATCATGGGTCATCTCACTCACCTCCACTGGCCATCCTCCACCAGGCCTAGCACCCTCAAGGTGAGGACACGAACTCTACCTGCTGATGCAGCGCAATCTCAATACAACCAACAGTGCCAACCCTGTGCAGTCAAAACATTCCTTCCCAGAGCCCAAATCTGAAGGAAACATGGGCCCAGAAATCCCTCAGGACAGGCCCCCATTCACACCAACACCAGGCAGGGAAGAGACACCATTAAAAGATGGCCAACAAAGGGCAACTCGAACCATGCCATCTCTCGAGAGCAGCGGTCCCCAGTCTTTTGACACCAGGGACTGGTTTCATGGAAGACAATTTTTCCATGGACCGGGTAAAGGGAGGATGGTTTTGGGATGATTCAAGTGCAATTGATTTCTAAGCTAATGCTGCTGTTGACCTGACAGGAGGTACTGGTCTGCAGTCCGGTGGTTGGAGACCCCTGTTCTAGAGCACCCAACTCTGGGTGGGGGGCCACCGAGCTACGGTGGGGACAGGGGTCTTGGAATGCCTGTTAAGACAGAGCCTGGGAATAATGAGGAAACAGCTCATTACAGTCACTGAAGGCACTGTTAAATGGTTTATTAAACTTTGCAAAGAAAAATACATCCATCAATGCAAGTGCTTTTTCTATACATCAAGCCCTTGAACACTTCCTCATTCTAACTGGAAATAAAGGCTTATACACCCATAAGCATATGTCCCGATATAATAACCTCCCTATGTAAAATCCTCTATATAGAAAGAAACACAGGTATACAGAGAGACAAAGGCATCTCATCTGGGTAGGGACATGTTATGTTACAGAAGTGTGTGCAGGCACGCACACAAACTTAAACCAGATGCCAAATCATTTCCAGATGCTGTAGTCTAGGATATCCTTTGTTAAGGAAGAGGAGAAAAAAAGCTTGCCCTTCATGGCCAGATACTTGGGTTCAGGTTACATGAAACAGGATTACTTCAGAAAATAGTACAACTTCACAGCCAAGGCAAAAACCAAAGAATGAAAACCATGTACACAGCCAACACAATTGCAAGACTGAACACAGGGACAAAAAGCCAAAGGCTTCTGGTTTTACTCTGACACGCCTCCCCTGCACCTCACACCTGTGAGCCAACGCAGAGGAGCTATCCCTCAGGCCTAATAACAGGGCCCGAGTTCCTCCCATGACAAAAGTCCAGTGGCATCCCATCCAGGTGAAAGGCTATTTGACACCTGCCTGTGCCTGGCTGACCCAAGGCCAAGCAAATCAGCTGCTCCAGCAACCTCTCTACCCCGAGTGGTCACCACCAAGAACAGTGTCCACACCCACAGTACGGGTGCGGAGAAAGAAGTGGTACAGAAGGGGTGAAAATTGGTGGGGTCCTTGCCTCAATCACCCATCAGCACCTAAAGCCAAGGGCAACAGCCCTCCTTCAGCGAAGCCAAAACTTTAAACAGATACAAGCCCTGCACCTGTCATCACAGGCCTTATCCTGCTGGTCCATGTCACCTGCCCCTCCCAAGAGCTTCTAACTACACATCCATGTGGGTCACACTCAGTGTCATGAAAACCACTAGTCAAAGACCTACAGGACTGGAAGACGATTGGAGGTTATCTTGTCCAAATCATCTTATCTCCCAGATGAGAAACCAGGGCTCAGAAAGGTTAAGCAACTTGCCTAAGGTCACACAGCTCACAAGTAGAAGGGTTGGGATTGGATCCCAAAGCTGCCTGGTTAAGGCTATGCTCCTTCCACTCATCTAAATTCCTTTAAGCCAGCTGTGGCTACCAGTCCTGGCAAAGGAAGTGACAACTGGGATAATCAGACACAGGTGGTCAAGGAGGCTGGTGGGAGCAGCAGGGGGAAAGGAAGCCTGTGTGACAGGCACAGTCACTGCACCAGCCCTGCAGGAGAGGCGGCAACAGAAATGAGAGACCAGGAAACCAAGTGGAGGAGCGGGCTGCAGAGGAGGAGAGGACACAGTATCTGGAGCCAGGAGACCTGGGTTCTAGCTCTTGCTCTGCCAGTGCCTTGGCCATGTCAAGCTGCAAATCTGGGCCTTATTTCCTCATCAGTAAAATCAAAGGGCTGGACAAGATGATCACTGTTTCAAGTTACCAGGACCTGATTACAGCTTCAGCCATACTCGCTGGTTACGTGGCCTTCAGTAGGTCCCCATCACCTCGCCGTGCCTCCATTTCCTGACTTGAGATGAGGAGGTGGGGCTCCTGGGGCTCCATGGTAAGTGCTCTGGGGACCATGTAAGCCACAAGGATGCCCCCAACTCGCCCTGGCATCAGGAGGGACCACAGCCAGTTGACTGACTCCCCTGCCTGCAGCCAAAGCGTGGCTGGATGAAGGGCCCAAGTGGGAGTCAAAAGGATCAGAAAGTGAGGCTGGGTGCCCGCAGGCGACCCAAGGAGAAAAATAAAAGTGTACTGCTGCTGGCACTCAGGCCAGCAGGCGAGCAAACGCATGCACACACCTCCTCCCACGCAGCATTGTTCCTGGTGCCTCCGTCAGCAGTTCTGTGGGCTTGACAGCCAAGGCTTCCTAAACAGGGCAGGCTGGACCTGGCGGACACTCGGTCACTTCCCCTCCAGCGGTCCACAGGGACATACGGCTGCCTGGGGTGGGGGATGTGCCCGGAAAGCTGGGCTTGTCCTCAACAAAAAGCTGGGAGCCGGCCAGCTACACGGGTGGTTCGTGGGGGCGGGGTCCTCTCATACCCCACACAGGTGGTCTCCTGCATCCTCGCCTCTGCAGGCAGTCCTGGCGGGTGAGCTGTCACCCAGCAGCAGGGAGCTCTCTGCCTCCCCTTAAAGGGCTCCTCCACAGGCACCTGGTGTCCAGATTTAGGAGAGCTGACCCTCTCCCATGCACACACCCACTCGCAGGCCCGGGTTCTGCCCTGGATCCAAACACAGCAGCCAGCGTCCTGCAGACAGGCTGCCCCAAAGAGCACAGTTAGCTCTCCCCCCTACCACTATCCCCACCCATCTCCCCAAGGCTGCAATGGGCTAAAAGTAAGAACACTAAGCCATGCTACTGGGGTGTGATTCGCAGCCACTGAGAAGCTGAATCATCTTGGGCAACTCACTCAACTTCTCGTGCCTCAGTTTCAAGCAGAGATAATAATGACGTTGAGATACATATGTATACGTATATATATGTGTGTGTGTGTGTGTGTGTGTATATATGACAGCTTAGAATGATGCCTGCCACACAGCGAGGATCATATAAAAGTCAGACATTATTAAAACTGCTTTCAAGATAAATGCCATCATTTCCTTCAACGTTCCTTCACTGAAAACCTCCAACCTCTACTGACCCTCGCTTCACTCCAAATAGCACGTGCTCTGGGTTCCAGTTGGTTCTGCCATCCTCTTGCAGTGAAAATGCTGGGCAAGTAACTTAACCTCTCACGCCTGGGTTTCCTCTTCGAAAAAAAAAAGAAGATCCTCTGACTTACCTCAAAGGATGAACTTAAAGATAGAATGATAATGCATGTAAAGCACCTAGCTGTTATTATGAATTATTAACAAGAACAACATCATCCCTCTCTCCTTATGGACACACTCCTCGTTCAGCAAGCCTGCGTCACTTTCTTTCACTGATGGCCAACCACTGGCACACAGAACCAACTGTCGAGTACATTTGAGGGTCAGTTTCTTGCTCACTGTTTCAAACAAAGCTTCCTCATCCTGTGCCTGTGAAGTTGGGGCTTTTTTTTTTTTTTTGAACCCACATATGGGACTTTACATTGATGCCTATTAAATTTCATCCTGTTGTTTCCAACCTGAATGGGAGCAGGAGGATTCACTAATCAGTTCTGACTCAACCAGCACAGAGGCGCTGTCCCCAGAAGAGCTACAAACCCTGAGAAATGGTGAGAAATGGCAGAGTCCAGAGAAGCCAGGCTCTCAGAACTAAGAATGTGCTGGCCACAGCTGAGAGGGCTTTGGCCAGTTCTGCCCTCTGTTTGTCTAACACCCGGATGCAAGAGACAGCATTTATTACCAGAGCTCCATCAAGGAAGTGGGCGGGGAGGAGATCATGATTTCAAAAATAAAGCCACATGTGCAAACTGTTGTCATAAACACAGCCCCCTCACAAGGCCTCTCCTGCATTCCTCCCCACACAGTAATGTGTTTCATTTCTTCAACATAAACACAATCAGATTTATTACATTCCAGCAATATTTCCAGGATGGGGACTGAGAAAGCAACGTTCCCTGGGAATAAAAGGCACTTGCCCATAAGTGTGCAAAGAGAAAGGAGACAAAAGGCAAAAACCACCTTTCAGACTCTGGGGCCAGGTGACTGTGAGCCACACAAGAACCTTTATGCAATCATCCCGCAATCATCCCGCAGGGGCTGCAGGAGACAGAGGCCAATTTAAAATGGAGGTTCAAAAAAATTGGGGTTCAAGGCCAGCCTTAAAACTTGCCCACCCAAGTTTTTGCCCATGCAGACTGCAGAGCTTCATGCCATTTAAAAGTCTATTTCCCCTGATCCGAGACACAACAACTCACAAACTGGGACCCTGAGCGGCCCAGCGAGGCATTAGTCCCACCTCTGCCTGCTCCAGAAAACAAGTCTGCATGTAAGATCCAGTGAGACACGCACTCTGTCCCCTGGAAAGTGGCAGAGAAGCAAATGGGGGCTGGGTTCTGTCTCAGACTCTCAGCTCTTACTCCTTCTCCCAGGCTGGATGAGGCAGCACCCACAGAGGGATTCCTGGAGAATGAAGGCAGGAAAAGGAAGCAGTTGGGGGAAGGGTTAGGCAAAATGAGTCTCACCAGAAGGGAGGACCCCAAGCAGCAGCCAGTGTGAAGTCATGGGACAAGCACGGACACTGGAGCCACAGAAACTGCTCAAATTCCAGCTTTACCACTTCCTGTGTGGCTCTGCACAGACCACTTAACCTCTCTGAGCTTCAGCTACCACATGCGGTAGAAAGAAGGCAATGACACTCCTGGTTCTAGCCAGGTACTTCCACACCTCTGTGAGGACTAGCTTTTTAAACCTCTCACCATTCAATCAGAGGGACTATAATATGGTAGGCCATTTACCTTCCTTTTACCTACCAGTCTTAGCAGCAGGCAAGGCAAACATGAGTCGAGATTAAACAGATACTGATTGACATGGCCTTCCCCTACCTTGGGTGACCCACTCAAACCCCTCCTGAAACCCCAGAGACTTCAGCTCCTTGGCCCCCACACACCTTCCCTCTGCTCCAAGGAGAAGGGTGCGTGCGTGCTAAGTCGTTTCAGTTGTGTTCAACTCTTTGCAATCCCATGGACTGTCCCCCGCCAGGCTCCTCTGTTCATGGGGACTCTCCAGGCAAGAATACTGGAGTGGTTTGCCATGCCCTCCTTTAGGGGATCCTCCCGACCCAGAGATCAAACCCATGTCTCCTGCATTGGCAGGCAGGTTCTTTACCACTAGCGGCCCCAGGAGAAGGGACTGGATTCAATTCCTGAGCAAGCTCAGTGGACTCCCCAAGCTCCCAAGTACCTGAAGCACTGGCTAGGCGCTCCCAGGCCCAGGAAGCCAGTGGGCACCTAACAGATGCCCCTGCCTCTAAAGAGCAGCCGGGTGCAGCAGCTTTTCAAAATCAACAAAGAAAGGTTTTCAAATCCTGAAAGGCTTCTCAAGTCCCTTCTAATCTGCCTGCCATTTTGTTTCGTCTGCTCAGCTCAAGTCAAGGGGAACTTGACATTTGGAATACTAACTGCAAATAATCCCGCGCCAAGGACAGGGCCTGGCGTGCTGCAGTGTCAGCATGTGGCTCACAAGGATGGTGGGGATGCTCCAGACATAACGGCTATTTGCAGAAGGTCCCAGAAGGTACATGTCAGGTTAGGCCTGTGGCCACCTGGGCGAGGACCACCCAGAACTGGGAGCTACCCTAGGGGCAGGGCTATACCCAATTCACTGGCTTCCTCAACACCCCACCCTGGGCGTGGCAGAGGAGAGATGCAAGGCGGGATGAACCTATGCTGGATGAATGAAAAGAGGAAAGCACACTGAATCAGGACGTATTCTGCCAAACGCCAGGTGTGAGCCCTGCTCTGAAGCAGCCTCAGGTGAGCACTCTGCTTCTCTGTACTTCCACTTCGCAACAGACCCCACAGCTGGTCTGAACAGCAGCTCTGCCAACCACCCTCCTCCCCCAGGGCCACACACCCATCAGCAGGATTTGCAGGTAGGACCCCATGCCCATCCCTGGCACACACACTCAAGGCCCTGTGCATCAGCCAGGCCACGACCCCGGGTTTGGGGACCTGGGTGCCTTGACCCCTGCTGTGCAATACCTCACTCTGGCCTGCCTTAAGAGGAAGAGGGCAGGAAGTGCCAAGAGGCCAGAGGAGGCAGAGGTTTCAAGGGCAGGCTCTGCGTGGCTGAGACTGGCCAGCAGTCTCCAACCTCTGAAGCAACAAAGGCTTAGCTGACATACAGTGTTTTTTATCAAACTTTTCAAAAACAGTGAGCATTTGGGTATAAAAACAAAATCCCAGGGCCTCCACTGAGTAAGGTATAATGTCTATCACCACCAATAATGTCACATATGTATATACTTGGCCCTCCAGAGCCACAGGATCCTCATCCTTGCAGTACGCAGGTTGGCTGAATCTGCGGATAAGGAAAGGCCAACTGCACTAGGCTCTTTTATATAAGGAACTTGAGCATTTGTGGATGTTGGTATCCACAGGGGAGTCCTGCAACCTATCCTCGCAGATACACAGGGATGACTGTACAAATAAAGCTCAACAGCAGGGGTGTCCCTGGTGGTCCAGTGGTTAAGAGTTCACCTGGCAATGCAGGGGACATAGGTTTGATCCCTGGTCAGGGAAGATCCCACATGCTGTGGAGCAACTAAGCCCGTGTGCCACAACTACTGAGCCCGTGCTCTAGGGCGCAAGAGCCACAATTACTGAAGCTCCCATGCCTGGAGGCTGTGCTTCGAAACAAGAGAAGCTACTGCAATGAGAAGCTCACCCACTGCAACAAAGAGTAGCCCCTGTTTACTGCAACTAGAGAAAGCCTGTATGCAGCAGCAGAGATGCAGCACAGTTAAAAAATAATTAATAAAAAATAATTAATTAAATCTTTTAAAAAAGAAAAAAGAAGCTCAACAGCAAATAAACCCAAAGTACATACTTGAAACCTCTTATCCCCCATTTCACTAGGTCCACTCCTGCAACTCACTACCTCCTCCAGGAAGCCTCGCCTGGCCACGCGCTTGATCCAGGCGCCCCTCTTCTGTGTTCCCACAGCCCCTTACTATGTTCCTAAGCCCCTTACTACGACAGTACTGGATCCCCAATACCTCCAACAGAGCCTGGCACAGAAGTCTGGCTTGCATATGCTAAAGCAAACGTTTATTTTCCGTTTCCCCAACTAGACTATAAAACCCTTGAGGGATAATACTTTATTCGACTTCACTTTGCAAGTACCTGAAACAGACCTAGCATATATCTCAAACTGGAAAATCATCTGTTGAATTAATAAGGGGATGGATGAATCCACGGCCTCTCACCTACGCTGCCCCCTCCACCCCAGGAAGGAACCTGAGGAGTCCTAGAAAACCTAAGCCTTAAAAAAACAAATCTAAACAACCCTGGGAGACAGCACATCCACTGGATCCCCCCGCCTTTAGACACACACACACACATACACACACACATATATACACCCAAGAGGCATGAGCTTGAGTTTCCATACAGACTCAGGCAGCCAAGGGAGTTCTCTCTTCCCAGCTGAGGCTAAACAGGGACCCAACCACAAACATCCAGTAATGCTGAACATGACGTGAATGATGTAAAAATAGCTCCTGTATCTTGTGCCCCCACCCTTCTACCCAGCAACACAAAGGGCAGAACGAAGCGACACCCCTAACAAGCTTCAGCCTGTTCCAGCGTGGACAGCCCCAGCCTCCTGCATCTGGGCCAGCTGCTGAGAACCAACAGGGGATTCCAAATTACATTTTAATTACCATAATTTTTCACAGGTACCTGAAACCAGACTGTGACACCCATGCAAGAAATCCTCAGGCATGATGCACGAGCTCAGGGCTACAAGTTGGTGCTCTACGCGGGCCCTTTTTCTCCTGCGCCCTTCGATTCAGGGGCACTTTACAGTTTGCAGAGTGCTTTCAGGATCCCTTTCTCCCCAAGAGGCTCTGGATTAAGACAACATGGATTCCAGCCTCTGCAGTTCAGTGCCCTCCACAGAGACCTTGCATTAAAGCGAGGAGGTGGGCGGGGGCGGGGAAAATGAAGATTGGGGTGACAGTGGGCTTTTTCAATCCCACAGGGTTACTAGGAGTATTAAAGACCAAATGGAAAACATGGTGAAGATTTTTAAAGAGAAAGCATCTCTTTAGGGTAATTCATGCTGGGCAGATAGTGGATGCTTAACAGATCCATATTCTCAGTGTGGACAGGTCTATACAGTTAGCGGTTAAGAGAGTGAGCTCTACAATTCATCTGCTTACATTTGAATCCAGGCTCTGCAACATTTAGCTGTGGGATCCTAGGCAAGTTAATTAACCTTTCTGGGCCTTAGTTTCACCAACTGAAGAATAAGGACAAGAACAGCAGTTACAGAGGTACACTGAGTTCCAGGAAATAAAAACAAGTGAAGCTCTAGCAGGATGCCCAGCCCAAGCGCACAGCAAGCACTATACATATATGTATATACTTACCGGAGAGAGGAGAATTGCAAGTGCCTTAAAGGGAAAGGCACAGTGTAGGGTTCAGCTCTTAGCTCCCCACGCTTGGACAGACACTGTCAGTGAATTCTAGAAGGAAGGGTGGTGTGGGGAGCAGGACTCTGTGGCCCCCCTGCTCTAGTTCTGTCTGAAAGTTCACATCTTTCTTCCCCCTACTCTGAAGGTAAGTGCCTTCAAGTAAAGGACTGTGTCATGTTGCTTGTTGGGAAGCCCTCAGCTCCCTGACATGTGACTGGCATAAAACTTCCACTAGGTCAATATTTACAAAATTAATTGAACAAATTAATTTATCTCTCTTGCTGCTGTGCATTCCAGATATCAAAAAGAAGCAGGCTGCATAAAGAAAGTCCTCTAAAGGTGGCTTGTCTCTTCGGCTACGGTAATATTTGCAAAGGGAGTCAGCCTCCCTGGGTGGCCCACTTGCCAGAGCGGCTGGCCAACCACATGGCTGTCTGCTGCCACAGAGAAGCAGAGCACTTCCTTGGAAAGGCCCCAGGGGGGGTGTGCTCTCAGGGGGAGATGAGTGGCATCCAGCCCACCCATGTCCCCCAGTTGTGGGAATCCCCACACCTGCTGAGAGTCAATGGGGAGAGGGGCCAAGTGGAAAGGGGGCTCCCACCGAAACCCCAAAAAGAAAGACTACAGGCAGTGAGGAGCAAGGACACGCTTTATTTTTAGCCACAGATGATGGAAAGTTACTCCCAGAATGGAGCAAATTCTGCTTCATCACCCTCAGAACCTTCCCAGGATCCCCAGGAAAATAGCGATTGGGAAGGAGAGAGAAGAGGACACAGAAAAAGGAGGTGAGCCGGGTGGGGGACAGAGGGGGTTCTCTGGGAGCCATGGGTCCCCCAAGCCTGGATGGCTGGAAGCAACAGAGGCTCCTACAAGTGGCAACAACTCCCGTGGCTAGGAGGAGGCAGGGGATCCCCATCAGGGCCAGTCCAAGACCCAAGGCTGTCACCAACACCCCCTCGCTCGGAGGCACACTGGGCTATGGAATGAGAGATTTCTGAGTTCCCGCGCCTCCTCTGCCGTGTTCTACAGCAGGTACCGAAGTTCACTGAGCCTCCATTTCCTCCTCCACGAACTGGCACCACCACACGGGGCAGCAAAAGGATGCCTGCCCAGTAGGTACCTGGCGCTTGATTAATCACCGTTTAACAATTAAACTGGGGCCCAAGTAAAAGCCTTCACAGGCTCTGCTGTGTGATCCTGGCCAGGTGCCTTCTGTTCTCTGGCTCCATGTCTTTCCACTCACCAACGGGCAACTTTTGAGGGGCACCAGCTCTGGGACGCCGTACCCTAACCTACTGCTCTATCAGCAGAAGTCTCCATCCTGTGGAGGGTTGGGGGCCCCTCTCTGAAACCATATCCTGACCTCAAAGTGGGCCCACACCTCGAGGAACATTAGAAAATCACAATGAATTCTGATTACAACAGTTATCCCCCACACTCTCACCCAAACCGTATCGACGGGCCAAACGGAATAGACCCTGATCCACCATCCACCCAACCCATGAGGATTTACTATCCCTTCACGGGGCCAAGCTGGGCAGTGAATATTTAGCAAACAGGATAGACCAGTCCCTGCTTTCCCCAAGCTTCATTACTAAATGCTGTAAAATGAGAGTTAATCTTTTATGATGCTTGTGGGTAAGAGCTACAGGGAGAAGTACTGGGAGACTCAGGGGTATATCACAGGAGCCCTGACCCACCAGGGTCAGGAAGAACCCTTTAGGTTGAGATCTGAAAGATGAGGGCAGGTGTTACGGAAGGATGGACGCCCCTTCCATGCAGCAGGCAGAGGGAACAGCACATGCAGAGGCACTTCTGAGAAACCAAAGGAAAGCCGGTGTGGCCCAAGGGCAAAAGCAGAAACCAGACTGCCCAAGTCGGGGCTGGCAAGGCAGACTGCTACCATGCTCTAGCCCACCTCTGCCCCTCCCACAAGGGGTTTCCTGGGGAAACCCCCGCAAGGGGAACCTCTGGATTTGGGTAACTTTCCTCTGCACAGACTGCCCCAGGAGAGATGCAGATGGCCCAGCGCACGGCAGAGACAATGTGGACGGAGTTCCAAACAGGCATGGCATCCTGGTCTGGACCCGGCACCAATGGGGAAAAGGACCCCCCTCCAACAGTCTTTTTGTTTTTCTAAGGATTTGCCCCAGCCCTGCCTTCACTCCCACTTGTTTTGCTTCTTGTCTGATTTTTATTTATTTTTAAACTGGGGCCTGCTTACGGTCAGGTTAATGCATTTTTAAAAAGAGAGCTTGAATGTGCCGTGGCCCTCGCTGAGAGGAGAGGGTGGATCAATAGCTCTCTTAGCGGTCTTCCTCCCCCACCAGCAGACCAGAGCGGTGGGGGCACCGGGCACAGCCTGGGGCGTGCCCTGCAAAGTGGGTCTGAGAGCAAGGCTCACCCCCTCCCTCCTTTCACCGCCTCCCACTCTCAGGCAGCATCTCCCACCCGCCCCGCACCATCTCCAGCGGGAGAGCCCAGGACACAGGAAGACAGGCTCAGGTCAGATAGAGCATCAGACAGAGCCTAAAGCCTTAAGTTCAAATCTCAGCTTAGCCTCTTAGCAGCTTTAAACGCTTGGACAAGAGACTTAACCTCCCTGTACCCCAGTCTACTTAAGTAACAGGTGGAGATCGTCCGAAAAAGGAGTGATGTGATGAAAAAAGGGATCTGTGATGCTGCTGACCAATAACACATCAGCATCTACCCCATTTCTTGGGCTCCTGGCCCCCTAACCCAATAGACAGCACCCTCTGTGGAGGAGCAGATCTACTTGCTGTCACAGATCGTTCCTGCCCATCTCTCCCCACCAACCCTCGACCCCAGCTGAGTGGCAGGCTTTGAGCTCTCTCAAGTGAACCCCCCACACCCCCCCGCCACAATGCCGACAGATGGAGAGTCCTAAAATACAGCGTATGGATCATGTTTCGTGACTAGCAAAACATGCCAGCCGGGACACTCGGAGAACCCGGCCGGTTTTCAGGAACAGGATTTTACACGTTTCCCAGGATTGGCGGATCTGCGCTCGCCTCCGCCACCCGCCCACCCGTAAACCCCGGAGCCCGGGATCCTGCACCGAGAGGATACTCAGGACACATGGGGGCTGTGAGGGAGGGGAATCCCCCACAACCAACAGGTTGGCCATGCCCTGTGCCCTTACCCTCGGTCATTTTTAACACTCTTACTACCATTTATTGAGCACCTACTACTACGTACCTGGATGCAAATCAGCCACTTGGCACTTGTTCTAAAGTCACAGAGCCTGGGTTCCGACGCTGACCCTCACTCTATGGCCCTGGGCACGAGCTTCACTTCTCTGAGCCTCAGTTTTCTCACCTCTGAAGTGGGGCTGGCAGGACCTCCCTCACTAGGTCAGGGTGAGGACTCCGGAAACAACCGTACGTGGGCAACTAGAACCACCACGGTCCTGGTCACAACAGCCTGAGTGTCAGGTCACTACCGCTGCGGCTGTCCTACAGAAGGGAAAATGGATGTGGCAGGGCTACAGCAGCGTGTGGCAGTAGAGGGAAGGGCGGGGCACATGCCTGCCTCTGAAGAGCCGCAGGGATGGGCTTCAAAGGGTCTGCAAACCCCTGGGCTTATCACGCACAGCTGTCTGTACGTGTGAATGTGCAGGGCTGGCGAGGGCACCTGATTTTATCAGCCTCACGGGGCTCTACAGGCCCATAAAGGTTAAAAACCATAGCTCTACACACACTTGTCTGCTCCACACACACCCGGTTCCCCTGGCAGTGCCATCCTAGACTCTAGCATTTGGAGTAAGGATTACACCCCATTTCCCTCTCCCCAAAGGAAAGAAAGTAGTTCTTGGTGAAAGCAGTTACAAGAGCTCCCAACTAGAGGAAAGAGTCAGAGAACCACAGGCAGGCAGATGTGCGAACAAGCCTCCTGGAAGGGAAGCTACAGGCCACACAGGCTTGAAGATCTCAAGATGGACCATCTAGAACCTCAGGAGTAGGTATCTTTGGTCAGGTGACGGGCTGAGTCAGCCAAGTGAACAGATATTACCCTCCTGGACTTGACCTCCTGGGGGCAGGGACATGTTTAGGAAATAAGCCACAATAAGAAGACGTAAGTCAGGGCATTAACTTTAATCTTTGCAGAAGAGAAGTGCCAGAGTTTTATGTTTACTGTCTAATTCCCTTCACAATGAACACATCCATGGAGTTTTTGGGAAATAAGACCTGGAACTAATCTACTTACAAAGCTACCTAGGTAAAGCACACAATCAACTTGGCGTAATATCATGAATACTTATGCTGTTGCCCAGAGCAGATTCCTGGAGGGCCCCTCTGGGAATGGAAAGCCTTCCACCTCAGGGAAGGTATCATTCTGAGGAAACCAAAGCACACTTCAGACAGTTCCTTGGGTCCTCTGAGGTGGGATGCAGAAAGAGCTCTGCCTCCTGTGATGATGGACAGAAAGAATGGCAGACCCAGTTGACCTCACATGTTCTGAGCAGTGAAGGTCGTGGAAAGAGCCCCCCAAATTGGGAAAGAGTGAAAGTTAGTCACTCAGTCATGTCCAGCTCTTTGCGACCCCATGGACTGTAGCCCATCAGACTCCTCTATCCATGGAATTCTCCAGACAACAATACTAGAGTGGGTTGCCATTCCCTTCTCCAGGGGATCTTCCTAACCCAGGGATCAAACCCAGGTCTCCCGCACTGCAGACATATTCTTTACTGTCTAAGTCATCAGGGAAAGAATTGAGGGCAATGCCTAATTAATTTTTGTCTCTTTTTTGGGGGGGGCAGGACAAGGAAGAGAGAGATGGAGAACAGAAGTGCCCCAGCACTGAAGCCCTCAGTGGCAGACAGCTCTCTGAAATGCGAATGTCTGTAATTTCCTTCGAGCATGTGGTTTTCAGTCCCTGCATCTTAGGGATACGTGTGATCCAGACTTCCTAATTATACTACATTGGTTTTTACCAACACAATAGCTACAAATGCTTTCTGCTCCACTTCTGTCCCCTGTGTGGAAATGCTTCTCAGACCAGGGAGACTGTCAAGTCATGGGAAGAATGCTCAGACTCAGGGTCAGATCCTTCTTCTTGATTGGGAAACTTCTGTGAGGGAAGACAGGGTGCTGGGCCAAGCCATCAGATGCTGATCCATGTGCATCCACAGCAGAAACACAGGAGCCCCAGTAAAAAACTTCCTTACTGACCCCACCCAGGATTTGCCCTTTCAATGAAACTGTTCCTAGCTCCCAAGGCTGCCTGCACAGACAACGCCAAAAGCACACTTCAAAGACCTTGTAAGTCCCACCCACCCTGACGGGGAAGAAGCACCAACACAGCCTCCAGATCCAGAGGTTCCCAGCCACCTGGCCCCATCTCCTTCTGCCAGAGGACAGGGAGAGTAAGTCCTGGCTTGATCAAGTTGGCCTCAAAGTTATTAGGGCAGGAAGGAAAAGCTTGTCGGTGCTTCTAAGGTCATCCCCGAAGCACCTGCGTGAATGTTTCCTTTAAGCTTTCTTTTTAAAACCTTGGTTTCCACAGAAGTAGCTTCTCACCATAAAAGCCAGGAGGCAACTCACCTCTGTGCAGAGCCAAGACCGGAACCTGGCAGAGAGCGGATTCCTTACACAGTTTACTAGACTGGCTGAAATTACCCAGTTGATTAGGATCTTTACGGCCCTTTACAATAGGAATTTGGACACGCCCTCTGGATTCGGGGCTGGCTTTGTCACCCTGTATTGTGGGTTAAATTGTGTCCATATGAAGAATCTGTACAAATCATCACCCCCAGTCTCTATCTATAAACGTGACCCTATTTGGAAGTACAGATCTTCCCTGACTTACGATGGGGTTATGAAAATATAATTAAAGATCATATTAAGAAAATACACTTAGTACATCAAACCTCATGAACATCAGAGCGTAACCTCCCCGTCTATCTTAAACGTGCTCAGAACACCTACATCAGCCCACAGCTGGGCAAAATCATTGCACACAAAGCCTATTTTATAATGAAGGGTTGAAAAGCTAATTCATGTAATATATTCAACACTACTGAAAGTGAAAAACACAATGGTGGTCTGTGTACCTTGCTCACCCTTGTGACTGTCAGGCTGGCTGCGGGCTGCAGCCACTGCCGCTAACCCAGCATCACAAGAGAAGATCTACCTCATGTCACTAGTCCGGGGGAAAAGTTCAAAATTCAACATCTAAGTACAGGTTTTCACTTATTTCATAGTACTTTCCCACCGTCGTAAAGTCAAAAAAAAACTGTAAGTCAAACCAGCGGCCACTCTGTCAAGTCTGTAAATCCTTTGTACGTGTAGTCAAGTTAGGACAAGATCATCCTGGGTTAGGATGGACCCTAATCCAATGAGGGGGATCCTTATAAAATAAGGGAAATTTAGGCACACAGACACACGGGGAGGCCATGGGATGACAGAGGCAGAGACTGGAGAGACAAGAGCCAAGCAACGCTGAGGAGTGCCAGCAACACCAAAAATAAGAGAAAGGTATGGAACAGGCGCCCCTCCAGGGACTTGAGAGGCAACATGGCCCTGCCGACACCTTAATTCCTGACTTCTAGCCTCCAGACCTGCGAGGGGATACATTTGTTGTTTAAAGCCACCCCATTTGTGACAGCCTATTACTGCAGCCTAGGAAACGGACACAGCCTGAATTATTTCCAACTCGCCAACCTCCACCTACACCCTGCCCCACCCCTCTCCTCCTTCTCTGCACTGCTTCCAACTCAGGGTTCTGTGACCCACCTTGACATTTGTGCAGCCACCCTTAACCTCCCACCAATACCGTGTGGGACACGTTAGAGTCCCCATTCCCTGTCTGTGTCACAGCGACACAGGTGACCTTTACTGGGTGGTGGGTTCTGCCCCGTTCCCTACCAACTAACAGCCAAGGACAGTGTGAGACACTGCACAAGATGTTACAAAATACAGAGAAGAGGTGAGGAGGGAGTGGAAAGTGGGTGGAAATAAGGAGAGTCAGCAGAAAGGGGGAGAGAAGGAGAAAGTTCAGAACAGAGCCTGAAGGCCAAGGGCAAAGACAAGAGGCAAAGAAAGCAGCCCGTCCCCCTGCCCTCCACGGCCAGCCACACACTTCTCACTCCCTCCCCCACTCGCTTGATGCCTGCTGGAACTTTTTACTCCAACAGCCTGCCAAGCAGGTTAACACCCGGAGAGCAGTCTACCCACACAGCTGTTGCACTTTGAGCTTCTGCAAAGAGAAAGCCAACCCACTTCCATCCAGAGGCTGCACTTTATTTGTTTTAGGTTTTCACTACCTGGAACTTGAGGGGGCCGAGTCAACATCAGATGGTCAACAAGCTGGCCAGTGGATGGATGCCGCTTGAGGTTCCCCATGCTGCTTCACCCGCAGCAGCTTAAGGGGCAGAGTTACCTGGGGTCCTGGGGCATCAGGGTGGGCACATCCCAGCCTTACTCCCCTACTCACTCACAGCTCAGATGGTGGGAGGCCGGGAGACTGACGGCAGTCACTGGGGAAGCAAGTGGCCTCTAAATCTCACCTCCACTTCCAGAAAACCACCAGAAACAAAGCAGCCTCCAGCAGTGGCAGCGATGATGGATAATACTGATCTATTACAGTTGGTCAGAGACCACACCAAGCCCTCGTACCACAATCTTCTTGGGCTCTGACACTCACACTCAAAGCAAGTCCACCAAATAAAGCCAGCTTCAAGGACAAGTGCAGCACTGGAGAGGCAGCCTGGTATCTTGTTGAGAACCTGGGCTGGGCTAGAGACCTAGCTCCACTCCCTGCAAACTGTGTGCCACTGAGCTGGCCAACAAAGATTTATTGAGCACCTGCAATGTGCTCTAGAGCCCTCGTCTGTAAAACGGGGCGATCATACCTACCTTAACACAGCTCATCTGAGGAAGGGACATGACGGCAAACCTAAGATGCTTAGCCAACAGTGGGTATTTTTAAAAAGAGCCGCTACAAAGGAGAGATCAGAATTATTATGGTCCTATTTTCCAAATCAGCTTAAGGTCAACAGCGGATTCCCCATCCGTCACGAGAATGTCAGCCCCATGAGGACAGGCAGGGTTATCGTCTGCACTGCTCCCCCCTGTACTCGTGGCATTTACAACAGTGCCTGGCTCAGGGCAGGCGCTCAGATGTTTGTGATATGAATGAAAAACTGCTGGATATCCAAGGCACCCAACAGTGGATGCATCAAAACTGCCATGACACATAAAGCATCCTGGGGATGAAAGGACAGAAGAAGAGATTATAAACAAACAGTCCTGCCCGCCCAGCCAGGAATACAAGGCCCGAATGCCCACTGGTTCCCTCCCAGTGAAGCCAAGTTCAAAGGGGAGCCGAGCAGTGATCTGCTTCTGGAGAAGCAAACCGGCTCCTCTCAGAGAAACCAGGTAAAGACCAGTGGGGTCTTCATCGTATTCATAAAATGAGGGCTAAGAAGGTGCATGAGGAACCAGGTGTGGAAGGGCCAGAAAAACACATCAGCATTACTTTGCAGCTATCTTTTCAAGAGATGGCTCTCAGTTCACTGAGGATTCGTCACCCACTTTAACTTCTCTCTCCTCTACCCATTTCCGTGTCAGCTTCAAACACACCTGGAGAACACCCTGGACCGCAGAACACAATCAGCTGCCGTCTGGAGCCCCGCCCCCCAGTATCTCATCCCCCCAGGGGCTCTTCCACCGAAGCTGCTGGCTGTCACGCCAACTCTTCTGCCCGAGATCAAACTTCACCAAACCCCAACCCAGGGTACGTCACTGAGAAGGCCTTCACCATTTCCATCCCTCCTCGCTGTGCCCCAGCTGCCACTCCTACCCTGGGACGATTAAGACCCACTCAGATGTAGGACTCAGGGGGCGGCCATGTGAAAAGGCTTTGTGACAGAGGGACAGCTTACAGGCTGAGCCACTGCCTTCCCTAGTATGTGACTGGGGGATCAGGGGCTTCAGCCTCTCCGAGCTCTGGTTCTGCCATTCCTAAAAATGGGCATATATGTTATAGCAACAGTACCTCCCAATGGGGCTGAAATAGGGGACTCCAGGTAAGAACACAAGAACGGCCCCAAAACAGTTTTGTTTTTTTTTTTTTAAGCGTAGTACAAACGCTATTCCTAGAAACTCTTAGTCTTCTCTTTCTCGCCCGTGGAAGAATGGACAGAACTACAAGCTAGAAAACCGTGCCAAGCACAAACAGTCCTGCAAAGCAGAAGTGCTCCCGTTTTTCTCAAGTGATTAACAGGTCCAAGAAAGGCTGGGGTGCGATTTACGAGGGCCACAGCCAAGAGAGATTTATAAGCGTATGGCCTTCGGATGGTTTTCTAAGACTGTGCACAACCCTCCTTTGGCTGAGGATCTCAGCAGCAAGTAATTTTCTAATTGATTCATTAGCACTCCGATCAACTACCACTGTAGACGCAAGGGCCTTGCTTAGGTCTCAAATGCTTGAGCCCAGGACGCTGAGCTGAAAGAAACACTCCAGCTCCCAGGTTAGCTCAGCCCAGGGGTGCAGAGACGGCCCTACACAGAGACCCTCTGAAAACCGCAACCAACACCGAAAGCAACTCAGAGACTGGAAACAGAGCCTACACAGCTTCTAAAATGTGACTGTTCGTAATGAGAATTTTCTGACTGGAACATGATTGTGCAAAAATGGAAAGTGAAAGAGGAGAAAAATACCCTGAAAAGAAGTAGTCCCCCCATTAGTCAGCACAGAGTTAGTCCTGATGGTGGAAAGAAGGGGTGACTTTTTCTTCTTTCTCCTTTTCAAAATGACCATGTATGGCACACATAATTTCTTCAGTTTTCTCAGGTGTAAAGCCACTGCAATTATGCCCAATTCCCAGGGTTACTATAAGGATGAAATCAGATTATGAATGAAGCAACCAGAACCCATGAGCTGCGGGCTCCGGACAGAACACCAGGCTTTCCCGCCAGCACAGCGACTCACAAGCCCATCAGCCACTCTCAGGCCAAAAATCAAAGTTATGCTCAGGGAGGTTATAAATTACTCGTGTCACCTGTGAATTGTTGAAGCTACAAATGCTGAAATTCACAGATCTCAAGAGTAATGCTGTAATAATTTAAATATAAATTAAGCTTTAAAAACAGTCTTCCTTCATCATTCCATACTCCTTTGGCATGGGGGATATTCACATAAGACAGGATTCCTCAATAGGCCAAGGCAGTACTAGGAAGGAGACTCCAGCAGACAGTCTACAGAAATGATCAGAGATGGCACTTGACCATCACGGGATCCCGGACCTGTTTGCTGCCTGTACACCCAGCTGTAGAAAAGTCCTCAAACAACACAAGGCATTTTGGAAGGTCTCCTGACTCAACCGAGCCTGAAAGAGCACGCTCTACCTAGCCAGCCAGCCAGCCAGCCAGCCACCCATCCATCCATTCACCTATCTATCCATCTGAACATCAAGTTTATTCTCTATAAGGAACTCCTGAGTGAGCCAAGAAGCAGTAGGAACTCAGCAATTCAACAGTCTTCCTTATTAGGAAAGACAAAACACATCGAGTAGCCTCAGTCTACACGGCCTTGGGCTAGACAGGGCTCAAGGTACATAAAAGGACCAAAGGCCTACAGACCTGACTCTGCTCATCAAAGTGCAAAGCTTCAGAACTAGAGCAGGACACCTTAGGAAGCCTGAAGGAAACCGATTCAAGCCCTACTTCCCCTAGCGAGGGATTAACTTGTTACCCTAGGAAGTGACATTCTCCAGAAAACCCAAATGGATCCAAGTTTCTTGGCTGGTAAGTAAGGTGGCTTCTTCAACTGACATCGTGAAAAAACGTCAAACTTCCACAAAACATACCAAGGGAACCTTTGTCAAAAACTGTTCTACCAGGTCTCCCCAGCTTCCTATGAGGCTTCATCTCATCTCCAAACCCCTTCCTCCTTTCCCCTCACCTCCCACTCTTCAGAGCATAAAGTCACCCATGTCGTGTCTTACTATGGCAACGTTAACACAACAAGGCAAACATAAATGTGGGTGGGTGGCTACCATCTGATGAGTCTCCCTGCGCCAGGATCTGCAGCAGGAAGCAGCTGCATCTCACTCATCTTTTTCACCATTCGATCCTCTACCATGATCAGCACTGTACTCACTACTGTATTATTATTATTATTATTGTTAGCAGAAATGTGTGGACAGTGCAACTGCTCTGAGATCGCTGTATGGTGGTAAATTCTTTGTTGATTTTTCCTACTCTAAAACAGAGGATGACTAATCGAAGAACCTCAACAAGGTCCATGAAACTCAACCAGGAGGCACCACAGTAGAACAGAAAATCCATCCACCCCCAAAACACATAAGCAGGCTCTGTGGGGTACTCCTTGAATGGCAAACCCTAGAATGCAGGGGAAACTTTAGGGGAGAGGGGATGAGCCGACCCTCAGGAGCTCCGGGTTTTGGTGGCAGCCCTGCAGGTAATGTGCCCCCAGGCGGTCAACCCTCTCATGCAGCCCTGGGTTTCTTCACCTGTAAAGAATCCACTAAGGATCCCTCCACACCCCTGCAATGGGAAATGCAGTTCTCTGAGGGCCTCGGCCAACTTTGGAGATGAACACAGTTTGTTTTATCTATTTTGCATCTAATGAGGCCTCGGCTCATTGGAATAGGGAAGATCCATTCTTTCTATCAAAATCAGGCCTATTGTTGAGAGGAAAAACTCTGGGCCAAAATCTAAGCCAAAGTGGGAAAGATGGTCACCTCTACTTTTTTTAAAGTAGAACAAGAAGTTTATTATTCCCACTCAGTAGTTTCTGGGGGCTTTGATGTTAAGTCATACATGATCAAGAAATACCAGATATCTTCTTAACCCTAGCGACCATCCTTAACATCACCTCTACAGGGATCTCATGGCCAGGGGCTGCAGATACACCAGTCATGAAATCACTAGTAATAACAGTTCGAATAACCACAGATCTCTGGCATGAAGGCTACTTTTGAAGTGGGTCCCAATCAAAATGTAAAGGTGTCAAGATCACAGGCATTTGGCTGGTTTTCCCAGCATACCCAGACTCCCTGAGAATCTTATGGGCCTCAAAATCAGCTTGGCATAAAGTACTGAGCACCCCTACTTGTTTTACATCCTAAAGGTCTAAGAAATCTTCAGCTCAACCCGCCTCTCCTCACATTACCACTCCACCCACCCACACCCACACCCACACACAGTTAGCCCAACCCCAGCAGCTCTGAACTTGAAGACCTTTCCTTTTAGCTGGTTCTGAGATGCTTTCACTTGCAAAGGCCCTCTGCACTCACTATGTTCAGACTCACCCCTAAGTCAGGATCTCTCCCGATAGGAAAATTAGAGTTTGGAGTATCCAAGTAAATTACATGCAGAGTAACAACCCAATTACAACCATTCTCTCAGGTTCCATGAAAGTCAACAAAAACAGGCAGGGTCCCAAGGCTGCCCCCAGGGTGTGGCTGGACCCCTGTCTCCCCAAAGCTGCAGTTCAAAGACAAAGGAGGTAGCGCTCAACACACCCTCGCTGAAATGCATGAAATCACACAAAACTACAGACAACGACTAGGCAAAACTCTGAAGCCACATTCTATACTGAGAAGCCACATTCTGTACTGAGAAGCCAGTCTGAGGCTCAGCAGAGCAGAAAGACTTGGCCAAGATGCTTCTTCTATACATGGACATGGGCCAGGGGACCTGAGGTGCTGAGGATGATGAGGTTGATTCCTGTGTTTTACAGATGGGAGACTGTGGTGCAGAGGGGACCAGAGCTGGGCTGGACCCTGTCCCTTGGCTGCAGGTGGCAGACCATGTGCCATCCCAAGAACACTCATGTGTCACAACACCAGGAAGAGCTGACCAGCAAGGGGCAAGTCTCCTATCCCACTGCCCCCAACCCCATCCTCTGAACCCAGAAAGCTGAAGCCTGCAGTCAGCGTGTCTTGCTGTACGTGGACACTCTGGTCTGAAAAGGAGGCATGTCCCTTTGCCATCTGCAGTGAAGATGCACCTCCTAATTCCCCACACTCCCACCCATCAAGAACCACATTCCAGCCCAACCTTTCCCATGCACCCGCCACACACAGGAGTGGACAGTCCACTGAATGGTATGGTACGGTGGGGCAAGTCCTCACCTGGGATCCCAGAGCCCTGGAGAAAGACACTCCTGCCTCTCTGGTCCTCTGCTTCTGCAGCTATGAAGTAGAAGCAGTGATTCTTCAAACTACCCACTGGGCCTTTAACCCACAGACGTCTCTTCGGAGAGCCCATGACTGTGACAAGGAAAGGAAGTGAGCCATACAAAATTCCCTCACCAATTCCAGGAACCCTCAATCTCTACAGAGGGAAGAAATCCGGAAAAGTAAGACACCCAGGGAGCCACCAATTGCCAATCCCTGTGAACCTGGGCATGAGCTAACACAGAACACTGCATAGGGAACCATGTTTAGGAAGGTTTGGACTTCTGAACACACCATCTACATGTTCCAATTACTGAGCCCATAGATTTCCAGGTAATTACAGCCAAGAGGAAAGAAGGACAAACAGAGAGGACCCCTCTGAGAAAGGTGGGCTGAGGAAGGTGAATGTCTCTGCCTTTCCAAGCCAAAAAAACCCTTCCTGTCCTCCATACAAGGTGCCTCTAAAAGTAAGGGGAGAGGTAGGCAACGGGCCCTCACACACGGGGAGCCCTCAGGCCAGGAGAGTGATCTGAGCCTCCCCTTCTCTGCAGGGCCCGGCACGTGCAGCATCCAATCAACGTTTGCCAAGTGAATGAATGAAAGGAGGTATTCGTCCTGCGCCTTTCTGCTGCAGGTATGGAGCTGAGTCCGCAGCAGACATGCAGCTCATGTGCTGAACTAAAGCAAATTTCTGGACAACATCCAGCTGAAGGTAAACAGAAGAAGAGGGCATCAAGTGTAGGTACTGCAATAGAGTTTCTCCACCCCTTACTCAAATCTAAGGAGGATTCCTGGCAAACTAAAGAAGTTCTCCTTAAATCAGCCTAAGAAGTCTGTCCCTCTTAGTTCACTAAAAAACAGGATTCAGTTTACATGGTGGTGTTTTAAGAAGGCAGCTATTGTGTGCGGAAAGCAAACCTGAGTGCACACCCTTCTACCCGCGCTCCCCTCTTTGTGCGAGGGACACAGACCCACATTAGGGCTCCTGGAACCCAGCTCCCTCTCCTCCACCCACCCTGCCTGGCCAGACCCCCATTAGCGCACTGCTCGTGCCATCAACACTGTTGTTTTGGAATGTGCCAGTAATTCTAGCGGCAGGAACAGCAAGCTTTAAGCTCAGTAGAGAAACCAGCTGGAGAGGCAGCCTCATGAAATAATGAAATGCCAAACCAACCCCTACATCTTCTCCAGTCTCTCAGGTCACCTACCAGATTAGAAGGCCTGTTGCTACGGCAACCATATCTTGCAAGTGCTGGCTGAACTTCCCCATAATTTTTAACCCTTTAACTAGCTTGGAGAGGGTGGTGCGCGGATGAACCCAAACTGCAGGAGAGTTGGCCCGCTCTGGCGGCGCTTTTACAAATTAAAGCAAGAAAAGGAAGAAAAACAGCGGTGGGAGTGGAAAGGGAGAGGGTGGGGGGGACGAAGGTCCCCAGTGAAGCAAACAGACTAACCGTGGAAAGGAAGCGCCACACACATGCACCTTTCCTGCCCACCGCCACACCACAAAACCACCGCGACGAGGCTGCACAGCAAACTTCGTGCACCTGGCAACTCGTCCGAAGCGCAAGAGCCAAAAATGAGATGGGAATAAACAAAGGCAAGACTCCGCCCGCCCCTCCTGGCCAGGCTCCGCGGCCTCACTGCAGACGCTGCAGGCCTTCTGGGGTAGGCAGAAGGCGGCCAGGAGCCAGGCGGACGGGGACAGATGGCCGGGCAAGCGCTGGCACTTTCCAGTTGTCTGATAGGCGTCTGCTGCCAAACAAGCCCCAACCCCCAGCCCCCCAATCCCCCAGCTCTGGGATGCGGGGCTGGCTCTGATGGACAGGGACACCAGGCCAAACACCGGGGTTCTGGGGAGCCGGCTTCTCCCACCCTAATCCACCGACCCACATTTGAAAGCCCTGGTTGGTACCTCCCGGCGGGGCCCACCCCTGAACTGTCCTGTGCCCCCTCTCCATTTCTCACACGAAGTCTTCCTCCTCCCACCCCAACCACTCAGCTCTCTTTGTGCTCAGAGTTCTTGGGGTCTTTCAAGAATAAATCTTTAAAACGACTTTCCTCGGCCTCTCGGATTTGACAAGGAGACTTGATAACCCTACCCAGAGGCGGAAAAACAGGGGTGAAGCCTCCCACCTCACATCTCATCTTTGTGATGGGCAGGCGGTGTTGGCGGGGGTAGTGAATGGGCCTCCCTGTGGGAACAGAGACTCCTGACTGACTGGCCTAGGGACAGAGCAGCGGGAGGTCTGCACTGCTAGCGGAGGACCAAGAAAAGACCCCTGGGAAGGGAGGAGAGGAGAGGAGAGGGGACTGAGCTCACTCAGAGGAAAGAGGAGTCAAAAGAGGGCAGGAGAGGAGGAAAGGGAGGCAGCAGCCAAGGAGCCAGGAAGGTTCACAGGCAATGGGGACTGTAAGGAAAGCCCTGGCCATGGTGGCAGGGGGGCAGCCTGCCAGCGTCTCACCAGGGTGCCCAGCAGCCCCCACCCCCAGCAGGGCCTTGATAAATGAGGCTAAAGGACTGCACACAGGCCATAGCCCCCCCTCTCAACAGAAGGCTCCGGTTCACAGAGAGTGGGGTGGGGACACAGGGCAGGATGTATAATGTGGATGGGCAATGCTGCTGTAAGGCTGGGGGAGGGGGGCAGGGGGAGAGTGCTGACACTATTAGCAGAGAAAAAGGAGAAAATTCAACCCTGCATACCACTGCCCACCCCCCACCCCTGACCACCTCAGCCCTCCACTGCCGGCCAGCCTGGCCATCTCCACCTGTCACCCACGTAGGGGGACACCTGAGAGGAAGGCCAGTCCAGCGAATTACAAGTCCTAATGTTCTCTTTGCCAAGTAATTAATGAGACGTACCACAAACGGCCCGGCGCCTGCAGAGGGGTGATGACTTTTATTAGCATGTTCACCGGTCACCCAGCCCCTCTGAGTGCCGAGGGGTCAGCCGGGTTAAAGAGGCGCTGAGGCAAGGCCATGGGGTGATGGTGAGGGCAGGCCCAGCCCCTGGGGAGAAGGAGGGCGCGGCTTCAACTGGAGTGAAACCAGGCTGCACACTTAACAAGCACCTGAGCACCATTGAGCAATATTGATAGAAGCGACTGGGGAGAGACCCCTCAAAGGAGGACCCCCCCATGGCCAAGGCAAGTGGGCAGCCAGCGCTTAAAGCAGACCTCCTATACCATCTGTGCACACAAGTGTCCTTATCTTAGGGTCTCCTTTCCTAACCTGTGACAGCACCTTTATAACCCGCTATAGCATTAAGGAAGAGCCGGGAGCTCTAAGAATATTTGCAAGATAAAAAGGAATCCGGTTTTTCCATTTAACCCACCAGATGGGCAGGCTGCCACCAAGCTTATCCATTGTTTGGTCTTGTTTATCCAAATCCTTTGGTTCATTCAATAAATCCTTATTGAGCACTTACTATGTGCGGGAACAGTGCATTCGAAAATGAAGACTCACACACCAGTCGGCCCTCACATCCAGCAGCTCACAGCCGTGCTCTGACAGCTCTCCATGCCTGCCGTGCACTTAGTATGTAATGGTACACTGAACTCTTGGATTTTCATCGGGTGTGCCCCCTTAGGGGCAGCACACCCAGCACCGGTGGAGAGAAGAACAAGGGCAGGTTTAGTGCTTCGGTGTAAACCCCAAGACTGCAGCTAACCAACCAGAAGCTTCCTAAGCAGTTCCACAGCTGCTGAAGAAAAGCCCCTCATTTTCAGGGAGTCCTGCTGGGGCCTCGCTCCAGGGCAGGAGACAAGCCTGGCTTCCAGCCACGAAGGCCAACCTGCTGTGTGAAAGAAGGGGAACAGGTGGATTTCACCTCTCTGGGTCTCATTCTCCCCCGCCGGTAAACTGAGGAGCTTGTCCAGTCTGATCTCCAAAGACATCCTAAGATGAGCAATACCATCCCAGCTGGACAGAACTCCGGGAACAAAGCACGCAGGAGCAGGGTTCCAGGCAGAGCCGGCATCCCGTTGCTGCGTCCCCACCCACGCGCTCAATGACATGGGGAAATTCTACCCACGGCTTGGAATAATAATAGAAGTAACATTTAGGTAAAGTTGGGGATTAAACTAAACCTCACATAAGAGGCAGGGATGTTGGCATTTGGGAGCAGGAAACAGGCCTTGGAACGTACTTAATACCTACCACAGAGTAAAGCGGATCACAGCCAGTTCCCGACTCAAGAGCGTCTTCGGCCCCTCCACGTGTCTCCCTTCTGCCAACTCCAGACACTTGGAGGGTGCCGAGCCAAAGCGTGGGGGCTGGAGGTCAGTTTTGGAAGCTACACTTTCAGAAGAACACTGGCAAAGCAGAAGCCAGCGAGATGCCTTCCAAAACAGAACAGGAGCTATTTTAAATGGAAACCCACTGGTGGAGGCGGAGGAGTTTTATGAGAAGAACAGAGAACATGAATGAGTTGCTATAATTAACCCCCACCCCCCCCCTAAAAAAAGCTGTCATAAGGAAGAGGAAGTCTTTCCATCTGATGGCGATAATACCAAGAACACAGACTTCTAACCACTCTAACTATCTAAAACTGAAATGTGCTGTCCTGTCAGGTAATGAGCTCCCCGTCACTGGAGGTGAAGCAAAGACTGTAGAGTAAATGAGCCAAAGGAACTCTAGAGGTTATCAAGTGATAAAATGAAAAAACGACTCTAGAGGTTATCAACTGATAAAATGCTGACGGGAGAAAAACACAAAGGAGATCATTCAAGTCCCTCATATTTTAAAATAGCTTTTCCTTTAAAAAAAAAAAAAAAAAAAGGTACAGAACTCCTAAGGGGATATGGAATGTTCTGCCTGCCTCTCACCAACCTGCAGGAGGGCTTTTTATAAACAGAAGGTTTCCCGATATCCTTGGTCAAACTCCACCCACCCGCCTTCCTGGCTGCAGAGGTCACTGTGTTCTTGTGGCAAAAGCTGCAGGTGGTGACGGACGTGCTGGAGAAGTAAGAAAAGCTCTATTATGTAAAAACTCCAATGTTTACGGCATTTCTGTGGAGCAGAGAATCAGATCAGAAAACAAGTTTGGGGAGTGGACCCTGCGTAAGAAACGTCGCGGGTCAGCATTCATCATCTTAGAAGGACGAGCTGCCCTCTAGTCCTCTCGTCCCAGCCCAGCCTACTGACACGGGGCGGCAGACCACAGCAGGCACTCACCACCTACCCTGGGGAAATGTTCAGATCACAAATCAGTGATCACCACGTGGGCAAAGCGGGACGTCCAGCACTACCAGGTTTCCGAGAGAATTAAGTATGTCATCATAAATGCCAACTCCTTCAGAGTTTTGTTCACTTGCTGAGTTCTCAGGGACCAGAACCAGGCCCAGCACACAACCTGTGCCCTGTACTTGAAGAAGCAATCCCAGTGCCTCTTCTTCTCTTGAGAAATCAATTACATAACTACTTCTCTCCAGGTGATTCACCCATCTCCTTGCATTCAGCTCAAAATATTACACTAAAATTACTTTGCCTTCCCCGAGCCCATGGTGGGATAAAGGGTTTATCCTTTAGAAACCTAGGGAGAAAAGTTGTGGGAGTATGAGACCCTCAGTCTTGAGCTCCACAAGGGTAGGAAATTTTGCCTTTTGTTTACTGTTTTATCCTCAAGGATGTGGCACAACACTGGCGCTCGGTATGCTCAACAAGTCTCCAAAAGAATCAACAGATACATCCACTGTATGATCTTGGCAACTCACTTTCTCTCCAGGCCATCTCTTCTCAACCATAAAAGTGACAGCACTGGAGGGGTTTGGGGGTCCCCAGCCGGGTCTAATGTGCTTGGAAGCCTGTGATCCAGGTGAGCTGGCCTAGGGACGGCCTGGATCTGAGAAAGCCTGCCTGGGTCCCCCCAGGTGTTTCCACAAGGGAGGAAGCTAGGAGGCAGTGTGGTGCCACAGAAAAGGCACAGGCTTTTCAGCACAGACACTGCAAGTCTCAGCTCAGTCTGGGATACAGGATCTTAGGGATGCCAATGAACTTCCCTGAGCCTCAACTTCCACCTCTGCGAAACAAGAGCCACACCTACCTATCTCTACAGAGGCTCAGCCTGGATTACAAGATGATGTTCATAAAAGCACTTTGCAAGGCTTAAGGTTAGCAGAGAGCCAGGCTCTACAAACCCTCCTGAAAAGAGGCACCCATGTCACGTCCAGCTCTAAACCTTACAATTACTTCTACCCTCAGTTGGAGAAGCCAATTGGGGTCAAAGGATGATCAGGACCAGTCCACAAAACAACATTATTGAAAGACTGGTGATCTGTAACTTGACCTGCCCTAACAACGAAGACATACATTCTACGTAACAGTTCATCTCAAGCTTTCTGCTCCCTTCTCAGAAGACTGGAGATAAGTTTAAAGCAGAGAAGAGGAAATATTTGGAAAACTGAACACCCCTAAAAAGAAGACAAGAGACCTTCTGAAGCTGCAAGTCAACCCACACTGGTGGCCGGCAAGGCATAAGCAGAGACTGGTGGCTGCTCCTGGTAGAGCTGGGCCCTCCCCGGAGGCACGGCATTTAGGAAGAGCCTCTGGGATAGCTAGTCCCAGCAGGGCCTCAGAGAGGAGATACAGAACCTATTCTCACAGAGCAGGGGCCGCCCCACCCTCCTTCTCATGGCCCAGCAGCCAGCAAAACAAGCCAGGCCCTAATCAGTGGTATATATCAACACAGCATCTATGAGCAACAGAAGTGACAGCCAAAATCAAGATAAGTGACCCTTCTGGACACACCGGATGCATTCAGGCCCCCCACGCCGCAGTGATGCTGCCGGGCAATGTGCGTTATCATTAAAAGGTGAAAGGCCTCATTTTTAACTCTCCCTGAGTGGGAGGTGTTACCATCTTCCCCCACCCTGTGGGTTCAGTCCTCCCTTTCACACTTGAAAGAGGGTGCAACCAGAAGTTCTCCTGGATAGAGACTTAGGGAGATGGGGGAAATACCTGAAAGAGTTCACAAAAGCAAGGGGTTCAAGGCCTGGCAAAGGTTTCCTGGGTGGCTTAAAGCAAACTTTAGAATTTCACATCTTTTCATTCACAGGTGGGCATCTTATTTAATCATCCACATGCAGGTCTTCACCTCCATGCTAAGGACAAGCAGAGGAGACCACAAATACACAGAGCCACAAAAACATCCTAGCGAGGAAAAACCTCCCGCTGCCACTCATCACTCATTTCCTCACTCTGCACCAGGAAGCCCCTGGAGCACACTGAGGGCTTGCTGCCAGCACTGTACCAAATGAACAATCCCAGCACCAAGTAGGTGCTCGATGAAGAGCCCAAGGAGTGCAGACTCAACTACATCAACAGTCCTCACATCCCCAAAACAATCTGGCAAAGAGTGGGGGTCACCAGGGGTTGCTCTGTGCAAAGAGTGACTTAGCTAATGAGTGGTAGAGGAGCATCTGGGCTCAGACTTACTGCCCCCTCTCCGACCACAGTGGCAGTCCACTGGTGAGTGAGGACCCAACAAGTGGATGCTCCACCCCACCCCTGCTCCTCCAGGTGGCCCCTGCACAGGCAAAGGGTTCCCGAGACCCGGGGAAGAAGTTATTCCATCAGGAATGGTATGTTTCCTACCCCATAAGCTCCTGGCCTTGAAAGCTTCAGAAAACAACAGGGCCTCAAATCTAATTTTTCATAGACCAGGTAGTTGGTTTTATTTATTTAAGTTCTAGTTTATCTTCTTAAGCTGTCCAAACATTTGTCAGAGCATCTCAGCCACAAGCTAGGCTGCCCCCAGGGTTAGTTCTGCTTTTAGTGGTGAATTTTTTTTCCTTCATTCTCTCCCCTAGATAACAGCAAAGCCTGCATTTACAAGAGCAGTGCACTTCCCAGGGGTCTTAATCTTATTGGATGGGGTTGGTGAGACAGAGGGAATGATCTCAAAGTGGGTTTGCAGAGCATACTATTGTTCTACTTAGACTGCTTATTTACATGGGTTGGAAAGAGGAACGTGGCATAATTCTCCCAGCCTCCACCTTCAGGATCACCATTCTCTGGAGGGCATTCCTGGGAAGGGAGGCACCAGGCCTTAAGAAGCCCCCAAAAGCACAGCACCCCTGAATGCCCAGATACTGTTTGCTGAGTCACAATTCTGTTTTCACAGGGTGAATGATAAAGACACCCGACTTATCACAATGAGATTTTCAATCCCGAACTGCAAACCTCTGAACCGTCTGCTGCCTCGTTTTACCAATCTGGGAAATGGGGATAAGTGTTCCTTCTCCCCGGCACAAAGGAGGACACACAGAGCCTTCAGCAATAAAGTAAATAATGCGTCTTCACCTGGAAGAAAAGTATTTAGCACAACTCAAGGAAATGAGAGGAAGTTCTGCTACCAAATCTGCCATGTGGTATTACATTGGACAGTTACAAAGAAGAGGGATAACCCTTATTCAGACGACTTTACCCCCACGAGCCAGTCTTCTCTGGCTCTCCGAGAAGCAGCCTCTTAAAAACCCAAGAAGTTTTGTGTCAGGGGGTAAGAGAAGCACAACACAATTGTCCAGGAAACTACCTTGTATACCAAGAATTTTTTTTAATGTCAATAAAACCACTGCACTGACAAGAGCAAAAACCAAAGTGTGATTTTTTTCTCCCACTGGAAAGGTATATCACAGGAAAAGGCAGATTATTAGTTTTTGGTAGAGTTCCCTTAATCAGACTTAACCCGGGATTCACCAAATCTTACAGTTTTTCAGGAAATGGTGATTTGCACAGAGCAGGCACACCTCTCTTTACAGGTGTCTGGATGGGCAACCTCCCCAGCTACCAGAGGAGGAACACAGGGGACGGACCAGGATCCTGGCAAGGTAAGCCCTAGGGAAGGCTCGGCAGTTGGTCCTTAATTCAAATACTTCTTTTCTTCAGACTAGCCTGGTGTGTGAGAAGAGAATGTGTTAGAGCTGTGGAAGGCAAGTTAAGATCCATGAGCCAAACCTGGCCCGCCACCTGTATCTGTAAATGAAGTTTTACTGGAACACAGCCACAACCCATTCACTTCTGCAGTGACTGTGCCTACTTTTGTGCTACAACGCTGAGCTGAGTGGTGGTGCCAGAGACCATACAATCTACAAAGCCAACAATATCTACTATCTGGCCGTTTATAGAAAACAGTTTGCTGAACCCTACTCCAGAATCAAATGCACTCCATTATAAAAGATGTGATAACAGACAGGCTTCCAAGCATGAAGACAGCTAATCCAGCATCCCCACTTTACAGATGGGGAAACTGAGGCCTGGAGAGAGGGAGGTACTTGCCAGGGTCCAACGGCTGGAAAGACTGAGGTCCCCCCTGTCCTTCAACCAGATTCCACCAAACACAAAGTAAGGGATGAGGCTTCTCACAACGCAACACCAGCAGCAGGGGAAAATATAAACAGAAAATCAAACCTTACAAACAAATATCAATGCCTGAGCCAAGCTTAACATCAGAAATGTGAAAAATGGGGAGGGGCAGAGGACAACACGGGATGCACTAAGCAAATTAATATCCAAAACGACAGACTATTCTAAGACTTTTAGAAATACCCCGTCTACGCACCCAAAGCACACGTGCTAATTACAGATCCTGCCCAGGCACCCCTCCTCTCTGCAGAGTGAACTCGACAGTGCCAAACCCCAACAGCTTTGTTTTTTTTAACCAGTTGTCTGCAATTTCAGTTTTTTCTGGTTCTCACACAACTCAGCCCTGGACGAGACCGTGTTAGTGAGGTTCGTGCTCAATTGTTTTAACACCCTGGCAATTAAGACCTCTCCCAAACGGAGAGCCCAGCATTTCCCCTCTGAACAGCTGTGGAAAAATCAGGCAAAGAGAAAAAGGGTCCACCTGGGTCCCCTCCAGCTCACAGAAGGGGCAGGAGGGAGGAGGGGCCCAGAGGAAGGGTCAGAATCCACATCCTCCATCCGTTTCCAGACCTTTCCTCGAATCCGCACCCAGAAAACACTGGACAACCTGGACAGCACAAGTAGATGGAGCAACATTGCAAAGTTAAAATTAATTAGCTGGCATGTCAACAGAGGCTCCATTGTGCCGCACAGTGAGGCAATCAAAGGGCATCGCACACACATGTCGAGAGGCACCTGGCAGCCAGGGTACAAGAGGTGAGGACACGCTCTGTCGTGTCAGCAACATGGTGCCCTAAGTGACTGCAGGCATGCTTTTGTACATGTGTGTGTGTGCGTGTGCACGCACAATGGTGAGTGGAGGTCTGGAGGTCTGCAGTGAGGTCTGGAGTTAAGATTTTCTTAAATTACTTTCAAAAAACCAATAACCAAAATGCCGATCATAACTATTCTATCTGAGAACTTGGAGTGAAAACAACAGCTAAGGAACTGCACAGCCCAAAGCTTGCCTACGAGCTCCTCAAGTGGCCTGGGGGAGGAAGGCAGGCATCGGGAGCGGCCACTCTCATGGAGGATGCCAGGGAGGCCAGGCGCCCTCTACACAAGTGCCAGAGCTAGGGTGGGATGAGGCCCAGTGATCAATCACAGGTATTAGGGACTCTGGTATTAGGCTCCCTGATCTGCTTGCGATCACCCCATCCAACCACATCATGAACCGCCACCCCCATTCGCCCGCACACCCTGCTGTTTCCCAGATCTGCCAACAGCTGTGTCCCACCCCAGCCACGCTCCCACTGTTCCTGCACTGCCCCGGCCAGGTCTAGGAGCATGGGACGCCAGTGCTCAAATCCCGGCTCAGACATACACTGTTGTGTAACCTTGGGCAGGTTACTGAACCTCTCTCTGCGTCAGTTTTCTCATCTAGAAAACTAATTCTAACTCTGACCTCATAGTTATGGTATAGGTTTAAGTGAGTGAGTTTACGTAGAGAACTGAGAACACTGCATGGACAAAGCAAGAGTTAAATAACACTGCTAATGCCCCCACGCTGCTTCTTGGAGGGTACTTCCTCCAAAAAGACCTTCTCTAATTCCCTCTGTGGGCTAACTGTTCTTTCCTGGAGCCTGGAGCTCCAACTGTCGCTAACATCTCTCTGATGGCATGTATAGCTTATTTACAGCTAATTTCGTATTCATGGATATTTATATAGTTGTTGTCCACACAACTCTGAGTTAGAGTACTAACTATATCCATTCTCATATCCTGCAACATGGAGCACAAACTCAGGTAACTTTCCGGAACCTTCTCGTTCATACCTTACACTGGACTGCTACATGGTTTTCTTATAATCCTGCCAACAACGCTGCAATACTCCAGACTGTTATCCTAAGTACACAGATGAAACTCGTGCTTCATCTCCCAGGATGGGTGAGTTAACCCAAGTTACAGTTAGTTAGTAGGCTACTATTCAATTCAGGTTTGCTGAAATTAAAGAAATCGAGCAGGTAAATAATGGGGCCTCCAGTCAGAACTGAATGGTTTTTAGGGCTCCATCAAGACAGATATTAATGCATGCAAATGCACAGAAAAAGGTCTAGAAGGAGGCCCTCCAACTGGTTAAACCTGATTACCAGAAGGAAGAGGACAGCAAGGGGCAACAAAGTAGGGGGTTCTCTTTACTTCTTATTTCATAGACCTCTATAATTTAGCAATAATTAACACAAGAAGTACTTGGATATTACTTATGTAATTAAAAATAACAAGAGTCATGTTAAACTCACCTCCCACAAAAGACCTTGAAACCACTCACATTTAACTCTAAGAAAACTTGAGACGTGTTCAGTTTTCCCAGACACAAAGCAGGTAAGAACCAGCTTTGGGGAATTTCCTAGAGGCCTCGTGTTGAGGACTCTCAACTTTCAGTGCTGAGGGCCCAGGTTCGACCCCTGGTCAGGGAATTAGGGAGCTAGGATCCCGTAAGCCACGCAGTGTGCCCCCCACTCCAAAAAAATTTAAAAAAAGAACCAGAAACTTGGATTCAGACAAACTTGGCTTCCAGTCCCAATACCACGGCTCCCCTTACAGTGAGGGCTTCCCAGGCGGCACCAGTGGTAAAGAACCCACCTGTCAATGCAGGAGACGTAAGAGACATGGGTTCAATCCCTGGGTCAGGAAGATCTTCTGGAGGACGGCAGAGAAGCCCACTCCAGTATTCTTGCCTGGAGAATCCCCATGGACAGAGAAGCCTGGCGGGCTACAGTCCACGGGGTCGCAAAGAGTCAAACACAACTGAAGTGACTCAGCGCACACACATGCCTTACGGCGGAGAAACCTTGTTCAGGTTTCTAAACCTCTCGGAGCCTTGATCCCTCGTGGCGAAGGGAGCCTGATTCAATTCACGCTGAGATTCCCACGAGGCTCCACTTGAAGTCCTCCTGATCAGGTGCTGGGCATACAGGAGTATGGCTGCCTCCCCCTGACTGTGAACCTCAATCCCAGTCTACCCTAACCTACATCCATGAGGCACTCCCTCTCCAAAATGATCTACCTGGGCAAAAGAAAGAGGAAAAAACAAAAGAATGCTACCAACCACTTCTGCCTATAAAGCCCCCCCTCCCCAAGACTCCCCTTCTGAGAACACCAGTCGTCACTGGGAGTCAGGCAAGAGCCAGGCAATAAAAGTGGCGACAGAAACCTTGTGGGCAAGGTCCCCGATGCCCCATTGTCTCTGTAGTCCAATCTGTGCCTCTCACGCAAGGTTTCTGGGATGTAAAAAGCATCCAGATAAATGGGTCTCCACCACCAAGCTCTTACACAAGGAAAAGCATCTAAATCAATTAACATGGGGGAGGTCCCCACAGAGCCCTCCCCTGGAGACGAACATCAGGAGGGTGAGAGCACAAAGAACAAGGAGCCCTCCAGGGCCAGACAGGCCAGAGAGGCGGCACAGCCAAGGACACGAGGCCAGTTCTGACTTCCCAAGGGCCTAAGGCGCTTTGACAGTCAGCCCCTTCCAAAGGCACTCGTGAGTAGCTCTGCCAGGACAAAGTTGGGAAGCAGCACCCAGCTTGTGAACCAATGTGCTGGCAGTTCTGACAGCCTTTTGTTTTTAAAGTGTGTTGTGTATACCATACGCCCCAAGCATTCCACATCTAAGAATATCATCACGTACACGTGCACAAACATTTTGCCACGAAGATGTTCATCACGGTTTGCCTGGTGGCTCAGTGGTAAAGAATCTGCCTGCAATGCAAGAGATGTGTGTTCAATCCCTGGGTCGGGATGATCCTCTGGAAAAAGAAATGGCAACCCACTCCAGTATTCTTGCCTGAGAGATCCCATGAGCAGAAGAGCCCGGTAGGCTAAAGGCCATGGGATCACAGAGTCGGATACAACTTAGCAACTAAACAATAACAACATGTTCATCAGAGTTTGTTTACAGTACGAGGAAACTGGAAAGAATCTTAATGCTACACAGCGAGGGACTGATAAATTGTCACATCCAAGAAGCAGAATACTTTGTGATCACTGAAAAAGATGGATACTATCTATTGACACGGAAGGGCAAAGGCTTACAGGAGCCCATTACCCAACAAAACAGATGCTTAGTGAAGAAAGACAGACGGCTCCAAAGGATGGAGATACAGTCCAGGAAACGGTGAGTGCCACCTGGACCCACAGTTGTCCGTATCTCAAAAAAACTGGGGACCAACAGACAACCCAGTCATCTCCTAGCCTGTACTTTTGATTAAAGTTTTAGGATTCCTCAACCAGATGAGATCCCGTGGTCAAATAAATGTCAGACACGCTGCGTTTCACTCTGTTTATCCACCTCATATATGCTATCCCACTTCTAAGATCTGCAATGCATCTTAATGCACTGGAAACTCTTGAGAAGTCCTACTCTAGAGAAACTGCTGAACCCTGCATTTCCCAAAAGGATCCAGCTGCAGATCCTTTACTGAAACATGTCCAAACATCTCACTGAAGAGCTGGGGAAGCCTGATCGCTTGACAGCACCCAGGATATGGTTGGGGGACCTGGGGACCCCCGTGACTCTCACTTCCTGAAGAATCTTCAGCCAAGTCATCTCCTTATCCTGGGCACAACCTCTCCATCTGGGAGTTGGACTAAACCGCAGAGTGACCATGGGGGCCACGGGAGGAGGCATAACGGTTGGAAGCTTAGCAGGTGTGACCTTTGGCATCCCACACCCCTTAAACTGGTAGATGGCTCTGTCTTTCTGTTACACTATTTGGCCTGCCACCTAAGACTTCACTTAAAGAAAGGGATCTCCTGCTAAAAAGGGGGGAAAAAAAAAGTAAGTTAAAAAAAAACCACTGAAGTCTATGTCCTGTAAGGTCCCTCTAACCATTACAGCTGACTTTCTTTAAATCTGTATTTCATGTGGGAAAAAGTCCTCTCAAACGGAGGGGCCGAGTAGAGTCAGGAAAAGGCGAGGGTTTGAGCTGAACTTACTGAAAAAAAGGCTCTGCGGGTTTAGGGTTGGGGATGAACCAGGGAGCCTGCCTGTGGGCAGGAAGGTGGGGGGCAGGGGTCACGCTGCTAGGGGAGATGAGACGGACTGTGCAACTAAGTGGACGGATGAAAAGGCATCTTGAAAACCAAGGTCAAGAACATCCACATGGTGGCTGACAGCAAGAAATCGGCTGATGTTTGAAGAGTTACGCGATCAAAACAAGAGAGCCACTCGTTAGGTGACCATGGCGCTCGGATTCTGTGGCTCAGCGTGGAAGAAGGGCTGAGGAGGAGAGGCGCCGCGGTCACCTGTGCTCACAGTCCAGCTCTATGAGGGCAGCTGCAGAATCCAAGGTTCAGCTTGAACGAGGACTTCAAACTCAACCTTCAGCTCAAACCTGGTACATGAGGACGCTCAGGATGGGATTAGAACTCAGACTCGCCCAGCAGTCTGAGTACCTGACCGTGTCATTTTGACCAAGACAGGATTTCCAAGGATGGCGCCTGCAATGCCATGCCAGCCACACACCCACCCCCCAACTTCCTCATCTCTCCACCGCTCAGCATCCCCACATCCTAGGAGGGTCGTGCATGGTGTAAAAGGTCATCCTGGGGACCTCCGAAGAGAAATCAACATGTGGAGTGGAATTCAGAGCATCTGGAAGAAAAGGCTGCTCGCGCGTCTTCCAACGAGGCGGGTTCGATCACATTTCGGCAGTTGGCTGGTCCCCGCCGTCCATCCCCTTCTGGCTGGCCAGTAGGCACTCCGATTCAAGCGGCTCTTCTTCAGGCAGACACCACACACCCGATGAGATGTGCCAGGGCCCTCCTGGAAGCTGGCGCTTGGCTCCATCAGACAGGTACGGGGCTTCCAACTGGAATACAGTGATGCCTTGCCTCCAACTTTCACTTACCTGGAAATCCAAAGAGCCAGGAAACTCACACATCACTGGCCGACTTCCAGTCTGAAGTGTGACACCAATAACAAGGAACTCATCTCACATGCCAATGTCGTTTGACTGACAATGACTAAAATGCTGTATGGAAAAGAAACTCTGAACCTGGGTCAGGAGGAAAGAGTTACTGTGACCTACTTGTAATGCCTGACATGAGTGGGGAGCACCCACATGTATGCCAAGCATCTGCCGTCTGTCCCGGACACCAGAACTAGCCTTCAGGTTGGATTCTGACTCTGAGCTTCATAGGGTACTGGACATGTGACTCTGGAAAGCCACAAAAGTCACCTACCTGCTTTTCATGAACAACCCGGGATGATAAGCCTGGGCCTTTGCCCCCGCAGGACTGCTGGAGGGTGCCAACGGGCTCATGTACAGGAAGCTGTTCTTTAATGTGTCCAGCAAGGGGGATTATTATATTTAAGGGATTACAGTTCCTCTCCACAAGAGTGGCCCTAAGGCACTGCACGATCCTGAAGAGGCTTCTAAATCAACAAAGAATTAGCACGAGCGTGGTGGCTGCAAGTGGGGCCAGCCCTCGGGGAGACGAGCCTCCAGTCTCAACTGGGGACGTGCTCAGGGCCTGGCTCTCTGCTCCCACGCCCCAGGGGACAGAGCGCCGCTGGGATCCCTGTGTCCTCGCTGGTCCTTCCCAGTGGTGCCTGGCTCAGGGCCATGGGCACATGCGGCCCAGAGACCGAAACACTCAAGGCCACAGGGCCCAGTTTACCAACTGAGGGAGCCAACCACCTCCTCCCAGCAGGGCTGAGAGGGAGAACAGCAGTGATGTGTCTGCCAGAAGACTACCCCTGCAGGGGTTCCCCAGGGAGCGGGGTTGGGTAGCAGGCGACCCCAAGCTATGGACATTTCTCCCACTGTGTTGTTATTATAACCGCACTGGGTCGAGCTGCGGGTAACACTGCTTTCTCTGGGCTGGAGCTGTTGTGTTCTTGGAAGAGAGAGTAGCCCAGGGTCTGGACTGGGTTTAGGGCATGCTCACACACCCAGGGTACGTGCCCTGCTGGTGGAGCAGAGATGCTATCACGAGCTGAAGTGTCCAAGTGAGAGAAAGTGTGTGTGCACACCACGTGCCGCGAGCATGCTGCACCTTACACAATGGGTGTGCTTTAGAAGGATGTCTCAAGCCTTGGGTCTGTTGGGTTTTTTTTTGGCCATACCACAGGGCATATGGAATCTTAGTCCTTGACCAGGGATTGAACCTGCACCGCTTACACTGGAAGCATGGAGTCTTAACCACTGGACCACTAGGGAAATCCCAAGAAGGCCTGTTTTGCCAGAGCCTTCCCATGACGTAGCACAGGGTCAGGGGTGCAACACACCCAATTCAGAATCTCAGTGTCTTGTCAAGCACTGTGACTTTGGAGGCATTATTCACCCACCAAGCCGTTTTCTATAAAGTGTGGCTAAAATCACCCCCACTGGACTGATGAGAGGACCATCAGTAATAATTACTAATATCGAGAGATAAGACAGCATCATGAAAATGACTACTGTGTACAGGAGCTATGCGCCTCCCAGTGCTGTGCTGGGCACTCTGCCCACATTCTATCTAATCCAGCCCAAGTCCCACGGACTCTTGAACAAGGACAGTTGGCAGGGGCTGCGGAGGGGACTGCCTTAAGACTGAATATCGTCTACCCAGCAACCACAGCCTGGTCAAGGAACTGGAGTAGACACTCTCTGAATACACCCCATAGTGCACACTCTGCCCAAGAACCTCATCTTATTTCATGGACATGGGTTATTCTCATTTTACAGATGAAGAAACTGAGGTGGGCAGGGGGACTCCTCAACCTGCCCAACTAGCGGGCCGTCCCATTAGCTAACAAGCATCTATCTGCCAACAACTAGTCCTGGGTCCCGTCGGGCAAGGCAGCAGCTCAAGCGGCCGCCAGTGTGTGTGGTCTCCAAAGTCTGGGTCTCAGAGGCTGAACACTGGTCTTCCATGCTGTGTGAGCCTGGAAAAGTTTTCTAACTTCCCTATGGCCCAGTTTTGGAACTACAAAACGGGATCATACCCACTTCCCAGGGTTGGTTATGGGAATTAAAGCACTCCAGGGCCCAGCACAGACTAAGAGCCCAAGAAAGGTCAACTGTCATCAACATCCACTGTCCGCATCTTCCAGTATGAAACTCTGCATCTGCCTGGGATGCCCTCCCGTCCACTTTCTCTCTCTCTTGTCTTCTTTGAAGCTCCGCTGCCACACCCCCTTTCCAGGAAGCCCTCCCAGCCCCTGATGCAGCAGGCAACACCCCTTTCCGGATGTCAGACTCCGCCTGTGTCCTCCTCCCAGCACTGACTGTGACCTGCCCACTCGACTGTCAATTGATCTGTCCGCCCTTCTGGATGGCAACCAATCTGATCCTCACCCAGCTCTGTCTCCCCTGAGTGCCAAGCCTCTGGCAGGACCGAGATGACACTCAATAAACAGTAACCAACCCACCGCAGCGTTCCAATTCTTCTTACAACAGCAACTCCTTACTGAGCGCTCAGGGGTGTCAGGCATGGTGCTAAGCACTGCTCCCCTGCACTGCCAGTGGACACCGGGGCCTTGACCCCTGTTTTACGGATGAGTAAACTGAGGTTCAGCAGGACTAAGCAATTAGCAGAAGGCCACAGGGCTGGAGAACAGCTGGACCGGGACAGGAGCTAAGGCTGCCTGAACCAAGCAGACCTTAACGTTAGCCTAGTCTGTCTCTAGCCGTCTTTGCTTCTCTTCAAATTTCCTTTGTGTGTATAAGGTGGAGGGAGGAGGGGTAGGAAGGCATCTTTTTGCACAAAGTGAGGCATCCCTGCATAGAATTTCCCCAGTACTGGGAACAATTCGTAGCAAGATCTGGGCCTGTGCACCGGATGACTCTGATGTGCCCCGGCCCTCCTCCGACTGTCACCAGCACTAACCCACTGACACTGACACCCAAATGCCACCTGACTGACTGACAGCCTAGCTTCCACCTTCTTCCCTCTTCCCCTCAAGGGCCCCCAGAACCAACAGGGGAAGTTGGTTGCCAATGGCAACGGCCTAGGGAGCAAGGTGAGACCTACCAGCCCACTGCTAAGGGCTGGAGGGAAATTTTTAACAGCCTCTGGGGCCCCTTTCCATCAATCGAGGCAGCCTCTTCCCTCCATGGGCCTCAGTTTCCACTTCTATATAAAGCAGATGCTACTCTCCCTGACTCTGGTTACAGAGCTGGGGGGTTACGGGAATCGCAGTCAATCAGGCCTCTGGGGTGGTCTGGATGGTTTAGATGGGCTGGCAGGTGTTTGGGGTTTTTGTTTTCAGCAAGTGTTTTTAAAAAAACAAGAGGGACTTCCCTGGTGGTCCACTGGCTAAGTCCCCGTGCTCCCAATGCAGGAGACCTGGGTTTGATCTCTGGTCAGAGAATTATATCCCACATGCCACAACTAAGACCTGGTGCAGCAAAAAAAAAAAAAAACCCACAGCAGACCCCTCCTCCACCAGCCTACTTATACCCAGAGGCTGCACATCTAGGTGTCTAAGCTGAGTACCATGTGCTGAGCCTGTTCCAGGGAAGACCGCTGGAGCTGGAGACAGGGAAAGCGGCTCCTCTGTCCACGGGATTCTTCAGGCAGGAATACTGGAGTGGGTTGCCATTTCCTTCTCCAACTGGAGCTGGAGTGACCACCAACTATTTTCATCTCCACTAGAGATGTCATCTCTACTAGACTGTAAGCCTGTGTGTGAACGTTGCTCAGTTGCGTCCAACTCTTACAACCCCACGAACTGTAGCCCGCCAGGCTCCTCTGTCCATGGAATTCTCCAGGCAAGAATACTGGAGTGGGTAGCCATTCCCTTCTCCAGGGGATCTTCCTGACTCAGGGATCAAACTCAGGTCTCCTGTATTGCAAGCATATTCTCTACTGTCTGAGCCACCAGAGAAGCCCAACTATAAGCGTTCTCAACAGGAAAGACAGGCTACTACTGATGCCTCCCCTAAGAGCACTCAGGAGTTTCCAAGAAAAACTGCCTGAAGGGCTCAAAAAGGCAATGGGCACGGGGCTGTGAGCCCACCTTTGGGGGGGTGCCAGGCCATCTGAGCAGCCTTCTGGAAGCAGCTAAGAGGCAGGGGAACAGGAATGTGTGCAGGCGTCCAGTGGTGTCTAGAGTCCGAGGCCAGAGTAGCCAGGTGGCTGGCACACCTGAGCTCTCACTCCTATGGCTACTCACCAGGAACCACGGGCTCCAAGAAGATGGTCCCTCTGGGCAAACACCCTGGGAAGGCTGCCTCATCCCACTGACCTTTGTTATTAATCCCCTCGGCAAGCCACAAAGGGCAGAGCCATCGATCCTTCCAGGCACCTCTGGTCAGGTCCCTCCCACCCTCCAGTTCATGAACTGTCCAAGCCTTTCCGGGATTGTTGTTGTTTAGTCACTAAATCCTGTCCAACTCTTTGCGACCCCGTGGATTATAGCCCACCAGGCTCCTCTGTCCATGGAATTCTCCCTGCAAGAATACTGGAGTGAGTAGCCATTGTCTTCTCCAGGGAATCTTCCCAACCCAGGGATCGAATCCACATGTCCTACACTGCAGGCAGATTCTTTACCGCTGAACCACTAGGGAAGCCCTTATCCATGCCCAATACCTAACATTTTCCAGAGTAAGATCTGGTCACCAAGCACCCTGACCCATCGTGTGATGGATGCCCACATTTCACAGGGGAAGAATCCGTGGCTCAGAGAAACCAAGCAGTCAGTGAAGCTGTACCAAGTGAAGCAAGCTTCCACATCCCTCTCCTCCATCCTCTAGCCAACCAGAACAACCCCACACTCCCCGCAGGGACCTGCCAGGAATAGCAAGCACACAACTTCAGCCCCTCAGGAACCCAGAGGGATTTGCAGCTGATGGCTCAAATACTGACCCCACCCAACCCAATTCAGAGTGCCAGGGAGCTAACTGGCCTCCAGGGCATGAACTTGCTTTAAAAACGTTTTCAGTCTTCATTTTGTGAAAGAACTGTAGCCAGATCTTAAATACAAAGATCAACCTTGGGTATGCAAGGTGGGGCGGAGGAGGGACCCCCCCCCACCAAGGGAGATGTCAATAGCAATTTGGTACCCTACCTCCTCAGCACAACCTAGGAGTCTAATGTCACAGATAACCTTGTTCTGTGGCAAAACAAACAGGGGGGCAGACGATGCTGACCAGGCCTGCCCCTTCAGGTCATTTCACATGGCCCAGGAGCCTTCTGACAGGTGGTTCTCCACTTGTTCAAGGCCTGCTCTGTCCCCAAGTTCCCCAATGATGGGCAGGACCCTCTGGGGAACTTCACTTGAGTCTCATGACAGCCTGACCAAGAACTGTTACCACCATTTTCCTGATGGGGAAACTGAGGCTCAGGCAGGGAGACAGGCCTCCTGGGGGGCACTCAATACACAGACATGCTAGACAGAAAAGCCCAGAAGTGGATGACAGACCTCTGGGTGGCATTTACTTTGCTTTGGGGTCACAGCACACGTACTCATTCATTTACTGGTTTAGCAAAGACACATGGTGGACCCACCAGGTATTACTGTTTAGGGTCTGCAAGAGTGAGTCTCAAGCCCATGCCAGAACACGGGCCTCGGCCTTCTCTCTGTGGGATTCCCAAAGGCTTGGTTGAAGCTGTTATGGGACAGCCCAGCTACCAGCCGCTTCTGCTTTCCAGCAAGTGTCAAGCTGTGGGTCACAGGAAATAGGCCCTGGAAAACCAGCTTATGTGAGGGGACACCAGCCATGGTCTCCCTCCAGAAACCTCCAGTCTCTAGACGGAAAAGATGGTGAAGGCAAGAACTTGAGAGCTCAGGCAGAAACCGTTTTTTATGAAGTACCAGCTTTTAAAGAGAGACACACAGCCCTTCCTTTTGGACTTTATCTTGACTTGACAGACGGCTGCGGTGGCCCTGCCTGCAGTTGGGGACCAAGCGGTAAAAACCTCATCCACAGGGCACCAAGAGCAAGGCCACCCCTGGGCCATTAGAGGGGGCACAGGTGGTGCGGACGAGACTCAGGGCTCTGGCATGGGAAGGGGGAGGGAAGGGGAAGAAAGGAGAAAGGAGGAGGAGTCAGGAAGGAGAGGGGGAGGAAAGAGCCTTTGTGCTAGCCTCCCATCCTCCACCACAATCCCCAAGAGCAACAATCAGTTATGCAAATAGTAACCCCTCCCCCAGCCTGAGCCATCCACCGCTCCTAGGCCCTGCCCCCTCCCTCTGGGTCTCTAAACACACATGCTTTACACACACACACAGAGTAGGTTTGTCTCCACTGTGTGACACACACACACACACACACACACACACACACACACACACACACACACACACACACACACGGCGGGGGGGCGGTTCTCTATTTTGTTTCTGCTGTGACTGACACACTCGCACACGCACGCGTGCACACGCGTGCGGCGGGGAGCTTTGAGGCCTTACTTATTCAGAAAAGAAACATGCCCCTGACCCCTGCCCTCTACCCGCTCGGGTTAAGACCTTTAGTCTTTTGAAATTAATTTTACCTGGTTTTACCCCCGCCAACCTCTTTCTCCATTAGACTTTCTCACTTTGGGGCCAGGGACACCTAACCTTGGGACAGAGTTCACAAGTGCAAGAAGGGATCCACCACTCAAAGCCTCACAAAGTAACTGAACACATCGCCCATTTCCATTTTGTTTCGCTAATTCTCCCAAATGGAGTACAGTCATCTGAAGAGGAAAAACTGGCTTCAAGGTGGCGCCCTCCACACGAGGTCAGTCTGGACCCCCGCGGCCAGGTGAGAACTTCCGGCTGAGCTGTTATCCCCCCTGCTCTCTTTTTCATGAGACACACTCTTCTGATTGTTTCAGTTTCAGATTATCGTCAGCATCTAAATTGGGAATCCCAGCTCCCCCACCACCGGCACACCAGAGGTGGATATTCAAAGCAGGACTTATTGACAAACGGCGATGCAAATCTGTCCCGTAAACCTGTGCACATATGACACATACACCGAGGCCACTGTCCACCCCAGGAGCTTCCAGCCCAGCCAAGAAGCAGGGGATGTGAGTGTTATCTGTCACCCGCAGCTCTGGGATGGCAAACAATGACCACAGCAATGACGACAGACATCTGTGGGCACACACAGAACCCAGCACCTGCTACATCTCTAGTTAAGCTTTTGCCAGTTTTGAAATAAAGATCATTAAAAGACAAAACCTCAATGTTTTCTGAGTCCTATCTATAGACTGGTTACCCTTACCAGCTGGGTACAGGGGCCCTAAACCAAGGACTTTTAAAACATTCCGCTCTGGGAATGCCAGCGGATGGACCACAGCGACTACTGGGGGGGTTGGAGGGGTTTCACAGACCTCACCTCACCCCATTACTGCGTTCTCAACAGCTAAAACTGCAACCTCTTTCCTTTTCCTCTGGAAAGTTCCCCCAATCCCAAAGCGCACGAGGGTCTTGTCTTTCCCCACAAGGGCTGCCCCCAGGTGTCATCTGATAAGCCCTCAAAGTCACTCTACAAACCAGAATGGCCAGAGTGCTCCAACCAGTCCAACCTCCAACGCTGCATTTGCTGAGTGCTTGCTGTATACAGGGCACGGTCCTGCGTTCCTCACATACTTAACCCTGAGAAGCAACCCTTAGGCACTGTTATCCCCTGATTTTGACAGATGAAGACTCTGAGGCTCAGAGAAACATCAGGGTCATGCAGGGACACTCAGGAAGGGTGCCCTCCCCACTCTCAAGCATCAGAACCGGGGTCTGCTATCTGCCGCAGCATTTCTAGCAAGAGAAACTTATGAGACAAATCTTACATATTCAACTGTCTTAACGTTATCATGGGTCCCTGTGGCTTCGGATAACATTCTTAGAGACAGAATCATACGTAAGTTTGAAAAACCGTATCTCAAACAACTGAGACGGAGTACAAGTGACACGTGTAAGAAAGGTGGGTCAGAAGATTAAAGTGGCTCTGGCGACAGCATTTAGAACACTGATGCCAAAAACGCCTGTGAAAACCTATAACAGCATTTTTTTGTGCATTTTGAATACAACATTTCAAAATTTACATGTTATCTTCTAAACGCAAGTAATTAAATTAGGAACTTAAACATTTTAAGTAGGGAAACCCACTCCAGCAATGATGAAGCCTCTCCAAGCCACCACAGTTCTGCTCTGCCTCACAGACGCACACAGGCTCCTGCAACCCTCTCTGTGGGCCTCAGGTCCCTCTCTCTCTCCAGCGCCCTGGGCCACACACCCAGGAAGCCATCAGGTTAGAACTCAGGCACTGGAGTTCCCATTTTCATCATGAAAAAACGGAATCAAGTCCATCCTTTCCCATACTCTTAACAAACTAAGTTAACAGACAGATTTTTTCAACTTTCAGTTTTTCTCCCCTGATCTTTGCTTACCCCCCAGGTGACTGCTAACGCTTGCTTAAAGATGATTAAGACAATCTTAAAAGTAGGTGTTTCGGTACCCAGAAGTGTGGGTTTGGCTCTTTTAGAGTTTGGCACATCCTTATTTTTAGGGATAAGTTCTGCACACAGAGCTCATGAGTAAGAAGGCCCAGGACCACTTAGAGCAGGAGAAAGAGGGGCTTCACCAGAGAAGAGAGTCCCCCAGCTACATTTGCAGCCCCAGACCTCTGTAACTAGGGCAGCAGGTCCCCTCAATTAACACAGCTCCCTCTGAGGGGGCTGCCAACAGCGAGCACCTAACTTCAAAACTAACCAGCCACCACCTTTGGGGGCCGGGGCCCTATCTGGCTCCTTTGAGTCCGCGTGCTGACAGCCAGGCCAGGACCTACCAGCTACTTTTGTTTCATGGGGAGCAGAGGAGACGGGGGCCTCGGGCGGCTGGAGGCTCGAGTTAAGTTTCGCTGGTGAGTTTCGCTGGTGAGTGGCGGGGGACAAAGGAAGGAACCGTGGGGGGAGGGGAGGCCGCAGAGCTGGAGGGCTGGGACAAAGGGGACCAGAGACAAAGGGACAGGAAAAGGGAGCCCGCTTTCTCCTCTGAGGAAGGAACTCTCCACCGAGCCTAATATTTCACTCACACATCCCCAGGCAAGAAACGCAGGATCACCGGTTTTAGGAGGTGCTGGCTTCAGGTGTCACCCCGCCTGTCTCTGCAGCCCACTGGTTTTCCTTGGTCCCCTCTCCTTCCCCCACCCCACGCCTGTCCAGAACGCCTCCTCAGCCCACTTGTTCAAAGTCAGCGAGGCTGCCTTTGATCGGCTGCCTCTCTCCAGCCCTGATCTGCCACCCTGAAGAGAGACAAAGAATTATTTATTTGGAGAAAAGAAAAACCCTGCAAGTGTCAGCCAGTGACAGACATGACACCCTCTCTACAGGAGCGAGGCAGCAGGTGCAAGGTGCTGGGTTTTCTAGTCCTCGGGGGCTTTCGCCAGCAACACACTACCCCCTCCCTCCCCGGGTCCCCTCTGCACCCTCAGCCGCTCTCTGAAATCCCACAGACCTGGTGGCCCTTTGGGGTTTTCCCCTTAAGACCACTGTCTATCTCAGCGGGAGGCCGTAATGATTAATCTACAGTGAAGTGGAGCATGCCAAACACTGGGATGAGGTCTGCCATAAAGATGGCAAAATCTGAAACGTGGGCAAGGTCAGACCCAAAAGACCCTCAATATCTGGCTCTCAGTCCCACAGTCAAGGGAATCTTTGGGCTGTCTTCATTGCAGCTCCTGATTTACTTCAATTTGGGTTTGATTTTGATTTTAGTAAGGGAGAGACAGGATGCCTTACATTAAAAAAGCAAGCCAGCCGTCCCCATGGAGGCCAAACCAACTAAGGGGCAGTTTAAGAGTAAGGCCAGGAGGCTGTCTGCCTCCTGGGAAAGCAGGAGGGACAGCAGGAGAAAGGCAGGAGCCACAGGAGCAGCCCTCTTGCAGAGACCACAGCCCTCCTACGCAAAACAACCTCAGCTCCTTCCCTCTGGGGGCTGCCGCCCACGCCAGAGTCCTGCTTCTCTGGGCACTGCTCCATTCACCCAAAGGGCAGAAGACCTACAACGTGCCAAGCACGACACAGGGCAGTATAGCCCCTGCACTCCCACAAGAGCATCTCTCACAGCCCATCAAGTCCTTCATGCCCACAGTTTTAAAATCTAGACTTTTACGAGCACCAACTGCGCGGCAGGCACTGGGGGCTCACACATACCCGGGCAGTGGGGACAAGGAGGGTTTGAGGAGTGGGGAGAGCCTGTACTCAAAAGAGGGAGAAGGGATCAGGGCCAATCGGCCAGAGAGAGGCTGGGAGAGCTGTTTCAGGCTCCTCCCTCCTGTGTGGGCTGGGCCGGGCTGGATGGCCAAGCTGGTGGTGGCCATGGCTCCTGCACCAGGTCAGGGGCAGACCCTCCCCCAGAGCACATATGCTGCTGTTTCAGAGGGGCGTGGTCCTGTCTGTGGCCGGGACAGTGAAATCACACCTCCCCCCCACCTCTTCCCTTCATTATCAGGGCAGCTCCTCCTCACGGTTCCTCCTCACCTCACCCCACCCACCAGCCCTGGTCAGGCCCCAGCAACTGCCCCACCAAATAATGAAGACCAAGGATCAGGCCACAGTGGGTTCTGGATCAGAACCAGCTTTTGCCCTCATGAAAAGAACTCCATGGTGACACATCTATGTTAAAAACATTTTTGAAAAGAAAATAGGGAGCAGGAAAAAAGCCATGTCTGGATGGGGCTTCCTGAGAAGCAGCGGGCCAGAGTGGCCCCCAGCCCTTGACCCTGGCCCACCCCCGGGGCGGGATATTCCAGGACAAACTCGCTGACTCACCGGAAAGGGTGGTGTTATGGCGGGCACCTGCGCCTCTCCGAGGTGGCCTGGGCCCGACTGCACGCCCAGCCCCCAAGGGGGGCCCCCTAGGAGGGGGATTGTGTTTTTGGTAAAGCCCAGGAAACTTAACTCAGGTTGGCTGAAAGCTTCCTGAAAATCAGCGTTCCCTCCACTCTTTTCTGGCCTTGTGGGTTTGTGCTCCCAGTAACCAATTCTTAAAAATTTTTCACTAGAATAACAGCTGTACAAGGACATTTTTGTTCCAACTCTTCTCTTGTCTCCAAGGTACAATCAAATCATCACTTTCTCCAAACTCTCAGTCATACCTTGACAAGGTGCTGGACGGCTCGGCTCCATGAAGCCACACACCAGACGCTGGGACCACAGATGTATCCTTTACCATCGCTTTACAGACAAAGGAGCAAACACTCTGTTATCTTCAGGTGACTAAGTCCAAAAATCACAGACCCAGCCAGCATGATGGCCAGAGGACTGAGGCGGAGGCAAGCGTGACCTAGCTATTTTCCGGTCAAGGGGAGCCAAGGAGAGCCTAGAATAATACATTCAGGTAACTTCTTGGAGGAAAAGCCCATCTGAACCTGCAGGATGTGCCTTCCGTTTAAATATCTGCGGTTAGCATCTTAAAACACACAAGCCCCCGGTAAAGGGAAAGAATGTCTGTAAGTTCTGTGAGGACAAAGCATTTGCCCATGTCCTTTTGTCAGGAGCCACACCTCAGGGGCATCAACTATTTGAAGAAGGAAAGACTAGACTGACTATCAGCGTGAAAAACAAGTATCTGCTCTGACTCCTCAGTGGATTCTGGAGTATTCTGAGCTGATAGCATTAGGACAGCCTGACTAGAAAGTGATGATTTAAAGGGAGTGAGCATTTCAAGTCCCAGGAAAACCCTGAATGGCCAGCTTGGAACCAAAGAAACCCCCCACCACCGCCGCCAGGTGTGGCCAGATCTTCCGGGAAGCACAGATAAGAGCCACTCACAATTAGAAGCCATGGCTGCTGCACAAAAACCCACAGCCCAGAGTCCTGAACCACCCCCTGGAATCCTGTTTATCCTCTGCGGCTAAGCAAACACAAGTCTTCTCAGATAATGCAAAGGTCAACTGTAGATTTGTGTGAGCTGATAAAATCGCCACCAACTCTGAATTACAGGGGGTCACATCATAAAATATTCCTGCACGGATAAGCAGGGAGAGTTAGAGGAATCAGAACCAGCTGCTTCCCATCATCCTAGGTTAACATCCCCTGGGCTTTCCAGGTGGCTCAGCGGTGAAGAATTCCATCTGCTGAGCAGGAGATGCAGGTTCAATCCCTGGCTCGGGAAGATCCCCTGGAGAAGGAAATGGCAACAGTCCTGTACTCTTGAATGGGAAATCCCATGGACACAGGAGCCTGGTGGGCTATAGTCCATGGGATCACAAAAGTCAGACACAACTTAGCAACTAAACAAGACTCCAGCTGAGTGACACTGCAGGACTCCTGACCTTGCACACCCACTTCTCAATCCCCGTCACAAAACAGAAAAACCTGGCAAGAGAAGAGTCACAGGGCACCCAGCCTAGAGGCCTCAGCAGTAGATGTAAGCTAGGCTAATTGAGTACTGGACATTTTTGCACACATCTCTGAGGACACTTCAGGTCCGAGGCTCCATCAACATCAGAAATCTATTTCACAAAAGAAAGGCAAACACCAAAACCAGGGCTCAAAACAGGCAGCCACATGTGGACATGTCCTGAGGACACTGAGGCTTTAGGGAGCCATTCACAGAGAACAGAGCCCTGGGAGGTGGGGGTCCTCGATCACTCTGTCCACAGATCTGAACTAGGTGTCAAGCCCCCGAGTTTATGGGCCCTATCCCATGGCCTCAAAGATGATTGTGAGACTTTTCTTATAATTAGATGATGTCTTAAATTGAGACATGGGACTTTCCCGGTGGTCCAGTGGTTAAGACTCCTCACTCCCACTGCAGGAGTCATGGGTTTGATCCCTAGTCAAGGAACTAAGATCCGAATGCCAGCCCAGTAGGCCAGGAAGAAAGGAGGAAGTCATCACAAGTGCACAAAGTTCTCGCTCATCCCTAGATGAGACTGAAGCACAGCCCAGCAACAGGCACTCCATTCTGGGAAAGGAATGACGGTCAGGGGCATGCAATAGACAAAAACACGACACGAGCAATGATTAGGGATTCCCCATAGAGAGAGAGAACAAAGGGAGGTGCTCCAAGCAGGGAGAATGTCTGTGCAAAGGCCCTGAGGTAAGAAGCCTGGCACTGCCTGGCAACATGTGGTATCTAAGTCTCAGGGTTCACACTCCACCCTAATGACAGAAACACACAGTCATAAATTTTATTTCCAAACATAGAAGCATTCCAAAACTTACTCAATTTTTTTCTTTCCCAACATACAAGGTTCACCATCTCTTCAGCCCTCCCTGCTTTCCATTTCTGCAGTGGCTTCCTGGGAACAGGAACCTCTCATTACCGAACAGCTCACATGGACCTACAGATCAGGACAAACCTTAGCTCCTCACTGGCCAGTGGTCACGCCAGCTGCCCGTCCAAGTCTCCAGAGCAGGCCTAGGCAGGGAGAGGGGCAGGGGTAGGGGCAGGCTGGGGGGTGGGGGTGGGGGCTTCCTAATCCAAAGAAAGAGCAAATCAGATCCACTCTGGACCGAGGCATAGGCCAGGAAGGAAGTAGGAAGTCATCGCAAGTGCAGAAAGCCCTTGCTCATCCCTAGGTGAGACCAGAGCACAGCGCGGCAACAGGCACTCCATTCCAGGAAGAGAACGATGGGAGCGATGATCAGGGGCAGGGAGAGGGGGTGAGAACTCAGCCCTGGCCCTGAACATGGTGTGTGCTGGGGACGCAATGTGAAGTGAAAGTCGCTCGTTCGTGTACAACTCTTTGCGACCCCATGGACTATACACTCCGTGGAATTCTCCAGGCCAGAATACTGGAGTAAGTAGCTTTTCCCTTCTCCAGGGGATCTTCCCAACCCCAGGGATCGAACCCAGGACACAAAGACTTCTAACTTAAAAGCATTTGGAAGCTCTGTCCTCACCCCCAGTCCCCACCAAAAACAGACTTCAGGAAGAAAATTAATCAAGTTTTACAAGCTTCTCTATTTACCCAGAGCTACAAATCTATCACTGGGGAAGCTTTTAAAATAAACTCTCTTCCAGCACCGTTACTTCCTTTCTTCTGTTTGCCACAACACACACACACACACACACCACCTCTTTAACCTTGGCTGTGGATCCTGAGTTTGAAACTCCAAATTCAGAACACACACCAATCCACCACTTATAAATACTTCCTGCTTTTTATTCTCTTCTTCTCATTTACTCCTATGTCTAAATGTACCCAGTTCCCTAAGCAGGGATACCTGCTCAAGAACACTAGCTACCTTTCAACCTCTCATTCCAGCATTCCAGAAATATTCAGTGGGCATCTTCTAGGGCACTCTGCACCACTGCCTCAAAGCAGTCCTGCAAGTTGAGTGCAGTCTCCATTTTACAATGAGGATCCTGAGGTTCAGAGGTGAAGCAATGGGCACAGGTTACACTGTGGTAAAGGCTCTAGTGGGGGATTCAAACCCAGGTTACTTCACCCAATTCTCTGCACCCTGGTTCCCAGCATCCCTCCCCTAGAGCCAGACACAAAAAGCAAAATTGCTTCCTTTAAAAACAAAAAGAAAAGATGACTCATTTTAGATCACCAGCAGCTCTAATATTAAATGTTGAAAACTAGTGCTTGAAAAAGGCCATTTTAACTGGAGCTTCCAAAAAGGATCATAGAAAACCCAGCCAGCACAAAGTCGAACCTGTGCTTCAACACCAGTGATCCCACCCATGTGGTTCTGGAGGCACAGGGTCTGCGGCAGCCTTCCGCCATTCAGGGAGGACGCCCAAGGTGCTACACGGAGCTGGCACACTAGTGATTGAGGTTAACCTTCCGCTGCCCCCATAAGTTGGGAAAAGAGAAGCAAACAATGGGTGGTCTTCCTGCAGTGGCCCCTGGATCTTTTCTGTGGCTTAGGGTTCTCCAATCAAAACAACCCACATGCCTAGCCCCTTTTAGCACCTAGAGCAGATCATTTCATGAACTCCCAGGAGCTGGAGGGGGAGAGGGGAGAGAGGAGGGGCTCTCTGCAGATGAGGGAGATCCAGGCTATCCACTGGGGTCTGTGGCTAGATGCAGTTCAGATCTCACTTTTAGTTCTGAGGCTGCTTACAACCCATCTCCAGCCTCTGCAGGGGAGGCAATGACACAGCATCCCCCAGAAAAACAAACCGGGAAGAAGGACTTGCTCTATTTTCAAACTGGCCTACCCAACTGGTCCCAAACTCCCTGGCTGGCTTTCTACACCTCTAGACCCACAACTGGGCCCTACTATTCTAATTCCACCTTCCTCCCCAGCAAGAAGGCCCTCTCCTCTCTGGCCTCAATCTGTCCCCAACCACTACCTAACAGAGTCCCCTTCCTGCCTGCTGGCATCTCTTCTCCTCGCAGCCCCCAGCCCGTTCTCAGCTGGATCCTCTACATGTGGCACCTCCGGCCCCAGCTCTCAGCTTGCCTCGGCTCTAAAGCAGAGGAGAAAGAACTTTCATTCCTCCTGTCTCCTCCCATTGGGTTGCTCGGTATATAAAAAAACACGTTATAAAAACTCTGACATTATTCACAAGTGCTGGTGTCTCTGCGGTCCCACCCTGCCGCACACACACAGGCGTGTCCTCACCAGATCCTGCCTTCTATTGCATCTCACCTAGGTCAGAAAACCCCCTGGAGGTGAGAGACTGGGAGAGACCCTAGAAAGGACTTTAACTCAATGACTGAATTGCTTGAAATCCAACTTCTCATTTACAGCAAAAGCAAAGCTGCCAAACGCTGGGCCATCCTTCCTTCAAGAAAGGAAAGGTTTCCAACCAACCCTTTCAACCAAAGCCAGTGTGGCCTCTTAACTAAAATCCCTCCACTCCACAGAAGGGCTTTCTCGGATTATTTTCCTTCAAAAAAACACAATTTACACATTGCATGTCTTTACTTTCCAAACCATTCAGAATTAGGAAAAGGGGGGAAAAAACACGTCTGTTTCTATTTGAAACTGTCAAAATTAGCATTCAGTAATTAAAAATCACACCCTTTCTCTTAATAACCTAACCAGCATGATACAATCAGGTTGTGCCAACTCTTTAATCTAATTGACTAATTACAGATTTTAATTTAGTCAGTTACTGAACAACTGTTGACAATTTGTTTTCATTAGGGACAGAACAGAATAAATATTTAGGCTTCCAGTCACAGAGACTCCTGTGATCAAGCTCTCCACCGTGACCCCAACTTCAGAGCAAGCTCTGGCTCCAACAGCATCCTGAGGCTCAGGTACACACGCAGCTCTCAAGCCATTTCTCGGCTCCATCCTGTGCCTGCACAAACCCTCCCAGGAGTCGCCCCTCTTAAGGCAAAATCCTGAAGTGCGAGCAGCGGCCTCGATCCCCAAAGTACAGGCAATTCCCAAATTCACACACATCACTCAAGAAGTGGCAAACACTTAAAACGCTGTGAAGAAAAATAAATTCAATGCTACATGTCACTGGCTTTTAAGCAACAAAATAAGTTAACAGTCAAAATAGGTTTATCTGCATTCATCTCACTGGGAAGCAAACTGTCACTAACATCTTTTTTTTTTTTTTAAAGACACACGTTTACAGGTTTCAATGAAAATGATCCAATTCTTTCAAAGAGCTTTTTTTTCCTCTCCCAGGGTCCCTTACTGTCAAAGTCAGCCTAAAATTTTACTAAAATAATAATGTGGTTCAAAGGCTAGGAAGGGGGGCCCTGGGTTCAAATCTTGCTCCATTATTTAATGATGTCACAACCAAGGCTACTGACTTCACTTCATGAAGCCTTGAGTTTCATCATCCAAGGAGTGAGATAAAAACAGCCTCTGCCTGGTACATGCCCACGAACAGTGCCTGACTTGGGATAAGCGTGCAATAAAGGCTGCTTCAGAAATCACTTTTGTATCCTCCCCTGGCTTACCTGGTGGCTCAGAAACAGAATCTGCCTGCAATGCAGGAGACCTGGGTGCAATCCCTGAGTCAAGAAGATCCCCTGGAGAAGGGAATGGCTACCCACTCCAGTATTCTTGCCTGGAGAATTCCATGGATTAGACCATAGCCTGGCAGGCTACAGTCCATAGGGTCGCAAAGAGTCAGACATGACTGAGCGACTAACACTTTCCCCATGCAACAAATAGGAAAACCAAGACCCAGAAAGAAGATAATGGCCAGTTGAAGGTTATACCAAGTAAGTGTGGAAGCTTGGTTGAGAAAGATGCTTTCTGTCCAGTGATCCATCTCCTTCCTGGAATGTCAGCTCAGGAGAGCAGGAAACACAGTTCTTGCAGGTGTTGGGACGAGGGCAGGTGTGTTGGGATGAGGGCCCTGCAGCATCCTCCAGAGATGGGAGCTCTCCAACCAGGAACTTATAGCTGAGGTGTCCATTCTCCAGCCAGCATTTTCCCTCACAAGCAAGCCTTGCCTGAACTTTGGTAGATGACCTAGAGCAAACTCTGACCTCTGACCCTCCTGACTTCCAGGAGAACGTGAGGGCCTTTCTTCCACCAGAGCCCAACTCTGGCCATGCCAGAACACAGCTCAAAGGAGCCATCTACATTGCTAAGTAGGCGGGGGAAGCAAAGAGGTTAAGTCAGGGGTCCCCGAGCCTGATGGCTCTCACCAGGTCTCTGGAAAACTTCAGGGGCTCTAGAGCATTGCTGCTATTTTTTTCTAACTCACCACCACCATCAGGTCTGCCCCAACTGAAACAAACCCCACATTCCCAATGCTTTCTGAGCTGATGAGAAGCTCTAATCAGTAACTATACAGTTCTTGTTTTTCCTATTTCTTCATAGGAAAATTAATGGTGACTCAATGTATGCAACTTATTTGTAAATAAAACATTTTCAAGCATAGAGTCCACATCAGGTGGTAGGGGATTAATAAAAAGGGGACCTTAGAAGTGAAGAGATGGGGCAACTCCTCCATAAGGTATGTGAGCCTGAAGCCTTCCTGGGTGACACTGAAAACCAGCCCAGCCCCTTTGTCGCTGGGATACACAGCACTGGTGAGGAACTGTGTGACCCAGCAATAGCGCTTCAGCTGGGCTGCCCCTTTGGGACCACCTAGTCCTGCCACCTGGACCCACCAGAGCTAGGCAATGGGTCACTAATCACTTACACAGCAAAGAAGCCAAACCTGGTGTTAATTCTCAGGGCGACACTGTGGTACAGTGGTGAAGAGCACTGCAGTTTAAGTCCTCCTTCAACCAAACCAACCTGGTGGCTCAGCTGGTAGAATCCATCCGCAACGCAGGAGACCTGGGTTCGATCCCTGCGTTAGGAAGATCCCCTGGAGAAGGGAAAGGCTACCTACTCCAGTATTCTGGCCCCTGGAGAAGTCCATGGACTGCATAGTCCACGGGCTCACAAAGAGTTGAACACTACTGAGAGACTTTCACTTTCAGCATTCCTGAATCCAAGTGCCTCAGTTTCCTCTTCTACAAAAGAGGAATAAAAACAGAACTTAGCCCAGGGGGGCTGCCTTGAGGAAGACCCAAAGCACTTAGAAAGGTGCCTAACCACACAGTTAGCAAGCAATCATTGCTTGCTGTTATGAGTTCCTCCTTCATGAAATGGGAAGAATATCCTGCCCCTTAGCCAGCCTGAACAAGGTGGGAACTGAATAAGAACATTAAAAAAAAGGGGGGGGGCACATAGTAAGTGCTCAATAAACACTAGTTTCCTTCGTTAGAGAGTCGTCATTTTTAAACTACAACACTACAGATGAGTAGCGCATCCCTCACCAAGAACCCCAGGCCCCAGCAGCTCACTCCCCATGGAAGACCCCTACTCCCCAGAAATGTGGGCGGGGGCGGTGCACAGCCACACACTGACCTGTGCCCGCTCTCTTCTCTTCCAGGTCCCTCTGACAAAGATGCTGCTAGCAAAATAATGCCAAAGAAAGTACGTGGCGACAGCCCACTAGATTTAAGTTCATTTTCTGTAGCTCGGGGTCAGAATCGACTGAAGCGCTGGGGTGATCAGGTTCTCTGCGAGGCCCTGTGCGGCACATTAGTTGCTGACGGACACTCACCGCGGTATTTAAAGTGGCAGCCATCACGACTAACTCAAATTGTATTGGCTTCCCCGACGCTGAAATGCTCTGCTGAAACCATCAATTGGCCAATTCAGAGATAACCCGGTAGCTGAAATTCCCTGTCATGCTGTAAAATCCCCTTTTGAAGCGGCTCGGCAGCCCCGAGACCCGCAGGGAAACTTGCGCCCAGAGCTGTGGCCAGAACCACCTTGTGTAACACCAGTGGGCACTGCCAAGAGGAAGAGCCTCCAGAGAGAGGATAACATTTTCTCCTGGAAGCCTTCTAAAAGACAGCAGAAAAGAGCGGCCGCCTGCGCATGCCCGGCACCAGGCCTGCCCACTGGGCTGTCTGCCTCCTCAGCACAGGCCACACGGCCAAAGCCAAGGCAAGCCCACAGCATCTTCCAGAGGCGGCTTGTGAACTCCTACTGAATGGCACAGATGCAGATGCGGGTGCCAACCTCCCCAGTGGAGGTTTCTAAAGTCAGGGGCAGCCACGGGAATCAGGGGCTCATCTGGCCACAGACTTGTAACCAACCACCTTATCCCAGGTCTCAGTACCCTCTCCATAAATTGAGAGGTTCTTTCTTGATATACATTCTATGATTTGATGATTTGTTTACATTTAAAATAGACCACAATTTACAAACTATTTTTATTAACATATGGTCTCACCTGGCTTCCGAGCTTCCCTGATAGCTCAGTTGGTAAAGAATCCGCCTGCAATGCAGGAGAATCTGGTTCGATTCCTGGGTCAGGAAGATCCGCTGGAGAAGGGATAGGCTACCCACTCCAGTATTCCTGGGCTTCCCTTGCAGCTCAGCTGATAAAGAATCCGCCTGCAATGCAGGAGACCTGGGATCGATCCCTGGGTTGAGAAGATCCTCTGGAGAAGGGAAAGGCTACCCACTCCACTATTCTGGCCTACAGAACTCCATGGACTGTACAGTCCATGGGACCACAAAGAGTCAGACACGACTGAGCGACTTTCACTTTCACATGGCTTCAAAAAAAAGAAAAACCTGGAGAGGCAGAAAAAAAGACAAGCCTCATTTCACATCATTTCTTATCAAAATAAACCAAGGCTCACAGAGGCCAAATCACTTAGCCAAGGCCACCTGAAAGAACCTGATCAGAACCTGATTCCTGGTTACCGAAGTCCAAATCCTGTGTGCTATCATGACACTGCTTTAGTCCCATCACCAACCAGCACGGGGCCAGGCATGCAGCAGGCACATAGGAATAATCGCCCACCAGCCAACTGTGACCCTCGGCCAGCATGGCTAAAGCCACGCTCTGTCCATTCCAAGAACCCATGAAGTTGAAGCCAGCATCCTGGGCTGGGGAGAGGTTTGCCACACCAGCGTCTGCTCTCCAAACAGCCTTTTGTGACTGGGAGAGAAGGATCAGAGGAAAGCCTCAGACAGGGGCCTCAGGGAGCAGCTGCGCTTCTTAAGGTCAGAGGACTGTAAAACAGAAGTGAAATGTCAGGCGCTTCACCCAAATACACAAAGAACGGGGGACACAAAGCCCGCCTCGGAGCTGTGCAAACAGCTGTCACCAGGAGGGGACAGGGAATTTGGAAGGCTGGGCCAACCTGGGTCAGACAGGATGCCGAGACCTATTCTCCAGATTCTTGCTGCGACCAGAGCCTGAGCCCTGCAGATGTTCAGACAACACCCTCCACAGGGGGCCGGGGACCATCAGCCCCCCCTCCCACCTCAACCGCAGACAGGCAGGAGGAGCTGCCACTCGGCAGGGACAAGTGACAGACTTCAAGTAGGAATCACTGCTTATTCAGCACTCTGCAGGTATCTGCTGGTCACCTCTCACAGGCTCCAGGCACTAAGAACACAGCAGCAGATACCAAAGGCAGAGGTCCCCAGGAACCACCAGGCACCTCTCCAGAAGCAAGCCAGGGAATCAGTTTGCCCAGGGACCCTCGGAGGTGGGAATGACTCTCTTTATCACCCATCAGGACACTGAGGTCAGCCATCACTTGCCACTTGGCCAAAATCACACAACCTACAGCACCCAAGGTTCAACTTCAGCCTTTTCAAAGTTTAGACTGAGACTCACAGTAAAGCAAATTTTACATGGAAAATCCAGGGCACCTGTTTATTTACAGGCATCCATAAACTGCTGAAAAAGAGAAGCTTCCTGAAACAATGCTTATGGTTACTCGTCGCGATACGGAGTTTCATTTTTTTGTTTCAGTGTTTTGTTTTGCTGCACTGCTGCAGCATGCAAGATCTTAGTTCCCCAAAGAGGGATCAAACCTGTTCCCCCTCTGCCCCCTGCAGAAGCACGGAGTCTTAACCACCAGACTGCCAGGGAAGCTCCAGTGTCTTTTAATTGCTGGTTCATGACCTAGTAAGTTGATTTCACCAGGCACTAATGGGTCACAACTCACAGTTAACATTCACTACTTGTCCATCTCCATTAAAGTGCCTATTTATTTAACATGCTTGATCCCTACAAAAGGGATCAAACCCTTCTCTCTTCTCAAGGTCTGGAACCTAGTTCACCACCCTCAGGATTTACTCAAAACTGCAATAGGCCCCAAGAGCAGGGGCAGCAGAAAGGGGATGAAGATAAGGGCTCCTGGCCTCAGGAGCTTTCCATCTAAAATAGGGACCCCCGTCACTCTATTTCCAGACAACAAACAGCAAATCAGTAAAACTCACAGAATTCCAGGGGGTGGGGGGAGGGGGGGTGGGGGGTAAGTGTTCCCCTGGGGGTGGTCTTGGCAGGCTGGGGAAGGCAGCCACATTCCAGGCTGGCATCTGCTCTATGGCAGGGCTGGTTGGCAGGGGGGCAAAAATCCCATCTCAGGTACCAAACAGAAAAACCAGGCCTGGATCAGAGCGGGCAGGGGAAGTTCCAGATAGGTCTAGCAAGGAAAGCAGCTACAAGAGGAAGAAACAGGCACTGACTACACATCCCAGGCCAGTGCTGGCCAGGAGCGCCGAGTCAGCAGTTCATCCACACAAGCAGCAGGGCTGGTTTGGAGGCTGCATGTGTGAACCCCCTCTCCCAGTCCCTTGTGGTTGCTTGAAGAAGGTGGATTCCAACCTAGGGACCCAGAGTGCTAATCAACCAACAGGTAGTTCGTGCGTGCCAGGAGCACCCCTTTCACACGAGCGTCGTCCTGCTGCTGCCTCCCTTTAGGCCATCAGAAAGCCAGAACTCGTGCCAGGCCTCAGTGAGACAGTAAGAGTGACGGCACCAGGAGCTGCCTGGTCAGGGCCTGATGCTTCCACCGGCCACGGCCCAGGCTCAGTCCCGGCTGGGGGAACTGAGATCCCGGAAGCTGCATGGCAGGGCCAAAATTTAAAAAAAGAATGACCGTACACGCCTGTGTGGCACTTACGCTGTGCCAGGCACTATACATGTCGTGTATGCATGTGTGTGTGTTTAATGTGTGCGCATGCACGAGCTCATCCAATCCTCGGAACAACTTCATGAGGTAGGTACGACTTTATTAACTCCGTTTCACACTTGAGGAAACTGAAGCACAGAGAGGTTAATTAAGATGCCCAGGTTCACACCGCTCGGAAGTGCAGCAAGGCAGCACAGGGCAGAGCAAAGAGCCATGGAATCTGATACAGTTCACAGGTTTGAGTCCTACTGGTGACTTCAGGTGCGGCATCTTTCATCTGGACCTCAGGATACCGCCTTGTAAGATGGGACCTCCAGTCCTCCCGCCTGCAACCCTCCCATCTACACACATCACAGGAAGTATGCTTCCTGACCACCACACAGAAACGGGACCATTTTCCTACTCCCACTACCAGTCCAGATGCTTTGCCTCTGCTCTCTCCAAAGGGCAAGTCTTTTTAAACACTTATCGCATCCTGAGCAGCATCTGTCTATTCCACTAGACACTGAGCACATCAGGCACTCAGTAATTGGACTGAATCAACACCTCAAAACTTGGCATGTGTCTTCTGCTCCTGGTCTGGGGGCCAGCTGACCAAGACCTCAGGCTCCTCCCAGGAAGTTGACAGAGATGGCAGCCCACATGCCCAGAACTAGGTTCCGGTGGACCTACAAAGGCTGACACATGCCTTCCTCGCCTTCTCCCTAAGGCCCTTCGTAGGGACTCCTCACTCAATCCAAAAGTCAAGAGAGCCCGAGGCTGGCCAGAGCAACATACATACCAAAGAGGACAAAGACTGCAGGGCTTTCGAGTCTGGTCACCCTTACAAGCATTTACAAGCAGGCCCCTCACAGCTGGGCTTCCCTGGTGGCTCAGCAGAAAAGACTGCCTGCAATGTAGGAGATGTGGGTTTGATTGCTGGGTTGGGTAGATCCCCTGGAGAAGGAAATGGCAACCCAATCCGCTATTCTTGCCTGGAAAATCCCATGGACAGAGGAGCCTGGCAGACTACAGTCCATGGGGTTGCAAGAGTCGGACACAACTTAGCAACAAAACCACCACCACCACTACCCCCACAGTTAACCTTTTCTGGATGGTTTTCCATGCCTTTTCACAGCCACCCTCATGGCGGCCTGAGCAAGGATGACCCATGTACCCACCTCACAATCAAGAGAATGGACTTTGAAAAGTAAAGACCCCTCCAGCTAACAAGGCGTGTGAAACAAATTTGCATTCAGGTTTCTGTTCCTGTCAAGTTGCAAGCTTTTCCCATCTAACAACTCAGCAGCCACACACGGGAGTGGAATAAGACCGCTCTGTCCAACACAGATAAGGGGCACAGATGCCTCAGGGGACCATTTATCAGTGCCAGCCCATGCCAGGACCGCCTGTTCTGCCCCCGACAGGGGTGTTGGGGGGAGACAAGACACTGGTATTGAAGGGAGGGCTCCAAGACACACCAGAGGAGCCCGGGCACCAGAGGGCATCAGTGGGTAGCTTAAGTGTCCAGTTCACTAGCGTCAACTTGCTCTCCCAGAAAAATATGCTGCTATCACCATCGTATTAAAAGGTTCTAGGGGAAAACGTTAGGGCTTTAAAGAGAAAGGAAACTAACTCATCAAGCACTGGCCACTGAGAGACAACCATTTTACATATACAATCATACTGAACCCTCACAACGAACCCATCCAGGAATCACCATTTCCCCATTCTACAGACGGGGACACCAAGGCTTCAAAAGTCCGCCCTGCCAGGAAATGACAAAGTAGGAACAAGAACTCAGGTGTCTATCCCAGCTACCAGTCAGAACCCAAACCCTTCAAACTCCAGAGGATTCAGGGTCCAAGGTGGGGGAGCAGGGGGGCGGGGGCGGGGCGCAGGAATCGTAACACCGGAGAGAAACATTCCTAAAACTCATCTCAGCAAGACTACAGAAAACCCCATTACCCTGGCAAATCAAAAACAATCATTATTTCTATTTGCTGTAAGCTTCCAGCAACATGTATTAAAGAAGTTTATGTGAATCGTCTAATGCAGTTGTGCCGTGGTCAGAATTATTACCAAGCTAAAAAAGATTAATTTTTCTAAATACTCTAAACCCTAGACACTATTATAAAGGCTACAGCTAGTATAACATTTCTGTTATCTTGGCTGACAGGCCCTCAAACACACACGCCTCCCCTTTGGCGCTCTGGCTTAAGCTCACGCTCACACACACACACATACTCACCCACAGAGGTGGGAAGGTCGAGGGAAGGGGCAAGGCAGCTCTGGCCAGAGGTCCCTACTGGAGAACCCGCTTCCCTTGCAAAATCTAAGTGGCCTAAGGGATGCTGCAGGGAGAGCTGGGTGTCTCCCGCTCCCTTGGAGCAGTGGCTGGCACTCAGTTAACTCTTGGTCCAAGTCTGCAAAGGCTTAGCTAACAAAGATGGCATTATGCACAGACTGGAGCGCATGGCTGGTCTTGGAGTTCAAATGAAGTGACCACTGCCAAAAACTTTGTTTGGGTCCCCACCACTCCCCCCGCCCCACCTCCCGCCTTGAAATAAAGGGCAAGGATTTGCAATTTGGGGTCTTGCTGCCACTTGAAACCCATTAAGGTGGCCACACTGCCCGGATTCTGGCAAAAAGCAATTCCAGTTACTCATTTAGTGTTTAATTAGCTACCGATGGAGGAGTCTGGCAGCCTCTGGGGTTAAGAGGAGCTGCAACAAACGGGGCGGGAGCCCGAAGAAAGGCCACAACACGGTCTGAGCTCCAAGCAGAGCAGGGAAAGAAACAACTGTGTGTATGTTTTGTTTTTTATAATCTGCCACAGAAGGGTGCCAAGGGTCAGAGCCAAACGCAAGGCCGTGAACTTGCCAGACTTCTGGGCAGATAGCTAGGCTGGCTTATCGCGGGGGACAGCACGCCCCCAGCTCCTTGGAGCTGCCCCTGCCACGATGCCACCCTCTCACGCCCCTGCTCCCAAAGGGTTCTGGCAGGCGTGGACACTCCTCGCCTGGCAGGAACCTCAGCTCAGCACATTCAAGGAGAGCCCTCTCAAATATCACTTTGCTATTTCAAACCCACCAAGGACGCTGGACCCCTGCCACAGAGCCACAAATACCTCAGCTCCCATCCACACCTAGGATTCTGGGGCGCTTTTTGACTTTAACCAACCCACCTGGAGAGACAGGCTCACAGCGCGGGGTGCAGGGTGTGGGGGTCAGCTGAGTCCTGCTGGGGTGTGCATAAGGGTAGGAGAGCCAGCTCCACCGAGGCTGACCTGAAAGGGGTGGAAAGTCTTCAAAAAGGGAAACTGAGGCTCAACACCTGCCAAGGTCATGGACTCCACGTCCACTCTGAACCCCACGTTCTTCACTGGGGATGATGGATGGGGCTTGGGACAGCAACCATGAGCCTACTGAAATCATGCACAAAGTCTCCTCTGTGGGGATACATGCATTTTCTGGAAGGGAAGGCCATAGCTTTTCTCGGATTTTTCCTGCCAAGACAGCCACTGCAACATAACAAACTCCCTTCCCAGAGCCTGGGTCCCATCTCTGCCCGTGACTCTGCAATTCACCGCACAGGGGCTTTACTTTAATTCTCCCCTGAATTATTTCTTCAGTGACTATACACAGGCACGCTTTGGGTCAAATGCAAATACCTTCCCTCTGTTTTGTAGGAATTCTGTATCAAATGAAGGTTGTCAAAAGCTAGAAGGTAGAATCTAAAAAACTGGGAACTGGTCCCAGCTCTGCCACCTCCTGGCTGTATGCCCTGAGACAAGCCATCTCAACTCCAGGCCTCAGTTTCTTCATCTGTAAAGTGGGGGTCAGATTTAATAATAAAACCTGATCACCTGGCAGCTATGAAGTCAAACTACAACCATGCAATGATAAAGAGTTATGTAAAGTAGACCAACCTGAGTGTCACTGCTCTCCAACACCTTCAACTCAGACAACACTGAGCTGGTGGGTGGGAGTGTCCACTCCAAGAAAGGCCAGGACCAGACAGACATTGGTGTCTAAGAGAACCCAAGGGCTTCATCAGCATCTGAGAACCTCTGCTCTGGCCAGAGAAGAACAGCAAAGAAACCGCAGGCTGGGTCCCTGTGAGACTCCTCCCGTGGCCTCAGGGCTCTGCTGACTTCAGGTAAACCAATTTCTCAGAAAAGTCCATTCCAGGGACTGAACCCGCATCCCTGAGTTATGTGTGGTCAACGTCAGGGCACTCTGGCTTACACACAATGAGCCAAGCAAACTGAAGCTGCCAGGTGTGGAGGGGCGGAAACAGACTATGACTCAAATAAAAACTCACCAGTTCAAAGAAAATTTCAATCTCCTCTCCACTGAGTCACCTGGTTCATTCCCAGCCCTGTAGCCTGGCTTGGACCAGAGAGATGTACCTTTGAGGTCACCACACCCTAACCCACCACCAGGAAGCGGAGACCACCTGCCAGGAACACAGATTCACTTCCCTAGGAGAGCCAAGAGCAGGATCTTCCGCAATGAGGTCCTTCCCAGTCCCATGGGAGTCCCTTCTCACCCGCGCCCCACACATACTCACTACCTCTGAGGCCCAGGCAGGTACCTGAGCCTCACGGACAAACCATGAAAACCTCTGAATTCCCTTGGTTGAAAACAGAAGGCCAGTTACCACACACTCTTATTTACTTTATCTTCTAAAAAGGATTTAAGATAACACACATTACCACATTAAAATCACCTAATTCAAGATGGCCCAGCAAAAACCAGTCATTGAAAGACCATCTTCCAATATTCTACCAGCTATTCCAAACCAGGTTACTCACTGACCCCAGATTACCAAAATACCCCAAAATGGGTGTTTTTTCTTACCCACAGTTCCTTAATCCCTTCATCTATTTAGTATGCATGCCTACTATGTGCAAGGTATTGTGGGAGCTATAGAAATGAATAGTACTGTAGATAAATAGGCTCTAGCATGGAAAAAATTAATAAGCTGTGGTTAGAAAGACAAACCTGAATGGGAAGTTGGCCGGAATAGGTGCAAATACATCTGCCGTGGACCTTTGGGGCCAAGTCTTGGCAGCATTAGGAACACAGATTCTGGAGTCACTTATGACCTGTGTTTGGATCCTAATTGTTACAGCTATAATAACCATTCTGTGCCTCGGTTTCTTTATCTGCAAAACAGAGTTAACAACATGCCTTCTCTCCCAGGGCCACTGGCAGCTTGAAACAAGAGCTTGAACCTAGAGCACCAGGACAGGGGCCCAGCACGTCGAAAGCCATCAACAAAGGCTTTGGACAGGTGGTTTGTACAGACACTGAGACAAAGAAGTGATCAGAGTGTGCATGCAGCAAACGACCACCGAAGACCTCCACAAAGAAGCTAAAAAGTGGTATGATGGATAAGAGAGGCACTCACTCCAGCTAAGAGGAAGGGAGCCCAGGAAGAGGTTACAGCAGTAACTCTAGCTGGAAGGAGTTAGGGCAAAGAAGATGGTAGCTGTGGGACTGGAGAGACCACATGAAGATCTGAGAAGGACACAGAAAAGAGGGAGGGTTTCTTTTCATCAGTTTCTTAAATACTTTTTAAAATTCCCATTGCTCCTCTGCCATCTCTGCAACTCAATGCCCACCCTCCCTTAACTCTTTCACAATAAAGATGGTCCGTCCGTTCCCATCCCCCATTCATCACTCCAGCCCTCCTCTCACATGACCTGACTCTCAGGTCACATCACACCAAGTGGATCCCAATCCAGAAGAAAGGATCCCAAGATCTGTGAATCCTGGGCCTCAACCCCTGTGACTTCAGTTCTTGCTAGCATTTTCTAAAGGTCTACACCAACTTCAGCAATCTCTACACAATTCTGCTGCCCTCCCTCAACAAATTACCCATGCAAACTTTCACTGCCACCATACTGTTTTAAGACAGCAGACCAAACCACAAACTGCTAAAGAATCTTACGTTATTTACTAGGGAGCTAAACTTAGTTAAAAATCACTAACTTCTCTAAAAGACAGCACAGACATCCTACATCAAGAGAGTAACTTGAAATAGGAATCTCCACCAATCCCTACTCGAAGGTGGAACCATCTGCATAGCAGTTAAATACAGGCCACAGAGGAACTGGCTGTCCAAAGGTTTAAACACACAACACACACACACACACACACACACACACAATTTTTACTAATAGAAAGGTCAAATTCCCCAAGTATTTTTATATGGCTAATGTAACTCTTGGCCTCCGCCCCCATCCTCCAGCCTCCAGCTCAGGAAACCCTATGATCACCACCACCAATTTTCCCAGAAGAACCACATCACAAGTGAACCAGCCCTCTCACCTTTTATTACTAAAGGTTCACCAGGCCATAAGTACCATTTGCCAGCTTCTCTCCTTAAGCCCTGGAGAGGGCACAAGAACTGGTCAATCTCCTCAGCATCCCACACCCAGGAGCATTAACTTCACAGTCAGCAAAATTTCATCACATTGAATATTCTCAAAATCAGGGAGCCTCCAGCGGCATCTCTAAGTCCTCATACTACACAGAGACATTTTCACCACAAAGATACTCAGGGCATGGGACTTCACCACTTGTGAAACTCAACCAAACGGGTTCTGGCCTCCTAGGCCAGTTTCAAACTGCACGCAGGGAATGAACATGGCCTGGCCAAGTGGGTGGTCCCTGATGACATTCAAAAAACCAACTTCTGTGTCCTGGAGCTCAAGGGACCATTCCTCCCCACCTCAAGCACAAGTGGAAAATCAAATAACCCACCTCTTGAGTGCACATGTGTGCACACACATTAGACACACATACACACACAAACATTTAACTTTCTACAAGACCAACAAGAAGCAAAGGAGGCTGGGAAGATCTTCAGACCCTTCCCCTTCCACTCCACTCACCTCCAGAAGACCCTAACCTGCTTCACCCGAAACAGTCAAAAATCTGACTCCACCCCAATTGGAGTCCAATTTTTTTTAAGGGGGGGCTCAGTGGGAAATGGACAGGCAGTAGATCTCTCTCTTATATGCATTTTATAACTCTTAAGAAACTTACCCAGGGAGAGGGATTGATAGAGTAGAAAGCACTATACAATGTGATCAAACTTTCTTCACGAGAACATTTTGAACACAGTATTACGCATCAGCCAAGGACCTCAAAGTATACGTCTTGGTGGACACAACACAAGGCCCCCACTCACAAACACACAATGTGCACACACTGCTGCTGCTAAGTTGTGTTCGACTCTGTGCGACCCCATAGACAGCAGCCCACCAGGTTCCCCGTCCCTGGGATTCTCCAGGCAAGAACACTGGAGTGGGTTGCCATTGCATCTCTGAATGTGCACGCACGCACGCACGCACGCACACACACGCACGCACACCCCCCCCCCCCCCACCCGCCAAAAACATAATCTGAAAGATCACTCTGTGGAAAGTAACCTAAGAATCTATTTCACCAAAATCTCACTCAAAACACACCTTCTACTCCAAAACAAAAGTTTCATATCTGCTTTTTATTTTTCTTGACTGTGGTCAACTTTTTCACAAACCCGCACCAAAGAGGGTTGGTCACCCCCATCCCCCAGCAGACTGCTCAATCAGAACACAAACCGCACAGGGCTGAGCCCTGCACAAGGCCATTTAATGCTCCAGATAGGTGTCTATGCTCTTTTCCATAATTACAACATTATGAAATACCGTTTACCAAGTTAGACAGCTGCTGGAGGAGGGTACGGGGCGAGGACAGCAGGGAGGTGGGCAGGACAGAAAGAAAGGCAAGGAGAAAACAAAGACCACTGCCAACCGGCTGTGTATTTGCTTTTGGTACTAAAGAAGTTCAAGCTATCCAACCCTGTAATTATTGCCAGGATTAAAAATTTGTTACTCACGTAATCATGAAAGGCTTTTGCTTCACTTGAATGTTCACAAGTGTCTCGCCTTTCAGGAGCTGCACAGTAAAGGTCCCAAAATACACTGCAAGTCGAAAAATAAAATCAGATCCAGTTACTAATTATTACTTGTGTGCCCAATGGCAAGTGTTCGATGCATGGTACGAACAGCACCAGGTCTCCCCAAGGCTCAGTTCCACCTTTTCAGCCTTCGTTGGGCAAACTCAGTCTACAAAACAAAATGGACCCAACCTTTTTCGACAGCCTGGCATTTGTAGTAAGAGCAATAGTTCTCACCCTTCAAGCACCTACTATGTGCATGCCCATGACACTGCTTGTAACCCCCAAGAGCTGTAAGGTGGGTGATTTTATTCCCACTTTATACACAGGGCAACTAAGGCTCAAGCCCATTAGTACAACACACCCACGGATGCCCAGGGAGGACACGGAGGAATCCGGATGCAAATCCATGCCCGTCTCATCTGTGCTCCTATTAACACCCCCACCTCCACCCAAAATGGCTGCATTTCATTAAAAGATTAAATTGTCAAAGTCAAGACTATGATTCATATACACAGAAACCTGGGTGACTCTGGCAATAAAAAGAGCCTCCAGGTTCTTAACCCAGAGCCCATACCCTGGAGGCGTTTGGTGTGGTGTGAGGATTCTACCTATAGGAGTGGGTGGCGGGTCTTCTGAGCTTTTGTTTTCTGAGGAGTTGTGTGGTTGGGGCTGGCCACCCACGGACCCCTGCCAGCTCACCCGCACTCTCACCTAGGCCCTCCCCCAAGGCATTCCTATATAAAAACCATTGTTCCCCTGCCCATCAAAGAACATAAATCCATCACCCAAAGGTGAGGTTATGGATGACCAAGTATCTTGTTTTTCCACATTAATATAAAGCCCACCCCCACCCTCAGACAGCCACTTGTCCAGCAAAAGCAGGGTTAGGGGGGAGATTTCCCTGCCTAACTCCCCTCTGTGATTTCTGTATGGTCACCCCAACGCTTTGCATTATGTGAAAACAGACAGACAAATCCTTTGTCAACCAATAAAACCCTATACAAACATGAGGTCGTCAGTGGTATCAACAAGCAGCCTTAGAAACCCTCTCCAGGTCAAGAGCCCGAGGCCCAGGGATGGGAACCCGCTTGAAGGGTAAAGTGTGCACCAGAGCGGAGGTCTGACTCCTGGACCAGCGCTCCTGTAGTCATCACAAACAGCCAGCCCAGAAGAAACCATCTCAACTGCCAGTTCTGTCTGTCAGCGGACAAGCATCTCACTCCAGGTGCGCGAGGAACGCAGCCTGGCCCTCTTCAGATCTGCTCCACCGCTTCCTCCCACTCCAAAGGCTGCGGTCATCTGCTCGGTGTCAAATCACAGAGTCCCCACTGCCGGAGCCCGGCACGACACACTCTAGTTCCCAGGGCAGAGATAAGGTTGGAGAAGTTGTGTATGTGTGTGGGGGGGCGGGGGGTGGGCAGGGGGAGGCAGTGATTAAGCACAGAACAGGATAATCGGGAACTTTTACTAACTGCAGAGGGAGGACATTCTACTCCTACTAACAGCAGAACATTCCTTTCTGTGCTCTGAGGCTGCACACATTTGATTAACTTCCTCTACATGCTACATTTCTAACACGACAAACTCCCTAGCCCCTTCTGAGTAATTTTTACTCATAAGCCTAAGTTTCTGCAAAGTCCGTGGTGGCCGGACCGGCCAGCCCCAACCACACAACTCCTCTCAGAAAACAAAAGCACAGAAGACTGGCCACCCACTCCTACAGGTAGAATCCTTACACCACACCAAACGCCTCCAACTCTGCAGTTGCGAGGTTGGCAGAAGTAATTAAAAACTCATCTTCTCTGCAGCAAGTTAGAACAGACACTTCATCCCCCTGCATCTCAAAGACACTTGAAACAGTAACCCGAGCTGGCGGTCAGGTAAATGTGCTAAGATCCCAAGATGGGGCACTGCACTCCAGCAAAATATCAAAAGCCACTCTGCTCTCTTTTCCTTTTGAAAAAGATGTCAAAGACTCCACCAATCGGTCCCACAAAACACCCAAGTCTTACACTCAAAGCAACTGCTCCAGCTAAACCTAAGCCTCCCTCCTGGGGGACTGCAAACCAGGAGCAGATCTCTGGTGGTCCCAAGCAGGCAGGCCCAGGGGCCTGGGAGAGGGTCACAGAAACAGCCCCCAACTACCAAGGACAGGCATTTGCCAGGTCTCAATAAAATGAAACCTGGAGGTTTTAGGGCTATTTAGAGGGGTGGGGGTTTGGGGGCGGGAACATCCAGTCAGTCTGAATCAGTATCTTTAGAGGAAGTGGCAGCCTCGTCTTGCTCTTTCTCAGGGTGCCTGGAAAAGGTCCCCCTGGATCTTTCTCTCAAAGTTTCGAGCTTATAGGAGAAAAAGGAAGGGACAGGCCAGTTGTAAAACAGACCTGGTATCCCCGCCACGGGTCCTGCCCCACCCCCACTCCCTCTAATTAAAGCAGCATGCAGAATTGACAAAAATCCTTCCAGGTTTTTTCCAAGCCCATGCTTACTGCTTCAGAGTGAGATGTAAAAGTAAGGCAGTTCTATTGCAACACCAGGCACGATTAGTAGGTTCTCACCACTGGGAAAAGAGGAGGCAGAAACTTTAGGCATCGACCTCTTCTGCCCTTTCCCTTCTCTGCCAGTCCTGGTCTGAGGGCCCAGAGGCGTCCTGCTCTCTACAATGCTGAGGACTAAAGCAGAGGGAGCCTGCTCCAGACCCCCTGTCTTTGTTCACTTGGACCCCGGGGGGCTCAGAAGAAAACAAACACACACACACAAAACTATCACAAACTTACCACCACCACGAGTGCAAAAACCCAGGCGGTTCTCCCAACGTGATGTTTTTTTCCCATCGAATCTAGAATGGAGGGAACAGAGACAGATCAGGGCAGCAGAAGGAAGGGGTGGGCTGGGGGCTTCCCGGAGCCAAAAGGCTGTGAAGACCAACTAACAATAAATGCCAAAAGGTGATAAAAATTCAAAATGGTGGCCACAGTGGCTGCTCCAGAAAACAAAGGCTTTAAGAACGATGGGGAGGAGGGGGTGTCAAGAAACTGGATGATTGGGGGAGTTCCACTCACCTCCGATAAGAAGGTCTGTGCAGATTTCTGTGCTCCTACATGCAGTAAATATTCGTAGACATATAAAGCTAACCTGGAAAGTGGGCAGGGGGCACAGAGAGAGAGGGAAGGCGTCAGATCACACTGGGTGCTCGCTCCTGGACCGTGCCAGCCGGCTTCCAGCCCTGTCCGTGCTGTCCCACTGTGGCCCCGACCAGAGGTGAGCAGCTAGCTCGGTCCTGCCTGGGGCCAAGGGTGCGAGCAGTTAGGGGGTGGGTACCAGGAGACGCGTTTACTTCAAGCCGCGGGGGCTGCAGAGCAGCCCCCGAACTTGAACTTCCAAGTAGCGTCGGGACCAAACCCACCTAGGTCTCTCAAACTCGCAAACCGCCCGACCCCAGAGCCTCGCTTCTTTTCCCGACCTACTCCTTGCCACCAACCCACCCTCTACCCAGTTTTGAGGGTCCGGGGAGACTCAGTCCTGGACTCCGGGGTGCTCCGCGCGCTCTGGAGAGGGCACCAAAGGGCGGCCCTCACCACCTCCTCCCAAAACAACTGTCCCCCAATCTAGGGCCAAGCCGGCGCCGCCGTCCCTGCCCAGCCCGGCGCCCCGGAGGGCGCGGGGCCGGCGGTGAGGCCGAGGGCAAGGAAGGCAGAGCACTCCCGGCCGAACAAAGCCCCCGGCACGCACTCCTCAAGCCGCGGGCGGACAAAAGGAGCCTTCGGGGCTGCAGAAGCCACGCGCCCCCTGCTCGCGCCCGGTGGGCAAAGTGCGGTCACCGCCGCGAGCTCCCCGGCCGGGGCGGATGCCCCGGCCGGCTCGCAGGACCTCGCCCACCCCTCTCCGCGGGCCCCCGCGCCCGGCACGCCCCGGGGCCACCAAGTGTCCCCTCCCCGGCGGCTCCCCCCGACGCCCCAACCTCAGCCGGCTCCCAACAATGGGCTCTCCCACGCCGCCCGCCGCGGCCTCGGGAAGGGGCCAGGCTGGCGGCGCCGGGGCCCGGAGCGCAGCAGCCCCCGCCCGCCCACCTGCCTCCCACCACCCGCCCGCAGCCCGGCGGCGGCACGGCCGCCACTTGGAAAATAGGGCTTACTTTTCCCGAGCCTGCCCGTCCGAGGGCACCGCCGAGCCTTTGCCTTTGGCAAACATGGTTTGCAGAGAAGAGGACGCCGAGCCTCCTCACCGCCGCCGCCGCCGCCGCCGCTACCGCTCCGGCTGCTCCCGAGCTGCCCCCTCGCTCCCGGCCCCCTCCCAGGCGCTCGCTCGCACACTCGCTCGCGCTCTCCTCGCCGCGTTCCCCTCCCTCCCCCCCAGGCGCTGGCTCCGCGCTCTTTCCAGCTGTCAAAGCGTCAGCCCCGGCCGCGGCCCCATTGCCCTGGAACTCCTCCCGCGCCGGCTCGGCCTGGAGTGCCGGTGCCGCCGCCGCCGCCGCTCGCCCGCCGGCCCGGCTGCCCACTGGCTCGCTCGCGCGCCCGCCCGCCCGGCTCCGCCTGCGCCGCCCTCTGCGCCTCCTGCACCGCTGCCGCCGCCGCCGCTGCCGCTGGTCTACTTGGAGCTCAACCGAACGTGGCTACCCCGGCGAGGGATCGAGGCGGGCGTCAACGTCCCGCGATTGATTGGCGCCTCGGCCAATCTGGGCGCGGGGGCGGGCCCAGGGCGGCCCGGGAGGGACGCCCTGTCAGCGCCCGGCCGCGGCAGTCCCCGCTGAGGCCGCCACCGAGGAGCCGCTGTCCCTGCGCTTGCGGGCGAACTGGGGGTGTCCGGGGGCGCGAGCCTCTGTTTTCTCTAGATGTAGGGAGAGGACGCGAATCGAGACGGGGGAACTCTAGTCTCCTGGCACCCGCGAAGAGGGGGTCCGACCCGCGGTCTCCGCGGCGTGGACCGCTGGGGAGCGGGTGGGGGGCGGGGGGCGATGCGGCATAGTCGGAGGGGAGGGGGCGCGGACCCCTGAGCCGAGCACCGGCTCCCTCCCGCCACGTCTCTCTCCCTTATCTGCCCCTCACCTCCCCCCGCCTCAGCCCGCGCCAGCCCAGCCCTGATCTCCCCCTCCCCCTCGCCTGCCCTTCCCGTGGGCTCCGACCCCGACCCCCTCCCCAGACTCCTACTCGCCCCCACCCTTGGCCGCCCCGCCCGTGGTCCTCCCTTTCGCCTAGTCTGGCTTCGGAGCGCCGGGCCCGGGGCTCCACGCTGAGAGCTGGGCGGCTCGAGCCGGCGCTGAGGCGCGCGGCTGCTCCTTTACTAGATCATTAAAATACTTTGGAAAACCCCAAAGTGGAGTTGCGCGAAAATGGCCCTTGGCCTGCTTTGGGGAACCTGGGAAGGGACTGAGGACTTGGGCTAAGAGAAGGGAGAGTGATTGCTCCCAAATTTCCAAGATCTGCCCGCCCTAGCAAGTTAGCCCCTCGGCTTCTCCGGGAGAGATGGTGCCATTCTAGGGTAGATGGGGTTGTCACCTGGGCGCCCCGCTGCGCGGAATGCGCGCCACAGAAATCTGCAAACTTCAAATAAATGGAGCTAAATTGGGGAGTCGGGTACGAGAGCCAGGCGTGGGGGGAGGGGAAGCTTCCATTGTCAGTGACCCAGGTGTACAATGGGAAATTGAGGGGGGCTGGCAGAGTGACCCAGCTATTTGCTCCTGACTCCTTTTTGCCCACGCCGAGAACCCGAGGACACACTGAGTGTCCCTCATTAGACACTCTTATGACGAGAAACCAACCAAACAGGGCAAGACTCCCCCATTTTCAGACTGTTTTTAGAGCGCGGTTCTCTTTAAATGTGATAAAACACTGTCTCTTTAAAAGAGTCAAGCAGAAAAAGCTGTGTAAGCGCTGATTGGCTGCCTGTTTGGATACATCTTTAGGGGAGCCTTGAAACTGTTAGCCTAGGTTGATTTTTTTTTTTTTTTTTTTTAACTGCGCTGTTCCAATAAACAAGTAACGCCCCTCCCCCTAACATGCCTCGCACCAAACAATTAAAGGATAGGTCAGTGTCCTGGGGAAAACACGTTTCAAGTAGGAAAACTCAGAACTAGAATCAACAAAATAAGGGATAATTCACTACCATTAAAGTTTGCTTATTTTGATTTGTCGACGAGAGAAGAAGGGGCTTTAAAAAGAAATGCCCCTGCAGCAAACAGACGGCATTGGTTCAGGAAGGAGATTCTGGGTGCATTTTTGGAATAATGTTCTACTCAGTATAACAGCTTCCTTAAATTAGAATACAGCCAGGCCCTACCAATGCCTCTGGACGCACTCTGTTCTCTGCTGGGACCTAGAGCTTGCAGGGAAAGGAGGCAGAAAAAGGGAAACACTCCTAGTCTCTGGTTGTCTGCGTGCTAGCTCCTAGTTTAAAGGTTGTTTTGTGAATGAGGGAAGCATGGAGGTTGGGAGGGAGTTGAAATACAACGATAGGGAAGAGAAGGAAATAATTACAGTTATTTTTCCCCCAGGCGGTTTAATTTAATAGGGCTAACTTAAGGTACCTTAGAGCCCACACTAATTAAATTGTCCTGCTCATACCCTTCCCCTGAACTTCTATTTTTGATGGGCTAGGAATGGCCAGGAATGGCTTGTCAACAGACTGACTCACAAGAAGCCTGACTCATCTTGGGTCTGCAAGGCCCACATATTATGAGTATCATGAGTGTGGGTTAGGTCCTGGCTCAAGGAAAATACTGCCCTTCTCTGGCCCTGTCTATCAAGTTGGCCATGCTTTGTCAGAGTCAGGGTTGCAACACAGGTATATCTGTGTATCATTTTCCTCATCTGTCAAATGGGAAAGGGGGATCTTTAATATCTCTTTAGAGTCTGATGTTCTATGACGCTAAGATTTCCTTTCTATAGTTTTCTTTCCTCACACCCCACCCTGAAAAAAAGGACGAGTACCTCCTTCCAGAACAGGTGTGGCATGCATTTGAGGAACCTGTGCCAGGCTCTCTGTCCCTGTGGTCTGCCCTTCCCTGAAACTTGACAAAGAATGTTGGTAGGTTGGTGGTGAACCTAAAAGAAATAGTAGGAGGGCCCAGGCAGATAGAGAAAGGCGGGTGCCATAGCCTCCCAGCCTGCTGGAGAGAGGGAAACTGATGGGTTCGCAGGAAGCAGGACCACTCAGCAGCCCCAGCACAATAACCCAGAATGCAGTCAGATCAGAAGCAAACAACCTACCCAGGAATGGCACTGTCTCTGTAGAACAGCTGAGGGACTAACATGACAGGTGGGCAGAACTTGGAAATTTGGGAGCAATGGCTCTCTTCACTTAGGTCCTCCATCCATTCCCCCAGGCTACTTTTCTCTGTTGGATCTCCTAATATCTCCCAATGGACCTTCCCCGCCACCGTCTTCCACCACCTCCTCTGGCCTGGTCTCTCTGCCTGGAGTGTCTCCGACCCCACCCCTCTTCTTTGATCATTCTTTAAGGCTTACATCCCCTCCAGTGCCTCCTCCATGAAAACTTCCCTGTTTTTCACTCCCAAAGTAAAACCCATCCCTTTAACCCTCTGCTTGGTCTAGTTTTTTGCTTAACCTCCAGTAGCTCTCTGTTCATTCTGCCCATTGTTGTAGCCTTTTGTTTACTGTCTGTCTCCCCAGCCAGAGGTGGTGGTGGGGGAGTGGGAAGGAACCAACTCTGAGTCATCTGTGTCTCCAGCACCCAGCCCAGGTGCAATACCTGTGTGCAGTTAACACTCCATGCACACACCAGGGGCTACAGGGAGCAAGAGAGGAAAAAGTGATCCCATTCCCCAAAGTCACTCCGGGGTAGGTAAGGAAATAAGAAATGGACACCACCAACAGTAAGATTAGATAGGACCACACCTCCAGCTTCGCCCCACCACCTAAACTACAACAGCTTGGAAGTACTGTACTTTCGGTTCCCAGAATACACTGAGCTATTTTACATATCCACCCTAGGCTTCTTCTTTCTTCCTCGCTCTCTATTCCTCCCTCCCTCCTTTCTTCCCTCTTTCTTTCCCTTCTTTCTTTTCATTTAGGACATATTTATTGAGCATCTATGTACTGAGCACTGTTCTAGGCAGTGGATAATAAACCAGGCAAAATTCCACGGAACTTACACTGCTGTGAAATCCTCTGCCCCCAAGCATTTTCCTGTTACAAACTCCTAATATTCTAAAATTCCGTCTTGGAAAGCCTTCCCAGGATGCCCTCTAGGAGCTCCTGGTCTGGGCCAGAGGTCCCCTGGAAGCCCCTCTGCCTCTCCTTAACCATGACCTTTGGTTGGCCGCCCCTCTGCTTCTCTCTGACCATGACCATTTGGTTGGCCACTGTGCATGAGTGTGGTCAATGTGCATTGGCCCCACAGGAAAGTGATTACCTCTCCTCACAGTCAGGGGATGATCTTCATTCCCCTGTGGACCTCCAGTACCCAGCCACAGTGGTGAAAAGAATAGGACAAGTGAGTAACTGAGTTACCAGAATGTGGAAGAACAAGCAGGTGGGGTGGAAGAGGGGAAGGAGAGGTGGATTCCCAGCTTAGGCTAGGATGGCCACTCCTTTACTCAGCTGCCAGAAACTAGAGGGCAGAAATTCTGGGCTCTAGGATCAGGTTGGTGGGAGCCAGGCCTCCAGAAGTTGGCACTTAAAGGAAAGAGACTTCAGGCCCTTGGGCTCAACCCTGATGGTTGTGCTTGCCAAAGATGCCAGAGGTTTGCAGCTCTATATCTATGTTCCCCACAACTGCTGAGAGGCTGGGGGCTGCCCCGCTGTTCCTCCAACCCCCGCTACTCGGATGTTCAAACGGATGCTGGGCCTGCAGCCCATCCCCCTCCTGCTCACTGGGTCCTGGAATTTCGAGGAGGCACCTCTGGTCTATTCCTTGGACTACTCTGCCCAGCAAGGCTCCTACCCAGACTGATCCACCCCAGTTTTTTAGCAGAAGTTTCCCCAAGGGCTTTGGGGGCCTCCATGGGAGCAGTGCAAACTCCAGGTCCAAGGGACCTGGCTCAGGGCTTTGCTGATAGACCTTGGGCAGGTGATTGTCCCCTCTCTGAGTCTGTGTGTGAAATGAGGATGTTAAATGAGGGAACTGATGGGGAGTCACTTGCTGGGCTGTCAGTCAACACTGGCAGAGCCCCCAGTTCTGACACCTTTGGACAATGGAGAGCCACTACTCTGATGGTTGTGTGGAGGCTCCTCAGAGACAGTAATTGGGGAAACATTTTGTAAATGGAAAATGATGATTACTCCTGATGTTATTAGCCTAGCAGAGCCAGCAAACAAAGAGGTGCTCAGGAAGAAGGAAAAGGATTTAAGTTTAAAAATCAAGTGTGTTTTTACAACATCTTCTGAAGGACATAAACTTGTCCTGAGCCAACCTGTAGCAAAATGGGTTTTAGGCAATTTTTTGGATAGGTTTAGTTCTGTCTGGAAAGTACCTACTATGTGCTGAGCCTTGAGCCAGGGACACTTGGAAGTACAAGAATATACGAAGCAAGGTCATGCCAGGGCGGGCAGGGGCCAGGATGGTGACGTTCTGGTCCTTCCTCGGTTCCTGCTGCACCTACTCCACCTCCTGTCCAGAGTGCCTGGCCTGGAGTTCAATCCCGTGAACTCAAGGAGAAGGCTCCATAAAGCTTTCTGCTGTGTTCAGTCCCAGGAGAGTGTTCCCCTCTTGCCTCCTCCATCCTGCCTTGGGCCAACATCCCTCTGTTTTCATTCACCTGCCACATCTTTGCTCCTGCTATTCCCTTTGCCTGGAACACTTTCTTCCAAATAAAGGCTTCCCCTTATTCCTTCACTCCCCCCAGGTCTCTGATCAGACATCACCAGAACCCTCCCTAATGGACCTCTATGGAATGGCACCTGCTCCCCCCTTATCCTGTTCTATTTTTCTCCATAGCAACCATTACCACCTGACATATGTTTGTTTATTTTTTTCTTACCTATTTCCCTCATTAGAATTTAAGCACTGTGGGTGGGAGTTTTATCCTCACTTTTAGAGCTGGTACTCAATAAAAATGTGTTAAATGTTGAATAAAATAATTCACTTAGCAAAGGCTTCCTGAACATCTGGCATGGACTGGGCATCACAGTAGTTGCTAAGAATATAGATAATCTCCTTCTGTGTGAAGTTTACAGCCCAGCAGGAAAGATGAGGTTAATTCTGTAGGCACACAGGTAAACATGTTCTGATGAACTGGACCAAGGAGAGGATGATCCCATAGGGGAAGGTGTGGTGGTCAAGGAGGCCTTCTCTGTGGAGGTGATGTTTGAATTCTAAAGGATGTGTGAGAGTGAACTCCTAAAGGGAGAATGTTCCAGGCTGGGAAGGCAAGTCTCTTCAGCAGGGCGGAAGCTACCAGGTGGAGTTATTGCTAGCTGGTCCTCATGGCAGGAGAAGGATGCCCAGCCCTTCTGCAGGTGTCCCTTGCCATGATATCAGAGAATCCCCAGAGCAGAAAACAAGAGCTCTTTCCCACAGCTAAGGAGAGGTACTGCGGGGTAATGCTTCAGATAGGGTGTTACCATAGCAATGCGTCTGAGCTAAGTCACTTAGGTCATCATCTGACTCTTTGCGACCCTATGGACTATAACCCACCAGGCTTCTCTGTCCATGAGATTCTCCAGGCTAGAATACTGGAGTGGGTTGCCATGCCTGTAGCAATGGCTGGAGTGAAAATGGGCTGACCACTTTCACACTCATCATGATGGCAGCTATGGAATAAGAAAGAAACAAAGAAAAAAGCAAGTATTGGCAAGCATACAGAGAAATTGGAACTCCTGGGCACCATTGGTGGGAATGTAAAGCTGCACAGCCACTATGGAAAACAGGATGGTGATTCCTCAAAAAGTTGCACATAGAATTACCATGTAACCCACCAATTCCATCTCTAGGTATAGACCCCAAAAAACTGAAAGTAGGATTCAAACAGATATTTGTATACTGATGATCATAGCAGCATTATTCCGAATAGCTGAAAGATGGAATCAACTCAAATGTCCATCAATAGATGAATGGAAAAACAAATATGGTATATCCAATCAATGGAATATTATTCAGCCTTGAAAAAGGAATGCAAAAATCTGACATGTCTGCCACATGGATGAACCTTAAAGACATTATGCTATGCTATGTGAAATAAGCAGACACAAAAGGACACAAAATGTTGTATGAATCCACTCATATGAGGTACCTGGAATAGTCAAATTCAGAGAGATGGAAATTAGAACAGTGGTTGCCAGAGTTGATGAAGGAGAGATGGGGAGTTAGTATCTAATGGGTACAGAGTTTTGTTTGGGGAAGATGAAAAAGTTTTGGTGCTGATGGTTACACTACAATATGAATACACTTAATGCCACTAAACTGTATGTTTAAAATTGGTAAAAAAAAAAAAATTATGTATATTTACCACAATAAAAAAAAAGAGGGAAAAAGAAAAACTAGGGTGAGACCGATGAGGCACAAGAGGGGTACAATGCAGGATATCATGAGGCTTCAGGGAGGCACTGAAAAAGGGGGAAGGTTTAAATTAACCCAGTGGTGGTGGGGTAGAATGGAGTGGGAGGTGGTCAGGGAAAGCTGTCTGGAGGAGGCCAAGTTTAAGTAGGAGTTAGGCGGTGGGGGGCAGGTGTGGGACATGTTTCTGACAGAAGGGACAGCATAATTAATTATTTCATTCCGCTGAGGCTGGACTCTTCAGGGCCTTGGGTGTCCTGCTAAGAAGTTTGGTCTTTGTCTGCTGATAGGAGCTTTAACCAGGGGATGACCTATTGGTTCTTCAGAAAGGGCACTCAGGGGGCCATTGTGGAAAAACCAAGGGTGGAGTTCAGTGATGGGCCAGCGGCAGCTGCAGTGAAGGGTGCTAGAGCTGGCTAGGTGGGAAGAAGCTGAAGGGTGAGAATTTCCGGGGCTCGGTAGCTGAAAGGATGTAAGGACGCTAAGAGGACTCCCCAGCTTCTGGTGTGGGTGACGGGTCTGCCAGTCTGGGAGCCCCCTGAGGTGGAGCAGGTCTGTGGGTGGGGAGTGTGAAGAGGTCATGTGATAAGTTTGAAAAGCCCATTGGCTGTTCAGATGGAGATATCCAGGAGACAGGTAGATAATGAGTCTGGAGCCCGGGAGACCAGTCTGCCCCAAAGATGTAGCTTGGAGAGCCATCAACATCTAGAATTTAGATTCAAGCGGAAAGGGTAGCTTAGGTGCCCCAAGCATAACCTGTGAGGAAGAAGACATGAGGGCTTGGTGCCCACAGTGTGGACCTCAGGGCATCAGCGATGCTAATGCTCCTGAAACCCGCTCCTACCACAGTTTCAGGACCCCAGCTCTCTCCTGATTTCCTTCCTTCCCCTCTGACTCTTCTGTTATCCTTTGAAGATTCCTTTTTCTCCAGCCTCCTCTTAAAATTTTATTAGTCAGGCTATTGCTGATCCAATGTTACATAACAAAGAGCCCCCATGTTTCAGTGGCTTATAATAAAAGTTGTTTCTTTCTCACTCACATGTCCACAGTCAACTGGACAGTTCTGCTTCAGAGTGTAGTTTGAACCTGCTCTGTGGGTCTCCGCTGCCGGGGCTCAGGCTGAGAGGCAGAAGCTGCCTGGCATGTTTTTAATTTTTTTTCCTCTGGCTTGTTTTTTTTAGAGTGGGAGAAAAGAGCACCAGGAGCCAAGCCAGCCATGCAAGCGTTGCATCTGCTCACAAGTCACACAGTCAACCTCAGCCTCAGTGGGGCAGGGAAGACTATACCTCTCACAGGAAGGGGGTGGATATTTGCTGAACAGTAACACAGTCTACCACAGATGAGCATCTCTCAGGCTGTGTGCTTGACTTTCTCTTTCTTGTTGGGCAAGTTCAGCCATGCACTTGGCATAGACCACACCTGACCTTCGTGATGATTTGAATCTATCCCACTGACCCAGAGTTTTCTCTCAGCATTATATCTGTGTCATTACAAGGCAGTCCCCTCTGGATATTCCTCGAGCACGTCAGAGCTCAAGTGTCCAGAACTGCACTCTTCCTTTCTCCCTATCTGATTCCTATTCAGTCCCTATTTCTATATACCACATCAGCACCTAGCCAGTTACTTGGGCCAGAAACCTGAGCATAGATCTCCGTTCCTTTTCTTCCTCACCTCCAGCCAGCACCAGGGTTGATCAGTTGGATCTAGTAAATTCCCCACGGTTTCTCCCTGCACCGTCATTGCTGCATTCCAGTCCTAGATTCCAACCCCTAATGGATCTCCCTGCCTTTAGCCTCTCCCCCACTATCCCTCACCAGACAGAGGGATGCATTAAGGCACAGATATGACCATGGCATGCCCCTGCTTCAGTACTTAAAACTGGTTCTCTTAAAACTCTGCATCTCATGCAGGATGAAGCCCAAGGTCCTCAGCAAAAAAGTTCAAGGTCCTTCACAGTCTGGCTTCTGTCTCTCTCTGCAGCCCGTTGCTCCCCAATGTCCTGAGCAGCAGGGGTGGATGTGATGATGCCTGGGACTTTGCAGCCCACAGAGGAAGCAGACAACTCCACTGGTACTTATGATACATGTGACAAGTGTCATGTTGGAGTATAAAGGTGTTTTACATATTGCAGTGGTGCTAAGCTGGTGCAGAGGGTCAGGGAAGGTGGCCTGGAGAAGGTGGTCTTCCTTGGACCATAATGCGAGTGGACAGGCATTCTCAGAAAGAAGGTGAAGATGGAGCTCTGAGGAGCACTAGCAGGTCTGTTGGAAGAGAAGCTGGAGAAGGAGACCGAGGAGGACTGTCCAGAGGGGCCAGTGGGGAGGAACCAGGGGAAGGGTGCCAGGGAAGACAGTGCTCCAAGGAGAATGCTGAATGCCCAGTGGTGGCTGAGCAGCAGAGTGCACAAACAAGGCTTTCAGATAGCCGGTGAGAGCAGTTTTAGGGGAGTGATGGGGACGGAGGCCGATTGTGCTGATGGACATGTGGTAGGGGAGCCATATAGAGACAGTCCGTGAAACCTACTCTTTCAAGAAGTTTGGCTGAGGGGCTTTCCTGGTGGCTCAGAGGTAAAGAATCCACCTGCCAACACAGGAGACATGGAATTGATCCCTGATCCGGGAAGATGGCACATGTTGTGCAGTAAGGAAGCCTGTGCACCACAACTATTGAACCTGTGCTCTAGAGCCGGGCAACTGCAACTGAAGCCCGTGCCTTAGATCCAGTGCTCCACAGCTAGAGAAGCCACTGCAATGAGAAGCCTGTGCATTGCAACTTGAGAGTTGCATTCTCCGCTAGTACAGAAAAGCGCACATAGCAACTAAGACTCAGCACAGCCAACAATAAATAGGTAAAATTGTTTTAAAAAGTAGAAGTTTGGCTGAAGCCTGGACAGGAGGGGTTGTGGGGGAGAATGGTTCCATGTATATGTATGGCTGAGTGCCTTCCATGTTCACCTGAAACTGTCGCAACATTGTTAATCGGCTATGGGTTCAGTTCAGTCGCTCATCGTGTCCGACTCTGCGACCCCATGAATCACAGCACGCCAGGCCTCCCTGTCCATCACCAACTCCCGGAGTTCACCCAGACTCACGTCCATCGAGTCAGTGATGCCATCCAGCCATCTCATCCTCTGTCGTCCCCTTCTCCTCCTGCCCCCAATCGCTCCCAGCATCAGAGTCTTTTCCAATGTCAACTCTTCACATGAGGCGGCCAAAGTACTGGAGTTTCAGCTTCAGCATCATTCCTTCCAAAGAAATCCCAGGGCTGATCTCCTTCAGAATGGACTGGTTGGATCTCCTTGCAGTCCCAGGGACTCTCAAGAGTCTTCTCCAACACCTCAGTTCAAAAGCATGAATTCTTCGGTGCTCAGCTTTCTTCATAGTCCAGCTCTTGCCTCCATACATGACCACTGGAAAAACCATAGCCTTGACTAGACGGACCTTTGTTGGCAAAGTAATGTCTCTGCTTTTGAATATGCTATCTAGGTTGGTCATAACTTTCCTTCCAAGGAGTAAGCGTCTTTTAATTTCATGGCTGCAATCACCATCTGCAGTGATTTTGGAGCCCCAAAAAATAAAGTCTGACACTGTTTCCACCGTTTCCCCATCTATCTGCCATGAAGTGATGGGACCGGATGCCATGATCTTCGTTTTCTGAATGTTGAGCTTTAAGCCAACTTTTTCACTCTCCACTTTCACTTTCATCAAGAGGCTTTTGAGTTCCTCTTCACTTTCTGCCATAAGGGTGGTGTCATCTGCATATCTGAGGTTATTGATATTTCTCCCGGCAATCTTGATTCCAGCTTGTGTTTCTTCCAGTCCAGCGTTTCTCATGATGTACACTGCATAGAAGTTAAATAAGCATGGTGACAATATACAGCCTTGACGTACTCCTTTTCCTATTTGGAATCAGTCTGTTGTTCCATGTCCAGTTCTAACTGTTGCTTCCTGACCTGCATAACGATTTCTCAAGGGGCAGGTCAGGTGGTCTGGTATTCCCATCTCTTTCAAAATTTTCCACAGTTTATTGTGATCCACACAGTCAAAGGCCTTGGCATAGTCAAGAAAGCAGAAATAGATGTTTTTCTGGAACTCTCTTGCTTTTTCCATGATCCAGCGGATGTTGGCAATTTCGTCTCTGGTTCCTCTGCCTTTTCTAAAACCAGCTTGAACATCAGGAAGTTCACGGTTCACATATTGCTGAAGCCTGGCTTGGAGAATTTTGAGCATTACTTTACTAGCGTGTGAGATGAGTGCAATTGTGCGGTAGTTTGAGCATTCTTTGGCATTGTCTTTCTTTGGGATTGGAATGAAAACTGACCTTTTCCAGTCCTGTGGCCACTGCTGAGTTTTCCAGATTTGCTGGCATATTGAGTGCAGCACTTTCGCAGCATCATCTTTCAGGATTTGAAATAAATATCTTTGGTGTTAAAAAAAAGTAAAATAAAAAGAAGTTTGGCTGTGAGCAAGTAAGAGACAGACCAGCCCCTTGGGGTAAGGAACTTTGCTTTGTTTGGGTTGAAGACGGGAGAGGCTAGACCTGTGTAGATGCTCATTAGAAGGAGGGAGTAGTGAGGAAGAGGCTGGAGGTCCTAAGTAGATGTGCAACACGATGTAACAGCAAAGTTCCTAAGAAGCTGAGAAGGTAGGAGCCAACACCAACGAGAACCTCTCTGGGAATAAGACAAGGAGCCTGGGTCTGCGCGCTCGAGGTACTCACTGTCTACAGGGGGTGGGCGGGGGGCGGGGACCTTCGCCAAGGAGATAAGCTTGGAGCTGGGGCTTTGAAGGTTGAGCAGGAGTTTGCTAGGCAACCCAGCAGGGACAAAGGGATTCCAGGCAAGACAGCATCATGACACCTAGGACAGCTAACCGGTGAGAGTCCACGGTTGGCTCAGGGGGTTCTGGGGGTGACGTGATGCAAGAGGGGCACTGGCGAGCTTTGGCACCTTCTGCGTTGACTTTGTGAGTAACTGGGAACTCGGGACCCAACATAATGGGCACCTGTGGACCCCAAAGGAAGCCAGGGACTGTGTCCTGTTTACCTCTGTGCCACCCAGAACCTGGTTGACAGGTGCGCTGAGTGAATGAAGAATCTGTATTCCGACAGAATACGTCCACCCTGAGGGTGACTGTTGTGAAGACTGCAGGCTTTTCTCATCCAAGTCATTCATTGCCCTGGGCTGGGGTACCCACTGAGCACGTCCCTGGGACCCACCCCTCCCATGGGGTCGGCCCCTGGGGGGCCAAGGACTAGAAAGCCTGCAGATGAAGGAGGGTACGGCAGCGACACTCTCCCCCAGCTATCTGGGGCACTCTCAGAGCCGAGCTCACCGGCTCATTCTCCCATTCTGAGCTCCGTTTCCACGGAAACAGACATCAGCAACCGTCAAAGTCCCTGCTTTCAAACATAGGTCTCTTCCAAAACTTACTCTCACATGATTCATCGACTCTACAACGGTAGCAACCCACCCTCCACCACTCTGTGAGGAGGAGAGGCGAGCACCGTGGGCAGAGCCAAACTTAAACATGAGGTCCTGGCTCCCAGGTCAGTGCTTTGTCCTTTGTCTAGCACTGCCCTCAACCCAAGAAGCCCAGAGCCCTCCTGCCTCATTCGCCTGGGCCTCAGTTCACCCATTCATCCAGATAATGGAGCACAGTACCTGAAGTCCACACATGGTCAGGGTCAGCCTGGGAGCCTGATCCTAGCACAGCCTGCAGTCTCCAAGGCTGATGTTGCTGGAACTCGAGGTCAGTTTCCTGGTCACTAAAGGCTGGGGGACTTGCCCCCTGCACGCTGGAGCAGGGAGGGGATGGGGACACAGAGCACAGAGCAGGCTCGGGAAAAATACTTCTCAGCACTGTCCGCCAGGCTCTGTCCCTCTCCAGCCCTGGAATGCAGTCTGTCCACCCGGCCTCCAGCCTCCACCTTCAGGTTCCTCTGCTCTATCCGTGTCCTGAGGTCCACTGCTCACTGCATCTCTGCACTTCCAGCCTCTGTACCGCTTCTGCCTCTCTCCATAGAGTCCCCTTTTGGTCATTTTGTGAGCTTGTCAGGGTTTTTACTTGTCTCTCTGGGTTTCTCTGTTTTCCCACTAGAGAGACCCATAAGGACAGGGGTTTTGTGTCATCCATTGTTGAATTCACAGTGCCCAAGACAGTACCTGGCACATAGTAGGTGCTTGGCAAACATTTGCCAAATGAATTCTCTTTGTGTGTCTGTCAAGTTTTTCTTCTCTGTCTTCTTTGCTTCATACCTTTTGCCCCTCTCTTTGTCCTCTCTTGGCCTTGTCCGTGTGTGTCAAGTCTCTTGAGTCATGTCTGACTCTTCGTGACCCTATAGCCCTGACTGTAGCCCACCAGGCTCCTCTGTCCATGGGATTCTCTAGGAAAGAATACTGGAGTGAGTTGCCATGCCCTCCTCCAACGGATCTTCCTGACCCAGGGATCGAACCCAGGTCTCTTATGTCTCCTGCACTGGCAGGAGGGTTCTTTACCACTAGCCCACCTGGGAAGCCTGCTGCTATTGTATTTCTTTTGACTTCTGCTTCTCTCTCTTTTCTGTCTTTGTCTATCTCTTTTGCTCAGTCTCTCTTATTTTCTCTCTCCCTCTCTCACTGTTCTTCGCTGTAATTGCTGCCTCCTCTCTCTCTCTCTCTCTCACACACACACACACAAAACCATCTGTGGCATTCTTTCCTGTAAATGTTTCCTAGGTTGATGTGGGTTTAGGAAGTCTAACTTTAAGCCTTCAGCCTCAACCCTCAGACAGCCGCCTACACACATTCCCCCCTCCCCCAATTACCATTATAAACAGGACCAGGCACTGGGGCAGCTCACAGCAAAACTGGGAAGTCAGCGATTTGTTTCTAATGCCTTCAGCTGGCTCCTGAGTCACTGCTTTCCCCTGCCCAGTGCCCTTCCTGAACAGTAGATCTCCCGTCCCCCCACCCAGGGCCAAAAGACTGCTGCTCCCAGTAATCTGCTGTAGGGGAGGGTTCTAAGGCAGCCCCTAACTGCTTTGTGGGGCCCTAGTCACCACCAGCCTCTTCAGAGGCTTGTCTGAAAGTTTCTTCTTAGGGGTCTGGGGGAAGATGAAGGTTTTGCCCCAGAAGAAGCATTTTAGAAGCATGAGGGCGCGACGTGTAGCAGGTTCAGAAAAAGAGGCTGTATAAAGCCAGAGAGTTCCAGAAAAACATCTGTTTCTGCTTTATTGACTAGGCCAAAGCCTTTGACCATGTGGATCACAATAAACTGTGGAAAATTTTGAAAGAGATGGGAATACCAGACCACCTGACCTGCCTCTTGAGAAACCTTTATGCTGGTCAGGAAGCAACAGTTAGAACTGGACATGGAACAACAGACTGATTCCAAATAGGAAAAGGAGTACATCAAGGCTGTATATTGTCACCCTGCTTATTTAACTTATATGCAGAGTACATTATGAGAAATGCTGGGCTGGAGGAAGCACAAGCTGGAATCAAGATTGCCAGGAGAAATATCAATCACCTCAGATATGCAGATGACACCACCCTTATGACAGAAAGTGAAGAGGAACTCAAAAGCCTCTTGATGAAAGTGAAAGAGGAGAGTGGAAAAGTTGGCTTAAAGCTCAACATTCAGAAAACGAAGATCATGGTATCCAGTCCCATCACTTCATGGCAGATAGATGGGGAAACAGTGGAAACAGTGCCAGACTTTATTTTTTGGGGCTCTAAAATCACTGCAGATGGTGACTGCAGCCATGAAATTAAAAGACGCTTACTCCTTGGAAGGAAAGTTATGACCAACCTAGATAGCATATTCAAAAGCAGAGACATTACTTTGCCAACAAAGGTCCGTCTAGTCAAGGCTATGGTTTTTCCAGTGGTCACATATAGATGTGAGAGTTGGACATAAAGAAAGCTGAGCACTGAAGAATTCATGCTTTTGAACTGAGGTGTTGGAGAAGACTCTTGAGAGTCCCTGGGACTGCAAAGAGATCCAACCAGTCCATTCTAAAGGAGATCAGTCCTGGGTATTATTGGAAGGACTGATGTTGAAGCTGAAACTCCAATACTTTGGCCACCTGATGCGAAGAGCTGACTTATTGGAAAAGACCCTGATACTGGGAAAGATCAAGGGCAGGAGGGGAAGGGGACAACAGAGGATGAGATGGTTGGATGGCATCATCTACTCGATGGACATGGGTTTGGGTGGACTCTGAGAGTTGATGATGGACAGGGAGGCCTGGTGTGCTGCAGTTCATGGGGTCGAAAAGAGTCGGACATGACTGAGCAACTGAACTGAACTGATACCCCTAGATAACCAGCCTTGCAGACAGCTGCTACAAACGAGACTGTGGGATGTAGTCTCAGAACCCTGTGTGGAGTTCCACAGAACACCTGCTTCAACCTCAGCTCTACTCCTTAGTCTCTGTGGCAAGCTTGGGCAAGCTACTTGACCTCTCTGAGTCTATTTCCTCATTTGGAGAATGGGAGTCAGGATACCATCCTTTTGGGGTAAGATCTAGAATAAAAAAGTACTTAACATATAGTACATGCCCAGTGAATATCATTGAAACTTCTTTCCGGACACAGGATATGACAGGAAAAAATAGAGTAAGGATGGATGAAATACGTGCTGTTCTGGCACTGAAGGCCAGTCTCATGTGGTTAAGAGCTCTAGCTTCGGGGTCAGAGAGACCTAAGGGTGAGGCATGGTTCTGCCCCATACTTCTGTACCATTGACCCTCCATAAGCCTGGATTTCCTCATCTGTAGAACAGAGACCATCACACCAACTCTTCAGGTTTTGGGAGGATTAAATAACAGCTTCAAGTGCTTGGCCAAGTACCTGGCCTGCCTTGTGATCAGGAACTCTGAAATGATTCTAGTTTTCCAAATGTAAGCCTATTGACTGTCACAGCTATTCTAAAAGTGGGTATCATTTCACCCATTTTCCAGGGGAGGAAGCTGGACTTGGAGAAGAGGGGTGATTTACCACGTTATCCAGCTAGAAGGAGGCAGGGTGAGGACTGGAATCCGGGCATCCTGACTCCAGCCTATTTCTTGGCATCATCACTGATTTAACTTCTCGCCCCTCCAGAGTTTCCAAGAATTAGGAACCTGAGCCCTAGCCCTATGCCATCGCTGAAGAAGCTCAGGTGCTCACTATCTAGGCAATGATGTGACTGCAAGAGGAAGCGTGTTGTGGAAGCAAGACCCCTTCTCTGGGAGGCTAAACACCCGGGCTTATCCAGGACACCCCAAGCTCTTAAATTTGGTGTAGAGCCATAACTGGTGGGATAGGAGTGTGGAGAGCCAGGAGCCACCAGCAATAGGACGTGTGAAGTCCTTTAGCAACAGGGTGTCTGCTGACATGAGTTCCAAGGATGTGTTGTTCATGAATGTGGCTCATCGTATACAGCGACATGGAAACAAGGATGGTGGCTGTGGCACCCCACTGGCACCCCGAGGCCTCCTAAGGAGGGAGGGCGGGAGGGAAGAGATGGAGGTGTTGGCTTCCAGGAATTATCCTGGAGACAGTGAAAGAATGTCAAGGCAGTAAACAAGGCTGGGCACACCTGGAGCCTGCTGACTTCAGGACCAAGTCTCCCAAATGCCTTGGGTCTGGGATCAAATCCAAAGGGTAGCCTGGAGGGGAGGACCCAGCTCAGTTACGACATCTTGAGGAAATATGCCCCATTCTGTTCCCTGTGCTGTGCTAATTTGCTTCAGTCATGTTTGACTCTTTACGACGCTTTTCTGCCTCTTTGGACTGGATCTCACCAGGCTCCTCTGTCCATGGGATTCTCCAGGCAAGAATACTGGAGTGGGTTGCTGCGCCCTCCTCTAGGGGATCTTCCTGATCCAAGGATTGAACCCACGTCTCCCGCATTAGCAGGCAGATTCTTTACCACTAGCGTTATCTGGGAAGCCCCATTCTGTTCCCTACATACTTCAATTCCGAGAGCAGGATGCTAACTGAGCCGTCTGTGGGTGCATGGAGGGGTCCTTCTGGGAAGACAGTGGGAATAGAGATTAGCAGCAGAGTCTCTGGCTGATGGAAGTGCCTGATAATACTAATCCCCCTCCACACCATTTTTTTATTTTTCCAACTTGTCAGAGCTGTGAGTCACCATCTAAACGAAGGGATTCCCACGCCTAGGTGCTGGTTGGCTGGTAGGTGCCAAAACAAATCAAAGACCCAGGAGTGAAGTGCTTGGCTAGGTTTGAGCAACGCACTGGGTGGCAGGCATTGCAGGTGTGGCGCCGTCGCTTCTTGGGAAATGAACTGTCTTCAGAGCAGCCAATTTCTCCACTAGGTATTTACTGATCCTCTGCCGCTTTGCAGACATGATTCCAGTTCCAAAAGCTTGCAACAGAGGGATTGTGTGTGAGATTCATTGATGAGTTAAAAGAAAGCAGAACCAGGGAAATGAAAGAGAATGAAAATAAGCGACACATCTACGGGGATTGAGCACCAGGTGAAGCTATAAGCTCCTCACTGGCCAAGGGAAAAAGGGAAACAGACTCACGGAGCTCTTGATGCAAAGGAGATAAAAACTACATTTGTGGAATACAAACTATATTTGTTGAGTACCATCTGGTATTTTTAACATATATAATCTCATTTCCTTCCCAATGCTTGTGCCAACAAGCCACTGTAATTCCCATTTTCTGGTGCTTCACTGGGATGTCCTCCCAGGACTAGTGTACTCAGCCCTCAGCTACGGGCAATCTGGGCTGCTGACACCTCGCAACAGCATTCCACCCTGGGAATTGCCTTTGGTTGCAAGGAACTAGTTCACCCGAAGTGACACCCTCCTTCCCTTTCAAGTAGAGAGCTTCCTAGAACTGCTGAGGGGCTAGAAGTTCCAGATGTTTCCATCAGGGGACACAGTAATAAGAGTTCCAGTAAGCTTCAAATATGGCTGCTGCCCGATTATTTTGAGCTCCTTGAGCTAACAAATCATCAGCAAGGAGAGGAATTTCCATCCTCGCAGAGGTGGTTGACCCTGGTCATTGGGAGAAGCAGAGGAGAATCTGTCATGCTCAGGTGATCCACGGGGGTGTCCTGTGTACTACATGCCTTGCTTTCATGGTACATGAACAAGTCAAGCAATGAGTGGTAAGGTAGGCTTCAGACCCTTCATGGTTGAGGGTCTGGGTTTCCACCAGGAAAGTTGCCTAGACCAGAAAAGATGTTACGGAAGGTGAGGGGAATCCAGATCAGGTAGCAGGACAGTGATCACTAGTATCAGATGTAGTCTTGAGATCAACTTCCACAACTGGCGCTGTAGTTCACCCTACTAACCCTTCTCTTGCAAGATTCCCAGGGAACAAACCCAGCTGGAATTTTGCAGAGATGATTCCCACATGGGTCAAACCTCACAAAAGCAAATGGATCAGGGCCATGCAAGGGGTGGACCGTAGTGGACACTCTGGTCCCCCATTTAGATCTCTTCTTTAAGGCTGATCCACCCATCCTCAGCTGCTTGGAATATAACTGCAGGGATCCTCCTCCAGTGTTCTCCCCACTCCAACGGGCAGCTAATGTGGAGCTGCAGTGCCCAGATACCTTGCTTCAATTTGGGACACCTTTGAAAGACCATCCCAGCTCCAGGGCTTTATCTAGAATCAGCTGAGGCCTCAATTACAGCCACATTGCAAACCAACTCGTACCTGTGACCAATCCTGCCTTCCCACCTTCCTTACAGGCACATCTTCCATTAGGAAGGCACACTTCCCAGTAAACCTTGGGCCACCACTGGGTCTCAGTCAGGGACAGCCAGTTTCCAGAGAACTCAATCAAAAGCATGTTGGGAAACTTGCTCAAGCTATCAGTTCAGATGTACATCTGCCCCACTGTGTGATGGAGGCAGTTTCTCAAAGGAAGCAAAAGTGTTTTTCCATTGAGTTGTAAAATTTTATTAAATATTTATTAAAGGCTCAAAAGGTTTAAAATGTATATACTCTTTATAAGAGGAATCCCAGTTTTACAGGTACTGTTGTTGCATAGGGCTTCCCAAGTGGCTCAGTGATAAAGAATCCACCTGCCAATGCAGGAAACAGAGGAAACAGGTTCAACTCCCTGTTAAGGAAGATTCCCTGGAGGAGGAAATGCTAACCCACTCCAGTATTCTTGTCTGAAAAAGTCCATGGACAGAGGAGCAAAGAATCAAATGCAACTGAGCACACACACACATTGCTGCATAACCAACAACCCCACACTTAATGGGAACAACAGCTGTTTTCTCATGTTCAGGGATTCCATGGGCATTGGACAAGGCAGGGCAAGGATGCCATCCTCTGAGTGTCTGAGGACTCAGCTAACAAGATTCCAACCTCTGGGGCTGGGATCTTCCAGAGGTTCCTTCTCTCACACATCTGGTGCCTAGGCTAGGATGACTCAAAAGTTGGGTTCGGCCAGGATTACTGTGGCCTCTCCGTGTGACTTTGCTGTGTTTCAAATGGGAGAATCTTGAGAGGGTGCTTTCCGAAAATCTGAAGTAGAAGCTGCAGGAATCTTGATGATCTGGCCTCAGAAGTCACATATCATCATTCTGGCTGTATACTCCAGTGGTCAAAGCTTCACAGTTTCTCCCAGATTTCACATGGGAGAACTTGATGGGAGGAATATCAAAGAATTTGAAGCCCTCTGTTTTTTTAAACACCACAGGCCACTTGTAGGAATTTATCATAGGGAACTAATCCAAGTGCTGGAGATCTGTGAGAAAGGAAGTTTGCCGCAACATTGTTTCTAATACAGAAAAACTGGAAACAATCTAAATGACCAAAGACTCAGGGGTTGGTTAAATAATTTGTGGTACAGAGTGTCAATACTATGAAATACCATTTAACTGTCATAAAAGATGATATAATATGACGGAATATGTTGCAAAATGGAAAAATTTGGTTGTAGAGCGAATATATAGGAAAATACTTTTTGATTTAAATAACAGAGTTTGGGGAAGTTCCCTGGCGGTCCAGTGTTTAGGATTTGGGTCTTTCACTGCCGTGGGCCCAGGTTCAATCCCTGGTCAGGGAACTAAGATCCCACAGGCTGGGTAGCATGGCCAACAAACAAAGAATAAAGCTTTTCTAAATTACAGAAATATTCAACAAATGAATTTTTTCTGTGCCAGCCCTGAGCTAGGCACTGTGTATACAGAGTAAATAAGAACTAGCTCCTTGCTATGAAAGAACTTAGAGTCTGAGGGTAAGGATAGTAGTAGTAGTAGAGACAGATACATAAGAGGAAGGAGGTTTCTATTTGGTGACTTTCCGGAGGAGATGACACTTCAGTTGAGTTTTGAAATAAATTGGCCAGACAAATTAAGAGGGGAGGTGGCATAGTCATGGAGATTGACCCCTACCCCCACATCTCTTCCACCAATAATAACCTCTTTTCTATTGTTGGTGACTGATTTAGAAATGGACATGTATGCGACCCTGGCCAATGTGAGGTGAGGGAAGGTCTGCTAGGGGGCTTCTAAGAAGAGTTACCAGGTGCATAATAAAGAGACACTTGGCATGGTCTCTCTTTTTATTTACTTATTTACTTACTGGTTGCTCTGAGTCTTCGTTGCTCTGCACAGGCTTTCTCTAGTTGCGGTGAGTGGGGGCTACTCTTTGCTGTGATGCGCGGGCTTCTCATCGAAATGGCTTCTCTTGTTGTGGAGCACGGGCTCCAGGCACGTGGGCTCAGTCATGGTGCACGGGCTTAGTTGTTCTAAGGCATGTGGAATCTTCCCGCACCAGGGATCAAATTCTTCATCGCTGGACCACCAGGGAAGTCCTTGGCATGGTCTCTTTTTCTTCTGGTGGATGTTGTCATATCTAGGAGTGAAGTATGAGTCTACTATCACCTTCTTCCAACCTGGAGAGGATTCTATGTTAGAATGAATCTGATCCCAAGGGTGGCAGAAAAGAGACCCAAAAGAGCTGACTCCATGTTTTTGAGCTGCTAATTGTAGAGTGCCTAGCACCCATCGTACCTCCATGCCAAGTGAAAGAAGGGATTTCCTGATTGTGTGAGCCAGTTTGAGACAAAGTGTTCTGTTACTTGCCACTGAGAATGTAACTATTGCGGAAGAGCATTCTAGGCACCAGGGTGAGAGAGACTGCCTTGTAGTTCAGTGTGGTGGCAGGGGAAGTTGTATAGGAAGGAGGAATGCCAAGGGCTGTTGACAGAGAGGCTATGGTCTTGACAAGATTATGCCACCGAGGTTTCCAAGACTTCATCCTGAGGGCAATGGGGAGACAGCCAAGACTTTTCAACAGTGAAGAGATGTGTTCAAATCTGTATCTTAGGAAAATCGCTCTAATAGATAAGAACAGTTTGCAGGAGAGACAGAGAGTGTGTGTGTGTGTGTTAGGGTAGGGAGATCATTTGGAAGACTTTGGGCAATGGCGGTGAGAGGGAGAGCGGGAGAAAGTCAGGACACATTAAGGAGTCAGAGGTGGGTGCCAGCCTGGGTGATGATCTGGCTGTGGTGGAGAAGAGAGGGGAAGAGGCAGCCTCCCAGGACTCAGGCTTGGACATCTGGGAGAATGGTGGTGCCGTGTCCTGAGAAGGCAATGCCAGAAGAAGGTTTGTGTGGGTGTTTCCAAGCTTTGTTAAGAGCTTGGTATGTTAAGAGCATGATATGTGCATGCTGCCTCAAGGTACTTGTAATGTAAGGAAGCTTGCTAAAGGTCATCTCTCACCTTTCTTCTGATAACCATCTTTAAAAAATAAAAATTATTTGGCTGTGCTGGGTCTTAGTTGCAACACTCAGAATCTTCACTGAGGCATGTGAGATCTTTTGTTGCAGCATGCAGGCTCTTACTTGCGGCATGCGGGATCTAGTTCCCTCATCAGAGGTTGAACCTGCGTTGAGAGCCCTTAGCCACTGAGCCACCAGGCAAGTCCCTGATAACTATCTTGATTGGCTATGGGGAACTATCCCTCCACCCCAGGATAGAGTCCTGGGGGCTTGCCATCATTGTGCTCAAAGGGTGGACCATGATCTAAGCCTGAACAATTAAATGTTTTCTTTGGAATCTGAACCTTGACCTGTCGCAAACAAAGTAATCAGTCATCCATCCCCCAAGATGAGGTTTTTGTCAGCATCTGTGCTCCCATGAACTTAGAGCCCGAGCAGGGCTTTTGTGCAAGAAGTATATTTGGGAAGGGATTCCAGGGAGCAGGAGAGAAAAACTGGGAAGAGAAATCTAAGCCAAAGGTTATCCCATTGTATGCTAAAGTCCACGAGGACTTTCTGAGGACTGGAGCAGGAGTCTCAGAACAGTCTGGAGGGGGTAAAGGGAGAGGACCTTATCCATTGGCTCCTGGCCTTACTGGGTAGAGAAGTTCACCACTGCATCCCTGGGTGACCCCTGAACTTGCTGAGCGAGTTCGCACAGGCACCACAGGTGGCAGCCCGAGAGAAGCTTGGAGCAGGATGTGAGAGGCTGAGGCGTGTCCCATTTTGAGATGGATTGTCAGTGCAAATCGGGTCAAAACCCAGGCAGAGAAGGGAGTCAGAGAGTGTGAGCCAGGCACAGAGAGGCCTGATACACGCCTCGGAAGGCAGTCTGCTGGCTCCTGCTGCCAGTCTCCAGCACCACGCCCACGGTGTCCACTCCAGGCCTGACGGGCCACCTGCACACCGCGTCAGAGCCTTCCAGTGGGCTCCTCTCCATCTCACATTCGTCTACTTCTGTCACGTAAGATAAAAAATGTTAATGGTTGCAGCGTGGGACATCACAGAGCGCAAACTCAAACACCGCTGTAGAGCGAATAAGAAAACATTTTCCCGTGGTGTTTCTTGAAATGTCCCTTGATAACGCTGGAGGGCTGAGGTGTGTCTTCTGAGGGTTTGCCCCCCGCCCCTGGCATTGTCCTGCCTGAATCCATGAGAGCACTTGGACTCCTATTCTTGCCCTTCTCACCCATGCTCCTGTCTGAGAACAGCAAGAACATACCTGTAGCCCATCAACAGTCCCGGCTGGGTGTGCTCCCAGGCTCAAAGAGGATCCTCAGTGGACTGCAACTGAGAGTGGGCCTGTTTAGACCACGGTGTTGGCCTGGTCGGGGGCGGGGGGCAGGGGGCGGGGAGTGGGGGGTGGCTTCATGAGTTTATGGACACAAGATGGAATTACAGTGTAATTAAAATATATGAATTTCTTTTTGTGTGTGTATGTGCTTTGGATACACATTGAGCCAACTTTATTCAGTAGAGATAGTAATGATGCTGACCAGGTATTGCTTTCAGGGAATCATGAAGAAAAGGCAGGGAAAGAAATATAAGCAAAGACTTGGAGTCTTGGAATAGGGTGGTGGGTTCATTTCCTCATTCTAGAGACATGAACTAATAATCTTAGGTACTGGCTAAAAAGACCCTGATGCTGGGAGGGATTGGGGGCAGGAGGAGAAGGGGACGATAGAGGATGAGATGGCTGGATGGCATCACCAACTCGATGGACATGAGTTTGGGTAAACTCCGGGAGTTGGTGATGGACAGGGAGGCCTGGCATGCTGCGATTCATGGGGTCGCAGAGTCAGACACAACTGAGCGACTGAACTGAACTGAACCCGTTTTCTATGTCTAATAAAGCTGACAAATATAAAGCTTAATAGGAAATAGTAAGAGTTAAAAGGATGTGTAAGGTATCACAGGGAATGAGAATTTTATTATGGGAAATCTAGAAAGACTGCCCAGAGAAGGAAGTGCTTGAGTGGGTCTTAAAGGATGGGGAGGAGTTTCCAGGCAGATGATGGCAGGACAGGAATGGGAGATGAGCAATCCGCACAGCACAATCACAGAGGTGTGAAGCAGTGTGGCTCAGAAGGCACACCATCAAAGGCCACTATAGTGGGACGTCGCTGCTGCTGCTGCTGCTAAGTCGCTTCAGTCGTGTCCGACTCTGTGTGACCCCATAGACGGCAGCCACCAGGCCCCGCCGTCCCTGGGATTCTCCAGGCAAGAACACTGGAGTGGGTTGCCATTTCCTCCTTCAATGCTTGAAAGTGAAAAGTGAAAGTGAAGTCGCTCAGTGGTGTCCGACTCTTAGTGACCCCATGGACTGCAGCCTTCCAGGCTCCTCCGTCCAGGGGATTTTCCAGGCAAGAGTACTGGAGTGGGGTGCCATTGCCCAGGAGGGTCATACTTAATGCTACAAGAAAAAGGAAGCCATGGAGGATTTAATTTGGGAAATAATATTCCTGTATGCATGTTTTACATATTTTAAATAAAACATATGTATGATGTAGAAACAAGTTCAAATAGTACAGAAAAAAAGTGAAAAGTAAAAGCCCTCGTTGTCTTTTTATCCCACCTAAACCCCCTCAGTTAACCATAACTAACAGGTAGCAGTTTCTTGTGTATCCTTCCAAATATTTCTATAACCTCTAAATACAATTTATTTGTATATCCCTTCTATTTTTAACAAATGAATTCATGTTATAGTGATATATACTATTCTGTAGCTTGCTTGTTTTCTCTTAGCAATATATCCTAGACATCTTTTCATATTACATATTAGGGCACCTCATTCTTAACAGCATAGGGGAACAGATTACCCTCCAAAATTATTATGTCCGTTTATGTAGTCACTAAGTGTGTATGAATGTTCCAGTTAGCTTTCCTCTTTGTCAGTATTCTACCCATCTTTATCATCTTGACGATCTAACATCTCATTGGGATCTCACTGACAGTCTTGACAATCTGATATCTCATTGTTTTAATTTGCATTAATTGAATTATAAGTAAGGTGCTCATCTTTTTATTCTGTTTATTAACTGTTTTGTTTTTATGCAAGCATCTTGCTCATATCATTTATTTACTTTTATATCTGTTAGTCATTAATTTATTAAAAATTATATTTTGATGAAGTTAGACTCTTATTTCGGAGAAGGCAGTGGCACCCCACTCCAGCACTCTTGCTTGGAAAATCCCACAGACGGAGGAGCCTGGTGGGCTGCAGTCCATGGGGTCTCTAAGAGTCAGACACCACTGAGCGACTTCACTTTCACCTTTCACTTTCATGCATTGGAGAAGGAAATGGCAACCCACTCCGGTGTTCTTGCCTGGAGAATCCCAGGGATGGCTGAGCCTGGAGGGCTGCCGTCTATGGGCTCGAACAGAGTCGGACACGACTGAAGCGACTTAGCAGCAGCAGCAGCAGACTCTTATTTATAAATAAGTTATAACAGTGTATATATAATGCATAATAATTATCTTTTGACTCTGTTTACAGAGTTTTTGCTATATGGAAATTTCAAGTATTTTATGTTGTCAAATTTGTAATTTTTGTCTTTAATAGCTTCTAGGTTAATGTCACTCCTTATAGTCTTTGCCCATTCCTAGGTTATGAAATAATTCATCTGTGTTTTCCTCTAGCACATTTTTTATTTCATCATGTATGTTAAAACCTTGATTCTATCTGGAATATAATTTAGATGTGTTCTTCTTTGCTAGCAACTTGCTCTCTTAATGGTCGTATATACTCCCAACTACTTCTTCCATTTGTTTAATCATGTTCAGATTTTCTTAACCAAGAGGAGTCTTCCGTTTCCAATTTAGGATTGAGGCTTGGAGTGAGAGCCTGTGCCCACATTGCAGGTGATAAAGACAAAAGGAAGAAGGAGATTTCGGAGCCTTCTATCCTGTTGGTACCCAAGACCTTTCACATTCTACACAAGAAGAATCAATGCGAATGTGGACACTTGTTATGTCACGGAAATGGGGGTGAGGGGTGGGCAAGTAAGTGTGTAAAGTAGTGACTGGTGCTGTTGAGTGTGTGATGGCTGGGCACACTCACAGATGCTTCAGGAACTGTCCCTGGGAGCAGCCTTCTGGAGGGCAGAGTGACACACTCTTCCTGTTCTTGACCCAGCAAGTCTGCTTCTAGGGGTTAATGTGAACAGATAGCCAGAGAAGCCCAGCTTTCACATACTAAAGAGTTTATCACAACAAAATGAATAAGAAGGAAACATTAAAACAGTTGTAATAGCCAGAGGTTATGATGAGATAAAGTAATAATGCTTCAGCCATATCAGAGAATATTTTACAGCCATTAACAATTGTGTTTTAAAGAAATAGTCAATATCATAGAGAAAGTTTATGATATAATTTTAAGTGAAAAACATAAGAATATAAACTACTTATAAAGTATGAGACATTTTTTCCCCCAAATCATATATGTATGAAGTGTGAGTCTGTGTGTTCTGTATCTGCTAATTAGTACCTTTGAATGTGAGCAAGTCCCTTATCCTCTCTAAGGGTCAGTTTTATCCTCTGCAAAATGGGACACCAGCGGGTCTTACCTCATGCGGTTGCTGTGGGGATTAAATAAGACTGAATAACAACAAAACATGGAAAGTAATTAAAGGCCAGAAAGAAATATCTTAAAATGTCAACCATGGCACAGTTACAGATACTTTGACTCTTCTTTACAATATTTTGGTATTTCCAAATTTTCTAAAATGGCATAATATAATTTGGAAGGAAATGTGTTTAGGTAGGTGAGAAAACTGTTCTGTTGTTCTTTCAACAGCAAGCTCTATGGCTTGAGTGTAAACAACTGAATTTTTTAAACAGAAAATACAGGGGATTCGCTAGTGATCCAGTGGTTAGGATTCTGTGCTTCCACTACCAGGGGCCCAGGTTCAACCCCTGGTCAGGGAAACAAGATCCCACTTGCAGCAGGGCAAAAACAATTAAAGGCATAAAACCGGACAGATACAGGGAAAGCGAATCTTCTTCAGCCCCGTCCCAAAGGCACCAAGGGCCTCTCTGTGATGACTCCCACTATCACCAGTTCGTTAATTGCTTTTTCCTGTGACTTTTGAGAGAAAAAGATTCCCACACCTAGTGACTTAATCTGGACCCGACAGGAACCTAACCTCAAGTAGCTTAAGCAAAACAGGGACTTCTTCACTCACGTAGCTGAAAAGCACAGGGGTGGCTCTGGCAGCAGGTTGGCTGGGTTCAGGCACTCAAACACCACCATTAGCACATGTTTCTAACTCTCGGCTTTGCTTTCTTTGGTGTCAACTTCATCGTTAGACTGCTGCTGCTGCTGCTAAGTCGCTTCAGTCATGTCCGACTCTGTGTGACCCCACAGAGGGCAGCCCACCAGGCTCCCCCGTCCCTGGGATTCTCCAGGCAAGAACATTGGATCGGGTTGCCATTTCCTTCTCCAATGCATAAAAGTGAAAAGGGAAAGTGAAGTCGCTCAGTCGTGGCTGACTCTTAGCAACCCTATAGACTGCAGCCTACCAGGCTCCTCCGTCCATGGGATTTTCCAGGCAAGAGTACTGGAGTGGGGTGCCATTGCCTTCTCTGCATCATTAGACAGGCTCTCCCTAAAAAGAGGGTCAAAGATGGTCACTGCTGGGTCCAGGTGTACGCTCTATCCGCATAGTAAGTCCTGTGAATGAGCAGTATTTCCCTCCTGGTAGCTCTGCCAAGAACCCCAGGTTTTTCCTCTTATTGACCTGACATGGATCACGTGACCACCTCAAGCCCCATCCCTGTGCTCAAGGCCAAAGAGTGCTCTGAGCAGCCAGGCAGCCTGAGGTCAGCCTCACAGGACCGAGAGTAACACACAACGAGTTGCTGACAGGAAGAGTGGGCTTTGCTACCAAAGAAGGGGAACGAAAGCTGCACAGGCAGAGGAAGCTAGGTGGCCACCGTTCTATCCTAGCGCTTTTAGGATAGTCCACTTGCTAAGTGAGTTAGCCTCTCCTTCTCAGAGATCCATGTAAAAAGTGAGGAGTCTGGGTTCCTGCCAATGGCTTCACGTGTGCCTGGCCTGACTGTCCCAGGGAGGCCTGGGTGTTACTAACTTTCTGCCCAGCTACTCACACTGACTTCCCTTCACCCTAGGGAGTTAGCTTCTTAAGGTACTTTTTGTATTTCAATGAATTCAATAAGCATTTTATTTTTTTTTAATTAAAGTATTTATTTGTGTTATCACGAATAACAAGCTGTCTGTTAAATTAAAACCTTTCATTTTTATTTTGTTTATTTTGGGCAGCATGTGGGATTAGTTTCTTGACCAGGGATTGAAAGCATGACTGCTGCCTTGAAAGTACAGAGTCTTAACCACTGGACCACCAGAGAAGTCCCTCCGTAAGCATTTTAAAAGCACCAAAAGGGAGTTTCTGGTGATCTAATGGTTAGGATTCTATGCTCTCACTGCCAAGGCCCGGGAGGGGAGCTGAGATCCCTGCAAGCTGCCAAAAGTAAATAAATTAATTTAATTTAATTAAAAAATAAATATAAAGCACCAGAAAGATTTGTGTGACATCAAGGGGAAGGAGGACTGGGCTGGGTCGGGTAGGAGGCTTTCGGGGAGGATTAGAGGGAGAGAAGGAAAGACTGGCTCCTGGCTCAGAGCACTCACGTGCGTGCTAAGTCTTTTCAGTTGTGTCTGACTCTTTGCGACCCTATGGACTGCAACTCGCCAGGCTTCTCTGTCCGTGGGATTCTCCAGGCAAGAATACTGAAATGGATTGCCGTGCCCTCCTCCAGGGGGTCTTCCTGACCGGGGATCAAACTCACATCTCTTATGCATTGGCAGGCGTGTTCTTTACCACTAGCGCCACCTGGGAAGCCCCAGCTCAGAGCAGGAGGACGCATTTTCTGAGTGCCAACCATGTGCCAGCCACTTCTTCAGACATACTTCACTTTCTCCTCACACTCCTGGGAGGAGTGAGGCATTCATATCCCCATTTTATAAATGAGGGAACTGAGGCACAGGGAAGATAGAAGCACTTGCTGAAGCCTCTCAGGGAACCAGTAGCAGAAAAGGGATTCAAAGCCAGACCTCTTGTCCTTCTTTCCCTTCTGCTCCATCTTCCTGGCTTAGGAACTCACAGCTACCGTAGCTGGTTCCATAAGGATCCCCAAACTCTGTCCCTAGTCCCAGGTGTCTCCCTGAACATTTCTTTCACAACAGATGGAGCCAACAGGGAACCCAACCATGTAAACGATTTGCTGTAACTAGTCTAACAGATTAGCAGCCTCTTCTCTCCCTTGCTCATTTCTGTTTGCACCTACCACCCCCACGCCTATATCCCTTCTTCTGGGCCTCAGTTTCCCTGGAGAGACTCCTGTTTCTGCCAAAGTCTAGGTAGAGGAGAACTCACTCTCTTCATTCATTTATCTATTTATTTATTCAGAAAACCCTCACTAAGTTTCCATTGATGTCAGGCCTATGGCAAGAGCTTGATGAGGGAGCCCCTGCCTTTCAGGAAGTTCATAATCTGGTGGGGGCAGGGGAGGCTAATCACAGCACTTGGCCTGTTGTGATCAGTGCTATGAGGTCTATAGGGTACTAGGGTGGCACCTAACTATACCCAGGCAGGGGTGGGATGACGGTGGGCAGTCAAGATAGGCTTCCTGAAAGAGGTGACACTTGAGGAATCCTTAACAAATGAGATGTTGGGGCGTCCCTGGTGGTCCAGGGGTTGAGAATCCACCTTGGAAGACAGGGAAATTAGGTCTGATCCCTGGTCATGGAACTAGACCCTGCATGCCACAGAAAAACTAAGCCCATAAACTGTAACTACTGAGCCTATGTGCTGCAACTAGAGAGTCTGTATGATGCAACGAAGGTCCCATGTGCTGCAGCTAAGACCTGACACAGTGCAATAAATTTATTTTAAAAATGAGATGTCGTTCATCAGGTACAGAAAAGGGCATTCCAGGCTAAAGGAGAGTATGTGTGTCTAGGACATTTGTCCTATTCATCATTGTCCATCTTCGTCCGAACAGTCTTTATTTGTGTGATTCTCCCTCATGGTTTCCACCTTCCCAAAATAGAAGATAGAGCATCAATTCCCAGCTTCCCTTGCAGCTAGGAAACAGTCATGTGACCTAGCTCTGCCGCTCAGTCAGGACTTGCTTCAAGAAAGAGCAGCATAAAGAAAGAGAACCCCAGTGAGATGGCACTTTGCTGGTGGAGGTGGTTTGGAAAGTAGCACAGGTTGCTAGGCTGAGGCCCTGACACAGATGTGGCGTTGGTATTGTGGCAGCAGCAGCAGCAGTTTTCACTGAAGCTGAGGTCCTTCCTAGCACTTGGTATTTGTTAGAGTGATGGCAGAGACAGAAGGTTCTGAGATGGCCAGTTCTGCAGTTTGTTCCTAGAAGGGATTTTATTATTGAGTCTGTTCCTCTCATTCTCCTGATAATTCTCTGAACTCCTAACACCTGCAACAAACCCAATTTCTGCTTTCACATGCTCAAATGGATTCTGTTACTGACAGCCCTGACTGATACACACAGGGAGGTCAGTTGCTGTGGTGGCTGATGAGGTATACCTGGGCCAGCCCATGGAGACCACCTAGGCTAGAGGTTAGGATGAAGGCAGTAGGGATCTATAGAAGGATCAGAGCAGACTAGTGGCAATGACTGGGCATCACTTTCTGGAGGCCAAGGGGAACACAAGTAATACAGACTCAAAAATCATGAGGTTGGAGGATTGGATCCGTATTTTCAGATCGATGGAAAGTGTAGTTTTTAAGGTTTGAAAGCGTGAGAAGTGGTTAAGAACGCTCTGTGCCTCAGTTTCCTTATCTTCAAAATGGGGAATAAATTTACTTATCTCATATTTAAGGATTAAATCAGTTAAATTGTAAAATGCTCAGAACAGAGCCTGGCATTTAGTAATTAGCTATTATTGTTGGGAGCAGTACCAAAAGTGCTTGGGTCAGGGATTTAGGGTGACAGGTTTCTGGTCCTTGTTTTGCTACAGCTGCGATGTGCCTCCATCTCTGATGTATGAAATGTGAGTACTGGACCTCTGATCCTGCTCCCATGTCAGACGCCAGCTCTTCTCTCTGACCTCTCAGCCCTGCCTCTGCCTCAGCCCCCAGAGGCACCTAGAGTTAAGTCCAATCAGGAACCTTTCATCCCTTGACTTCCTGTTTGAAATAGCTGATCACTCCTTCCCTGGAACATGGTCCTTCGTGGCCCCTTGATATCCTGGACTCCTGGATTTCCTTCGTCCTTTCTAGCTGCTCTTTTCTCCATCTTCTTCCCAGTTTCTCATCCTCAACCTCTCTCTTAAATATGGGCCTTTCTCAGGGGTATGTCCTAGGCCTCTCCTCTCTCTTCATTCTGTACTTTGTCCCCAGTCCATGTCTTCGGTTCTCAAGGCTTCCACCACTTCCTCTAAGTAGAAAACATTCATGTCACATCTTCACCCAGATCCCTCCCCTGAGCTCCAGTGCAGCATGGCCGCCTGTCTCCTGCACAGCTCCAGTGGGTATCTGTAATACATCTAAAAGAGAACTCATTATTCTCTGCCAGCCCAGACTTACAGCCACCTTCCTGGAGGATGGCACCACTATTATCCAACTTAGATGCCCAGACCAGAAGCCCTTGTTCTCAATAGGCCTCATATCTCATTTGCCACACGTCCTGCCCACTCCACCCTTTCAGAGTATCTTCTTCATTCATCACAGTCTATACACTAGTCTAGGCCCTCCTCTTCTCTCATGAGGACTTTTGCACCACCCTTCTCAATAGTTTCACTACATCCAGCCTTGCTCACCCTGATCCATGCTATATGATGGTATATGTTATGATCACGTGGGGCTTATTCCAGAAGTGCAAGTTTAGTTTAATGTCCTATATTAGATCAATATAATTTTATCATAGTCAGAGAATAAAAGAGAAACATGATCATTTCAGTAGAGAAAGAAAGAAATAAATTGATAAAATTTAATATCAGTTCATAATAAAGCTCTCAATGAACTAAGAATAGTAGGGAGTTCCTTTAATCTGAGAAGAGATATCCACAAAAATCCCATGTGTGTGTGTGTTCAATCGTGTCTGACTCTTTGAGACCCCATGGACTGTAGCCCACCAGGCTCCTCTGTCTATGGGATTTCCCAGGCAAGAACACTGGAGTGGGTTGCCATTTCCTCCTCCAGGGGATCTTCCTGACCGGGGGATCTAACCTGCATCTTGTGTGACTCCTGCATTGCAGGTGGATTCTTTACCTCTGAGCCACCAGGGAAACCATCATATTTAATGTGAAATGTTGAACACTTTTTCCCAAGAACAAGGTGAGAATATACCATCACACTGTTTTTGTTCAATCATTATACTAAATGTCTAGCTGGGACAATAAGGGAAGAAAAGTAATAAAAAGTATAAAGATTGAAAAAGAAGTAAAATTGCCATTAGTTTCTGATGACATCACTGTGGATGTAAGAATTACAAAAAATCTATAAAGTATTAGAATTAATTTAGCAAAGTTTTGAGATGCAGGACAATATACAAAAATAATTATTTTTTCTATAGTAGCAACAGGCAATTAGAAAATGAAATTTGAAAATAATACTATTTATAATGGCATCAAAAACATCAAATACCTAAGAATAAATGCAATAAAATGTGTGCAAAACCTTCACTCTGAAACTTTAAATTAGTGCTTCAGAAAGTAAAAGAAGACCTAAATAAATGGAGGGATATACCATGTTCATGGATTGGAAGATTTGGTATTTTGTGTGTGTGAGTGTATGATGACAGGGCTAAGCAAGGGGACAGTGAATATTTGGTTCCTATTCCTATGAGGCATTCAAATAAGAATAATTCTCATATCTATGATAGCAGCTTTATTGCTAAGAAATGCCATGGAAAGTGCCAGGGGATCACCCCACTTTCATATGAGGCTCTTATATGGAGATACTCCCACTAACTCAATGACAATAGGGTATACAGTTTGAGTTCTATCTTTAGTTGTGGCATTGAATGGTTGAGCTGTCTACCTGCTCTGTCTCCATCTTCTTTCCTTACTTTAACAAACTGGTCAGATTGCAGAATTAGGAGTGAAGGCATTGCCAGATATCAAAGTGACAACCTCTGAGTACAAAGTGACTTGGGTTTTATTCATTCATTCATCAAACTTATATTAAACACTTACTATATACTATGCATTTTACTAAGTATCAGGATACAAGGATGGCTTGGTAGCCCAAGAGATCACCTCTTAAGGAAGATACAGACATCTAATCAGTTTCTATGCAGTCTGCTCAGCCTATACACAATATAAACATACCTAAGTACATAGGAAGTACAGTGAAAGTTCAGAAGGAGCAGCATCTAAGTTGGCCTGATGGTCAGATGGAGTTTTAAGGGATAGAGAGTTGTTAGGCCAGTATTTGTTAAGGTGCTAATTCTTTTAAAACTGACCTCTAGACTCAGTGCAATTCCAATAAAAAATCTAATAGCTTTTTAAAAGTTAACACTCTGATTCTAAAGTTTATATGAAAATGCAGAGAAAAAGTGTGATTTTGGAGAAGAATAAAGCTTGAGGACTTAGACTATCATATGTGAAAACTCATTATAAAACTTTAATAATTAACGCATAGTACTGGCACAGAGTAGTCAAGTAGACCAACTACACAGAACAGAGAACTCAGAAGTAGGCTTGTACATATACGAACACTTGATTTATAAGAAAATGGCCACTGCAGTTCACTAGAAGAAAAAAAAGCATTTTCAAAAAACTGGTGCTAGAAATTTAAATGGAGCTTGGTTAGAAATGGGTGCTGAATGAGCCTTGACTTCTACCTCACACCATACAGAAATGTTGATTCACATGGGTCAGAGTCCTTGGCACTTCCCTGGTGGTCCAGTGGTTAAGGCTCCACGCTTCCACTAGGGCGGGCATGGCTTCAATCCCTGGGTGGGTAACAAAGATTCCACATGCTGTGCAGTGCAGCCAAAAAAGACTTCTGGAAGAAAATATAAGAGAATCTCTTATGACCTTGAGGTAGGCAAAGATTGTTTAAGCATATCACATATATGCTGAAAAAAATCAACCATAAAGGAAAAGTTTGAAAAGATAAAGGAAATGAACATCATTAAAAATAATAATTATTCATCAAAAGGTATCACTAAGAGAGTGAAAATATAAGCTACAAACTGGGAGGACATAATTGCAATACGTATGTCAAACAAGGGACTCATACCTAGAAAATTTAAAGAACTCATATATCGAGAAAACTAGACATGCATTAAAAGCAAAAAACAGGCAAGAGACTTGAACAGACACTTTGTAAATCAACAAGCATATGAAAAGTTGCTCCACATCATTAGTCATCAGTGAAATGCAAATATGAACCACAATGAGATGCTGTTAATGTTATATACCTTCCAGTGTGGCTAAAATGAAGAGGACCAACATTTTCAAGTGTTTGCAAAAATACGGAGTAACTGGAACTCTCATCCATTGTTAATAGGAATATATATTGATGCAAACTGGTGGTATTTCCAAAGCTAAAGATATATATATATATAGATATATATATATATATCTATATATATATATATTCTGTCTCAGGAATTCCACTCCTGGATATATACTCAACAGAAACGAGCACATGTATATCCACCAAAGGAAATATACCGAAATATTCATAGCATTATTTATAATAGCCAAGAATTGGAAATGACCCAAATGTCCATTAACAGTAGAAACTGCCAGGAAATTCCCTGGCAGTCCAGTGGTTAGGACTCTATGTTTCCATTGTAGGAAGCAATGCATTCCTTCCCCAGTCATGGATCTAAGATCCTACAAGCCATGTGGCATGGACAAAAAAGTAAAATAAAGTGATTAATTAAAAAAACAGTAGGATAGATAAATAAAATATTGTGTATATATATACATATATATATATACATATATAGTGAAATATTGTGCTTCCCTGGTGGCTCAGATGGTAAAGAATCTGCCTGCAATGCAAGAGACCTGGATTTGATCCCTGGGTTGAGAAGATCCCCTGGAGAAGGAAACGGCTGTATGCATGCTCAGTCACTTCAGTCTTGTCTGACTCTTTTGCGACCCTATGGACTGTAGCCCACCAGGTTCCTCTGTTCATGGGATTCTCCAGACAAGAATACTGGAGTGGGTTGCCGTGCCCTCCTTCAGAGGATCATCCCAATCCGGGGATCAAACTCACATCTGCCTGTGCCTCCTGCATTGCAGGCCGACTCTTTACCCACTTGAGCCACCTGGGAAGCTCAGGGAATGTCTACCCACTCCAATGTTCTTGCCTGGAGAATTCCATGGACAGAGGAGCCTAGTGGGCTACAGTCCATGGGGTTGCAAAGAGTTGGACATGACTGAATGACTAACACTTTCACCTTCATGGTGAAATGTTATATAGCCATGAGAAAGAACAGGCAATTGCTACATATGGCAACACATATGAATCCCTTGACCATAATGTTGGGCAAAAGAAACCAGGCACAATCAAGTACATACATACATTTAAATGGAGTTCAAAAACAGACAAAACGAACATGTGATGACAGAGATCAAAACAGTGGTTGCTCTGTAGGTGACTTGGTTGGGAGAGTACATGAAATAGCCTTCTGGGCACAGGAAATGTTCTGAATCTTGATTGAGTAATGCTTATAATTCATTAAAAGGGGTACTTTAGATTGGACAATCTTCTGTTTATAAGATATACCTTAATTAAAAAAAATGTCTCCCCATTGTTTACAGGAGGAAATCCAGAGTTTTTTTTCAGACCACTGATCTCAATGGCAATTAGTTCGTTGTTTGGCTCCTATTCAATACCCACCAGACTATAATCTCCATGAGGTCAGGACCATGGCTAGACCTTTCACTGCTGTAATCCCAACTCCTAGCACAGTCCCTGGCAAAGAGCAGATGCCCAATCAGTATATATTTTAGGTAAATTAATGGATGAGTAATGGCTTTATCTTGTTCCAGTAGCGACATTTCTGAGTTCCACCCCTCAGCCAACTCCCCGCCTCCGCCCCGAGGTTTCTGGAAGTTTCCCAGCACTGTCCAGTACTGGACAGCAGCTTACTCCTGCCCATCCTAGTTAAACCACCAGGGGCTCTCACCTGGACCCTTCCACCGCTTCCCAAATGCTCTCCCTCCCACTTCCCTCCCCTCCCCTTCTCCACCCAGAAGCCTGGATAGTGTTAATAGGTAATTATCAGATCACTCTCTTTTTAAAGCC